>NC_084471.1:75839761-76145670 GCF_027409185.1 Cynocephalus volans | reverse complement strand
GTGTCCCTCCCTTTTCTAATAGAGTATGTGAGTGTGTCCTCTAGCTCCTGGTGAGACCCCTTGTTGTTCTCTATTGTCACATGACAGCTTCTTCCTCTGCTCCACAAAGACCTCACCCTTCCTTCCTGCTCAGGAACTTACCCTGTTAGCCAAACCAGAACACTCAGCTCATTGGAGAAAGGGGGGAGATTGTGGGACAGCGTGAGTGATTGTGTGTGTGTGTACATGGTATACAACAAAGAGGGGGCCCTTGCTGGATTTTGCAATGGGTCTCCTTTTAACTTGCTGTATTATGTCACTGCTCCCACATTGTCACAAGGATCATTGTTTTGAAGACTGGCTTCTCAGAGCTTTTCTCAAGCTAAAAATAACAAAGATGATAAGAAATCATAAAAGTAGAATTGGGAAAGTCCATGGCTCTGAGATTACTTTAAATGCAATAAAGCATTTACTTGCTATAATATTTACAGCACCATTTACAATGGTTTGCTAGCAGGTTTCAAGCCATTTTGGTAAGTGATCTTTTGTTTATGTGTCTTTTAATTACCCAGATCTGTTTTTCCTTGACTTCAGCTCATCTTAAAATTTTTCAGAGGCTGTGCCAGGATAGCTCAGAGGGCACCAGGTTTCTTGCTAAACAGCCAGAAAACCACTATAGACTTTTTTCTGGAGAATTGTAAAAATATAAGAGGTGTAAGGGAGTGGTTTTTGTAATCACACACTCTCCTTGGACCCCAAACCAGTTGCGTGCTCTCTTCTAAGCCTAAACCCAAAGCTATATATGGTATTGGGATGGAATAGCATCATGCCAGAGATAATTACACTGAAGTCTGTCTGGAGGTCTTGACACTACCCGGCTGACACTTTGTAAGGATAGTCTCGTGATACTGGAGCACCAGGCATTTGCCCGGGGCTGTTTACAAACCCCCTCTATTAAAGTCACAGGCCCTTCGAAGAGAAATGTTTATGTCCTTGGAACTCAAAACTTTTCACTTTAAGCAAATTGCAGGTTTTCCTGTGGGTACAGAATCAAGTAAATACACACTTTAAAATGAGTGTCTGATGTCCACTCATGAATGTATCATGTCTGGAAGACATAACATTGTTTTGGAGAGCAGAGGTCTGGTACAACCACATTTTCATGGTTGCTTTGTTACTGTAAAACTTGATCTGAAATCCTGTGACACGTGTCACCAGGGGAAAAAAAATACCAAACATGTATTGTTCCGTCAATCGTGGATCATCAAGTCCAGTTGCACAATGAGTGCGTTGTGCAGAAGAGGAAGCGACAGCCTAGGGAGTGTACTGTCTTGCTCAGATGCCCCAGAGTTCGATCTGCTTTGATGTCTGCCCTCTGTTGTCTTCTCTGGCTGCTCCCTGCCCCTGCAAGCCCAGCCCTGTCTTAGTCTCTAGGGCTAAACCTGACCTTAGACAGAGGCATTAAGGAGCTCCACCCCAGACCTGAAGCTCAGTGCCAATCACAGTCGTTGTTTCTCCTGGTCTGGCTTTGGGTTGACTTGGATCTTGTGTTCCAGCTCTGAACACTGAGCTGGATACTCTGCTCTTGTTTCCTTGTCCAGTCTCTGTATTCCCGTTCCATCTTGTTCCAATATGCCTGACTGCTCATCAGGCTTACCAGAGCCCTACCCCTGCCACAGCTGAGTCCTCTCCTGCTCCTGCTGGTTTACTTTCCAGTGCCTAGGGCCTTCCACTAATCACAGACAGGTGACAGAAGCCCTGATTAATGATAATGATTATAACAGCTAGCATTTATTAAGTACCTACTATGCGCCAGGCTCTGTGCCTTACATACATCATCCCACTTAATCTTCACAGATACTTTATAAAGTAGATCTTCTTGATACCCCCATCACAAGTGGATAAACAAAGGCTTGAAGAGGTTTAATAACTTTCCCATGGTGACTGTGCTAATCAGTGGTGAGCCCCTTGTTGAGAAGTGAGCACATTCACATCCAAGTCTTTGCTCTGAGACATTATGTCCTTCTGGTATGTGAGGACAGAATTTTCTTATGCCCAATGCCTGTCCAGATTGCTAAGTGCCACCTCCTCACGGACACCTCGTAGCTCTGCTCTGTCTCCTGTAGGAGCATCTAGATGAGGCACCCCGATGCTGACAGCTCTACTGGGCCACACCTGTTGTCCATTGCCTG
Organism: Cynocephalus volans; assembly: GCF_027409185.1. Classification (NCBI taxonomy): domain Eukaryota; kingdom Metazoa; phylum Chordata; class Mammalia; order Dermoptera; family Cynocephalidae; genus Cynocephalus; species Cynocephalus volans. The sequence goes on along the minus strand of NC_084471.1, from coordinate 76,143,499 downwards.
GCACTTTGGATGCTGCGCTCTGCTTCCTGGAATGGATGTCTTCCCATCACACGCAGCAAGGTGACTGCCCATCTTACCCGGCAAGGCCAGTTTCAATCCAGCCCCCTGAGTCTGCCCTGTTCAACTGGCGCTGATTCAGCTCTGCCTTTGGTCCCATGACACTGGGCTTGCAGGGGACTGAAAGTGAGAACAGAGATAGGGATTTGTCTTGAAGCCAGCATGCAGATCTTATAGAGGAAAAAAATATAACATTAAATGATTATCGGTGGCTCCTTTGCATTGTAGGAAGAGATTAAAACTTATGATGTAACTTTTAAATTTCAGGAATGCAACTTCTAGAGATTCTTCATAAATACTCATGGGTAACCTATAAGTTTTCCACAATTGATTATACTGTGAACATTTAGTTGGTCTGAAAAACTTGCATTTTTTTTTTTTTTAGTCTAGATATGGTAAAGATTAGCCCTTGTCTCCTACAGTTAAAGTAAATCTAGCCCAGAATACTCAAAACTGAACTCTTGGTTCATGATTTATGCTCTGAGCAGATTTTACCTACGTGTACTCCTGTGTTCACATTCCCAGCTGTCTTTTCACATCTACATATGTTCTCACATGCTTGGGTTTTCACCCAAACATGTAAAGATTTTATCTCAGTTCCACTCCATTTGGGCCACTCCACACCCCTGGTTCCTCTCTGTCCCCAAATGAACCTCAGTTTCTTATGTGTTTGTATTTTTGCTGACCTTCTGCACATAGTTTTACTTACTCTGGCCTCTGCATCCCATTCTCTTAATGTTGACCTGTCTCTGCAGTTTCTAGGTGAGTGGATTAGCCATTTTGTGCCTCTGCAACATTGTCTGTAAGGTGGGGAATAATAACTGCTTATGCAAAGTGCTTACAAAAGGGACTGGCGTATAGCAAGTGCTCAACACAGGCTGGCCCAGTGTTCTGTCCAATAGGTACATCTACTTTAAGAATTGTTCTGTCTCCCATTCTACTATACGGGCAAAGGGCCTGGAATTGCAGGTGGAAAGAGACTAACACCATTTTCTGAGCATCTTCTTGGCTTTAGCCTCACATCTAAGCACCTTATATTATTTCACTTAATCCTCACAAAAATCACAAACAGGCAGGTGCTATCACCCCTGTTTACAGATGATGAGTTGGGGTTCAAGGAGGATAAATAACTTGCTTCCCAGAGGCCATGTCTCTGACCACTTTCAATAGCACCGTCTGCTTGCTTGAGGTGGCTGGTGTGGTTCCGCAGGGTGCATTGTGGGTTTCCGTGTGAGATGAGATCAGGGTGCAGGAGCAGTCTTTGGGAACACTGTAGGAGGTGTCCCTCAAACTTTGAATATTTTGGAGAATGTTGGAAGTTCTTGGCAGTGTGGTTACAGACGTATGGACACCTCATGGAAACTCTGGGAAAAAGAATGTTGGAGTCCAGAGAGAGACTGGGGAATGGTGACCATCGTGGGAGAATGTGAATGAAAACAGGGTAATTTTGTGAAAATAACTTACTTAGTTATCTTCATGGGATGAATAATCAAGGACACTGGAAAAGGACTGGCCATGCCCAGCAACCTGTTGAACTGAGAGTGAGAAACTGGGTGGCGGGATGCCCTGGAACCTGCCTGTCATCATTTCTCTGCAGTGGCCTTGCCAGAACCCTGCAGCACTGGGTGAGGGGACTCCAGTCTTTTCTTTAGGATTAGGGAAGGGTCTGGACCCAGTGTTCCTCACGGGCTCTGCTATGTCTCTGATGATGCAAGTCAGGGATTTGGGGGGTGACATTTGGCATTGTTTCCAAGGCAAGTATTAGTACTAATTACTGTTACATAGATAAAAAGACAAATAGATCACTCAGCCCTAAACCCCACTGTTTAACTATTTCACAATTGCTACTGTGTTTTCTAAAGATAGGAGAGCAGAGGAAATGGCCAGGGCAAATGTACCCATTATTTTCCCCTAAAACATTTATTTATTTATTTATTTTCGATTTATGGGGTACAGAGTTGACTATCAGAATTTGATGATCAAATTAATATTATTAGCATGTTCATCATTACAAATAGTAGTTATTCTTTGTATCCCTTACCCAAATATTCCCTAACCCCCCTTCCCCTCCCCCTTTCCCACCCCCTTTCCCACCTCTAGTAACTATAGGTCTGTTCTCTCCTTCTGAGAATACATTGCTTTATTGTGGTCCGTCCCCCCCCCCCCCCCCCCCGCACACTTATGAGTGAGGACATGCAGTATTTCTCTTTCTGTGCCTGGCTTATTTCACTTAACATAATTTTCTCCAAGCTCATCTGTCGGGCCTTAAAAACTAACACCACCTTAAGTGACATTACAAGCGGGGCCATTATGGGCCCACAAGGGCGTATTAACGTGGCAGCCTAAGATGGCGCCAGGAGGAAGTAGGGTGGGAGTGTCTGCGGGAACCTTGCCTTAGCCCTTATTGGCCAAATACACGCTTCCGCGCTAGTGAACACTGCCTGATTGCAATAGCTAGGCATTGAGACAGGATGCATGCTCTCGTAACCTTTAAGCTGATTGGAGGATGTAAAAACCTCCGCTCCCCATCTGCCTATAAAAGCAAGTGCTTGTGTGATAATAAACGTAACTCGACAGAACCCCTGCCGCATCTGAGTGTCCTTTAAACCGGGCTGGTTGGGGCCGGCGGCTGTGCTCACCTCTCTTCACGGCTCTCTTCCCCCGTCTCCTTCCAAAGGGGACAGGAGGGAAAGAGGAATCCGGGCCATTTGCTTGCCCACCCAAAGGAACGAGGCTAGGGTTGTTCGGGTCAGCCGGTGGCGGACCCGACACTCATCCATGTTGCTGCAAATGGCAGAATTTTGTTCTTTCTTATGGCTGAATAGTTTCCCATTGTGTATATATACCACATTTTCCTTATCCAGTCATCTGATGATGGACATTTATGTTGGTTCCATATCTCGGCTATGGTAAATAGAGTTGTAATGAACATGGGAGTGCAGGTATCCTTTCGACATGATGATTTCTATTCCTTTGGGTATATACCCAGAAGTGGGTTGCTAGATTGTACGGCAGTTCTATCTGTAGTTGTCTGAGAGACCTCCATACTGTTTTCCATAATAGCTAATTTACAGTCCCACCAATGGTGTAGGAGAGTTCCCCTTTCTCCACGTCCTCATCAGTCAAATGTACCCAGTTTGTTACTGTGGGGCTTTGGCCTCAAATCCCAGTGTTTGGGATGAAATGAGTTGGAGCCTGTGTTAGCTGTGAGTGTGCCCTTTGCCTGTCTAGGTTTATATGAACGATTAAAAGCTGAAAGACAAATTCAAAGTGAAATGAAAATAGGTCTATATAGGAGTAAGAACCAAGAAAGCATAGTCCTAAAGACAAACTTGAAAGTGACAGAATGATATGCTCATGAATGAGAAAGAGAATGAGATTGTTCTTACAGAAGTTTCTGACTTCTGCTGGCCTTTGTCTTGTGCAGATCCACCTCAGTGCAGCATTGGCCTTGTCTGTCCCCTCCTTAGGAGGTAGTGAGGGCAGGTGGGAGAAACCTTGAACTTCTCTTAGTAGCGGGAATGTGCCTAACACACCAACTATTGCATTTTTGGAGTTCTTGCAGGGAAGTTTGTATTCCCTGGGGCTGGAGATTCTAGGAAACTACAGTGGTTTTCAAACTTTTTTAACTTTGTAATAAAATACTTCTTTTAGGCATAAAACTTTTGCAGAAATCCAATATACAACCTGTTAGAAATGTTTCTATTGGTGTAAATTTATTTTATGAATTCTAGTGTAGTGAAGTTTTGATACACACCCTCTGTACTGGGAACATAACAATGAGATTCAGGTGGGAAGGTGCAGATACCCTCTCACCAAAAAGGAGCCTGCAAACCTAGTTTCCAAAGGAAGTAAAGAAATAGAAAGTTCAGTAATACTGTTACAAAAGCAACAAGTTGAACATGAGTTTGTACCATGAAGTAGTCTGAATAAAACAGTAACATAAATATCTTTGGAATGGTCAAAGAGATAAATGAAAGAATGATTTTCTGTAAAAAAGGCAAGAAAGTATAAAACGAAGTCTGGTATAAATAAAAAAAGGTGAGAGAAAAAAAAAAAGAAAGTTAAGAAAAATGGAGACTAAATTAAATGGCTCTAAAATGTATTTATATTTAATGGGAATTCCAGAAAAATGAAAGAGGGAATGGTGAAGAATCAATATTTCAAAAGATGGATAATGTACATGACTAAGACAATTCAATACTGTAAAGATAACAGTTTTTTCCCAGCTGATCCATACATTTGGTGTAATTCTAATCAAATGTGGTCAGGATATTTTGTGATACTCAATCCTAAAATTAACACTGAACAGCAAATTGTGAAGAGTAACAACTTGGGGGGATTTGTCTTATCAGATCTCAAGGCCTACTATACGCTGTAACAATGAGAAATTTGACTGATCAGAAAAATAGACAGTAAATACAGTTTTTCTGTTGTCTAAACATTTTGGAATTATAATTTAAACCATAAGGTAAAAGCTGAAAAATTATGCTCAGTTTTTGTGAGAGATTAAGTGCACCTTTTCCTGTTTCCCCCAGATAAAATCATAGTTTGCTATTTAATCACATTCCAAAGTTGAGTTTTCTCTCAGAATAAAGCAACCACTGCATACACATAAAATGATGATTTGTTAATGTAATAATTTCCCTGGCTGATACAATGTGCAATGCACACGACTTCAAAGACTACAATTTTGGGCAAGTGTACATGAGCTGAAAAAAACATGTTTCAAACCCTGCTCTTAAAATTATTTATGGGATACTCAGATCATTTTTACTTCTCAGTAAGATGTTGCACTGTCATTTGACTATTAGCCTGCCTCACATGGGAAGGTAGATTACCAGATGCCAATTTGAGGGACTAGAGATAAAACTCAAAAAGTATTATATTTCTTAATGGCTCAATAGGTCAGGAAACAGACTCGTGTATATATATGACAGAGGTTACATTTCATATCAGTAGAAGGAAGCAGAGAATATCCAATAAATTATGCTGGGACAATTGGTTAGCTTCACGTAAAAAAAAGTAAATCCTTTCCTCAAACCATACCGAAATCATTCCAGCATACTAAAGACCAAACCATGAAATAAAAAAAAAAAAGTTTTAGATGAAAATATAGGAAAATACCTGTATAACTTAAAGTAGGGAAGGAATTTTTAGAAACGCCACAAAAAGGATAAAACATGAAAGAATAGATCAATATATTTGACTACATTAAAATTTAAAATAAATGTTCAAAAGAAAGTTCTATAAGAAAGTGAAAAGACAAGTCATATAATGGAAGGAAATATTTGTCATGCATATATACCTGACAAAAAATTATTAAAGAGATTATACTTGTATAACACACCCTTACAAATGAGTGAGAAAAAGTCAAACAACCCAAATGAAAATGGGCAAAAGAAACCAAAAGGCAATTCTGAGAAAAAGTCAAAATGGACAATCAACAAATGAAAAGATGCTCAAACTAGCTAGTAATTTGGGAAACACAAAAGAACAGTGAGATACAATTTCGCCTCCATCAGACTGGCAAAAATTAACAATCCCAAGTACCACTGAGGATGTGTAACCCTTGTAACTCTCGTACAGCCCTGAGAAGAACACACACTGTGGGGAAGAACATTTTGGAGAGTACTTTGGGCTGTAGCTTGTAATTTCGTATCAGTGTTCTCTATGAAGCAGCTATTCCACATCTAGATTATATTCCTTAGAAAAACTTGACACTTGTGAACAAAGAGTCTCATTTATTTAATGTTGATTTTTTTTTTTTAATCAGAGGAGGTTCATGACCTCAGTGCTATCAACAGGAGAATGAATGACTTGTGATACATTCATACAATAGTGACTACTAACCCACTAGTTCAAAAAAAAATTAGAGCCACATGTATCAAAATGGATAAATCTCAAAAAACAGATTATTTAGCAAAAACAAAACGTACAGCATAGGTATCACATATATAAAGCATATAATATGTATTTTTAATGTATATTTATATATGTTTGCCATATATTTCTATACATTGTAAAACACTATATAACTATAGATGCATATATAAGTTGTAATAGTATTAAAGTCGTATGAAAATGATAAACACACAATTCATTAAGAGGTTTTCTCTGGAGGGGAAGGAGTGGAATGTGATTGGAGAATGGCATGCTGGGATTTTCATCTCTAACCATAATGTTTGATTTCTAGACAAAGCAAAGTATTACACAACAGGCAAATATTATTAGAAAGACTTTCAATAAGAAAAATGGACTCTGAGTAAAAGTCTTAATATGTCACACCATGGGCTGATAGGTTCACCACATGTTCTAGATGCAAAGTAGAGTGCATTTGAATGCTTATATTCTAGAGCACTCATTTTCAGGTATTTTAGCAATATAGTATGCCAAACCCCAATATATAAAACAGACGAGTGATATTTTATTAATATTGTTTAGTTTATAAGAATACATATCCTCTTGAAATTTGCCTGTGGAGTCTGTGTTTTAAGGCTGGGTTATCTTTATGTATATGAGTATGAGTATATATATGAAATATGCGTACATAGGAGGTCTTCAAAAATTTCGTGAAAATATATTGTCTTTTTTTGTGCATGTGGCTGGCCAGTGTGCAGGGGTCTGAACCTATGACCTTGGTGTTATAAGGCTATGCTCTAACCAATGGAGCTAACTAGCCAGCCCCCATGTTATCTTTTAAATCTATTTTTCTACAAAGTTTTTGAAGGACCCTCGTGTGTGTGTGTGTATATATATGCAGAACGAGTATGTAAAGAACCCCTATTATCAGTAAGAAAAAGACAGCCCAATAGAAAAATTCTTGAAGAGGATATCCAAGTATTAGGGGGGCCATATATCCCAGTTTGCCTGTAATAGTCCCAGTTTACTTTGCTTTAGTCACTGAATTATTAGAACTACCCTTTTCGCTTTTGGTTTAGATGATACGTTTTATGGTTGCCCTACTTATCAGGGATGTACAAATTAAAATCACAGTGAGAAACTCCTACACATCAGAATTAATAAGACTGGCAATGCTAAAGGTTGGCAGGGAGGTGGGCCAATACTAACTCTTACACTCTGAACAGCAGGCAAGAGTACCATGACGAATTCATGACATTTCCATACTGGAGCTTACTCGGGAGGAAGGAGGGGTGACTGGTCATGCTGAGCACGTGCTGTCCTTGTTGGAGGATTTTTAGAGCCTTTTCCCATGAGGAGGGCCTGGGTCTGAGTCTCTGCTCTGAGTTATGAGGATTTGCCTGTGGAGTCTGTGTTTTTTTTTTTTTTTTTTTTTAAAGATGACCAGTAAGGGGATCTTAACCCTTGACTTGGTGTTGTCAGCACCACGCTCAGCCAGTGAGCAAACCGGCCATCCCTATATGGGATCTGAAACCAGGGCCTTGGTGTTATCAGCACCGCACTCTCCCGAGTGAGCCACGGGGCCGGTCCTGTGGAGTCTGTGTTTTAAGGCTGGTTTAGCTTGGTTCTCAGTTTATGGTACACACCAATGAACAATTTAGTTACAGCTAAGTGTTAATTCAGACTGAGTAAAGTTCAAACATGATACACCCCCAGTCCCGTACTTAGGAATCAGCTAAATTATACAGTCATACATATTGATACATAGGAAGGGGGTATCAGAAGCCTTCTGGGAGCCCTTTTCCTGTACTTTACAAGTTCTCTGTGACACTTCACTTCCTCAGACCAGCAGAAAGAGAAAAATCATGAACGAGGTGCGTCTGTGAAATGTTCTTCCTTGTTCTTCCTGTTCGTTTGTCTGTTCATGGCTGCCTGATCCCCATACAGGAAAAAGAGGGGCTGAGGACTCCAACTATCTTATTCTTCCATCTGACACTGAGATCCGTCTTCTTTCACCCCCCAGGAGAACCATCCAACTGCCTTGGTCTCCAAAAAACCCCCCCAAACCTCTAGTCTACTTTCAAGCCACCAACAAGAGTAAATTCAACCAAACAGCCTTGACGACCTTCTGGTTCTGCATTCAAGGAGAAATATGTACACGTTTTCTGTATTTTAAGTTGAGTTGCTAGAGCGAAGGTCAGGAAGGCAGCTGGGCTCCCGGCTGCACTGCGCTTCCTTCATTTTGCGGGCTCAAGCCAGACGATGAATGTGACTTCAATCTGCGTGTGCAGTGAACACGGACTCTTGTCTGACTGCACCACGCTTTCATCAGATGCGAGCAGGGCCTCCACGTCTTTTGACCTGCTCTGGTTTTGATTACCTTTGCTTTGATGCTTGCAGATTTATTAGCCAGCCAAGCGCTCACCAGGAACCTCAGCGCTGGGAGCCCCGTGCCAAAATCACATGGTGCTCTTCCCTTCACACAAGGCTTTTGTTTAAACATTTCTCCAACGAACCCGCCTGTCAGGTCTGATTCTGTGGGAGAACATATTTGTAAGACAAAGCAATGCTGCGGCTACCAGGAGGCCTATGACTCGCACAGTGAGTTATGCACCCCATGGCTTTGTCGGACATGCCAGGTGACTGGTGTCCACAGTGGGGAGCGAGGCGTTATTCATTACGGGGCTTCTTCAGAGCTGTCTTCAGAGATCCCCTGCAGCCCCTTCATTGTCCTTCAGGTTATGACAAGACATCACATTCTTTTAAACATCCCCTGGGCAGCAGAGGTCTCCCCCTACCCCTTTTTTGCTTTTTCCACTTGCAGAAGGTACAATAGCAGATAGAATACTGGAACAGTTGTAAATTGTAGCAGTTAACGTCAAATTGGTGGAGCAATGATCAAAGGAATTTCATAACCACACAATGCAACCTGGGGGTGGAATGCTCTTTCAGACATTTCTGATGACAGCATTATAAAATCATAAAAATGGAGACCTTAGTTTTCAGAGGGGAGCAATAAAAAGAATTCAGGTGGGTGACCAAAACTATTAATGAGGATGAGACTGGACATTGGTTTTGGGGAGAGCTCTGATGGTCTGGGATAGTGGTACCTTAATGGGAACTTCAGCTCTGGGACATCATCAACGATAGAAGTTTTCCGAACTCTACTCCCTGGTTTTCTAACCTCGGCAGCAGGGATAACAGAGGAAAAGTTTGCTTGTCTAGTAAAGCAATAGCAGCAAATTGCTGAGCTGTCTGCTTAGCTGTAGCATACAGTGTAGTCCATTCACAAAACAGAATGAGGGACAATGTCACACAATTAACAGGCAGTGAAACATTAAAAAACCTATTACACTCGATGCTTTGCAGCTGACTCCCAGCTGTCTGTTCAGCTGCAGGCAGCAGTAGGAAAAGTGATTAGATTCAGGAAGACTACAATAAAAAGAATCAAAGAATAATATCTAACACATTCCATTGTTGCTTTCATGTAGAGGGGAGGAGCAGGTCCATTCACTTTTAGCTTATTGTATTTCTCCCCTCCATTGGATGTAAAAGGCATCAGTGTCCTAGAGTTAACATGTTCAAAATGGTTTAGCTGCATGGAAAGGAGGAAATTGCGACTTGGTGGCAAGAATAATGAAATGAAGCAAATGACAAAGCCACTGAAATAACAGTTAGGGTCTCCCCCCTCCACTGCTGGAGGAATCCCTCGCTGCTTGTCTTACACGGTCTACACGTGCTGCTGGCTGTGCCGGTAGTTAATACCCTAAGCAGAAGAGTGAATCGACAGCTTTACTTGTCTTCAAGTTGTTTACAATATAAGACACTTAGTAATGTATCTTACATGTAATTAATTGTAATCGTTGCAATTGTGGTTTGTGAAATAACCATTTCATTTAAGACTGGTAACACCCACGACAATAACAGCCTGTAAAATATGAAAATTCACATAAACCTGTAAAGATAAACATATATGAGAGTATATAAAGCACACAAAAGAATGACAAGTTTATAGGGCTTGTCCACAGAGCACAGAAAATCACATACAACTGGGTAATTCTGACAAATAACTTCGGCTCACCCTTAATTACCTAAACAATTGAGGGCAGAGTTAGGCCATTTTTGACTGAGTGCAATTAGGGTGGTTCCCTTTGATTGCATGGACCTGGATATATAATACGTTATCTTTCAATTCCTGTAATTTGAAGGTATATGTGTAGGCTAAATATTGTAAAGCAGGATATAGTTCCTGAAGGTTGCCAGCTTCCAGCCACTAATTGACCTGCGAAAAACTAGCAGCAGCATGTTCTCCCATTGTGGTCTGGAGGCTGAATTAAAATAAATACCCACCCTAGTGTCCTATTTAGATTTGTCTGATTAAAAATCTCATATACAAAGTAGATGAGACCTATGTTAGTTGCATGTCAATGCCTGCTGACTTGTTGCAGTCAACTCGTGAACATCCCTCCATAAACAAGAACTCTGTCTGGCGCTGATGGGTGCTCTCTGCAGCTGCTAGAGATGGAGGCTTTCGGAGGAGCCAGCTGCAGGTGGTGGCATGGGAGGGGCACTGATCTTGGAGCCAGACAATTTGGGTTACACTCTTAGTTTGGCAGCAACTCTTTCATTGACTCTCGGTCACTCATGGAAGCTGGACCAAAGTTTTTTCATCTGTAAATGGAGGAGATATGTGAATCTCATAGGTGGTTATGAGGTACAAAGCAGATAAGGGTTGAGACAGAGCTGCTCACGATTGAGTTGCTGGCATGGAGGAGAAGACTGATGTTTACCAGCCCTTTCCTGGGCAGCATCATGGTGGGGATTTGTGCTGAGAAAGTACCCAGGGAGCCTATGACCAGAGATATCCCTCCCTCCGGAGATGGTATTTGGATTCTGAAGAAAGGGCCTTCAGACAGCAGAAAAGCACTTGTGTCTGGGCAAGGGGCTGTTGGATGCCACTCGGAAATAGAAGATTTTTAATAATGTTCCTAAATGACAATTCTCTTCCAATTTGGGGGAAGTCTGCACTGAGAGAAATGTGGTGCCTGGAGCCTCAGGCAGCAGAATTACCGTGTATCTTTTAATCTCAGGGAATGAGGAGCTTCAGTTCATAAGGACCGATGCATCTTGTCTAAGCCTCCTGCTACACCGCGTTCAGGTAATCCCGTCAAGTGGAGGAACTGGACCGGTCGTGGCTGATTCCAAGTGTCCTAGCTGAGAGGCAGAGGACATGTCGACAGAGATTTCAGGCTCATGGAAAAAGTGCTTAGGTCTAGCTTCCTCTGCTCCTTCCATTCCAATCAGAGAGGTCCTCTGTGGGTCGTAAGAAAAGAAGCCAGGGCTTTTGAGAGCCTCTCAAGAACCAGGGGCCAAAAACGGGATCTGAAGAGCAAAACACTTAAACAAGCTCTGTCTGAGGAGTGAAGGTTAAACGACCCTGGGGATGAACCAGCTTGTTCTTAAGCAATGTCCTTGGTTTGGAGCCAAAGGGCGAGATGCCCAGTGCCTGTGAGTACACAGGATTTAAGGCAGACTGCTATACTTGAGAACCTTCTGTGCTTTTCAGCTCAGGCTTGGAGGACATTTATTCCATAAAATGTATATAAAAGGCAAACCTGTGACCTGCTGGGTCCTGGACTCAGAATCCATGGTATGGCAAAAGGGACTTGACCCAGTAATAAAATGCTTTGAGATTAGTCCCACTAAAAAGATAACCTTAAATTGCAAGCATCGTAAGAGTTTTAATTTTATTTAATTATGGACTTGTTTCTTGCTCTAACTTTTTAAAGATGGTCTACATTTGAAAAGAATTAGGACAATCCTGCATCTTTGATCAACTCAGAGTCTCTTTAGGGGAAGAGATTTAACACTCTAGTTTTTAAACAGAAATATAAATATGCATCAGCTAACAGTTTTCCAAATTAAGCAGTATAAACTTTATAATTTCATGACATCCAAATGAATAGAAGTCCTGTTTTATGCTTAAAAGGGACTGTCTTTGAACTAAACACACTTGAGTGAGGGGTTTTTGTGTCATTATTTCTGATACAACTTGTCATTAGTTTTAACTTTGACCAGATTGTAATGAGGAATTGGGTTGTGTAAGCTTGCCTATTGTTTATCTATACCCAGACTTAATTATTGCTTCCCAGGTCAATCATCACCACTTTAAGTGGAAAAAAAATGGCCTTACCCCATGGGATGATTTCCACAGTGTTTATTATATGTAGTTGGATCATGAGGTCAGATGCATGCAAGAGTGGTCACAATACTCCTGCGCTGGGGATGGGGCGGAGTGCGGCCCGTCTACCGGGGGGGGGGGGGGGGGGGGGAAGATAGAACTACAAAGCTTTTTCTCTTATAGAAACACTTCAGGGGAGATGGGCAAGTCCAAGACTAGATAGAGGCAGAAGGGTGGCTATTGCACAGTGTCAAGGAAGAGTTCTCTCTCTTTATTTCTCTTCCATAAGACTTTTTGAAATTTCCGCTATTAAAGAATTCCTTACAGTGGGAGGCACTGTTGACATTGTGGACAGGGTAATTTTTTTCTTGTGTATAATTTCCTGGGTATTGTAGGATGTTTAGAATCTCTGACCACTGTCCTCACTGCCACCAGGTATTTTGGCAACAACATTGTCTCTAAACTGTCCTAGAATTACTAAACACATTAACCAGGTTAGTGGAGAGCCATGCATGACCCAGACGGAAGAGATTTTCCTGGGAAAAGAGAAGAGTGGGAAACTTCAGAGCTCGTAGCAGACCATGCTGAGAGGCAGAGGTGCTATAAGTATCTGTGGAGGAACACCAGCAACTAACTTTACCTTCTAGAATTTGGCTAAATGTGCCTGTTAGGTGGGGAGGGGAAAAGGAAATAACATTGATGAATACCTACCATGTGCCAGAATTTTGTAATAATTATCTAAATTACTCATCCCTACTCTGTGAATTAAGCATAATTATTCAGTTTTCACATAAGGACTTAAATCAGAGAGATCTGGCAGTGACAAAGCTGGGATAGGAATTGCTGACCACTTGAACCCACACTCTTTTTAAAGATTTGTACTCATTCTGAAGCTTCCTTTGCATTCCAAGTTCATTGTTTTTCTTGTTGTCCTGGGTGTCAAGGTTGCAGGAGCAGATAAGAAAGCTAGTGTTTCTGTTCCTGTAACTTGAACAAGTCACCATTATCATGAGCTTGATAGAACACGGCCACACAGTGTATGTTGTATATTTCTCCTTCCTATGCCAATCAGATACATCTGCATAGTGTTTGTTGCTACATTTATTGTGTAATTCCTGACAACATTAGGCCATGCTTTATACCATGATGACCATAATTTTCTTCTCCCTGGCTAATGAAACTGAGCTGTACAGAGTGATTTGATGAGATATTAATGATACTGTGATGGGCTAGAACTTGGGTCAGGAGTACATGCAGAAACCAGCCAGATGTTCAACAAACTTGTTTTCCTTTCCACCATGACATACAACCAGACTACATTCTCTAGTTTCCCTTGAAGTTAGGTATAAGCATAAACTGAATTCTGGCCAATGGAATGTGACTGGAAGTTATGTGCCTTCAGGGCCTGATCTGTAAAATCTTCCCCTGGGGTCCTCCATTGTCCTTCCTCCCTATCTGCTGGCTGGATTTTGGCATCAAGATGACCTTGGAAACCTTTTGTCGGCAGAGCGTTCATGGGTCCCTGTGAAGCAAACGCCCCTTCTCAGCCCCTCCCACTGTTGATTAGTTTTTATTCACTGGGTTAAGCCCTCTGGTGTGCTGTATCTGGCTTTTACTGTCTGGCAAGAGCTGACTGTTAAACTTTCAAAAAATTTGTAAGCCAGTTGACATTGGGTGGATAGCTTGGAATCAGCATAATTGGAGCACTTAAAATACAGAAATTGGCAAATGCTACAAACCGAGGCATTCATTTCAAGGAGCCATTTTACCAGTGTACCCCTGGTTAAGCCACTGAAATTTCTTTGTATACAGGTGGTATTATCATAATTTATACAGATACTGTGACACAAAGTGATGTTCTGCCTTAACACAGCCTAAATGATGTGAGATTGGCTTGAAGAGATTGGAAAAACAGAGACTCATGTTATGCGGTGGCAAAACATGTGATAAAACATTGCCTGTGATGACTTAGAGGGCAGACTAAGTACCCATGTAGCCTGTACCTCTTGAAGAAGTGGTTGGAAGACGGAATAGTAGTAGTGTGTGTTGGTTATTACTGGCTGCAATTCAAATGTATTAGAAAATAAGAGATAACACTCAAACATTGACTTGCTTATGTATAGAAATAAAAAGGACTAGAGTCCAAAACATAGCAATTTGTAAAATTGGAAAAGTTTACTACTCTAGGACCCCAAATAGTAGGAAATAAGACAGGAAAAACTTGAATAACAAAAGCTCCATTCTTTATCAAAAACATTTTCAAGATGTGAAGTGTTTGGATGCATGTAAATTCTGGGTTTCATTTTGAATCAATTGAAAAACAAAATTAGAATTTCTGGTCTGCTCTCACTGTAGCACTTACTGTTCCAGTTACCTTTTGCTGTGTAACAAAACATCCCAAGACCTAGTGGCTTAAAACAACAACAGTCAACTTTGTATACTGAATTGTGTTGTGCAGATTGTAAATGCATTGGGAGTTGGGCTGTTAAATTTTCTTGTAAAGTTATGTTCTATAAATCCCAAAGAGATGCAGCTGAAGGTCTTGATTAGACGCATTAACAAGGGACTGGGAGAGTGTGCAAACAGACCATCCTCAGATTATGCAGATGTCTTGCTGGGTCGGAGAGCTTCAGTTTCCTATTTGACTGAACTTTCACAAGCACCACTAACAGGATACCACAGAGATTTGTTTTGACTTTGTTGCTTTTCTTTCCATTAGCAATATTTGGAGGGCAATAGCAATAATTATCATAATGGTCAAAAAGGTGGACAGAAAGAAATAAAGAACATGAGATATCTGCTAGTTCAGAAATTAGAAACTAAACAATGATATGTATCTTTTCATAGCAACTCATGTGTTCGTGATCTTGAAAACAGTTGATAAAATATTTAACACAGAATTTTTTTTCTCCTTCATCTCTCGTAAGTTTTGTATATTTGGTCGAATGTCCTTAGAGTCTGACCAAGATAAAGAGCAATGATTACTTAACCCCACTTCAGCAAAAACTTAGACTATTTCTGTTAAGAAAGATAACACTAAATGCAACAAATGACAACTGGTCTTGTGTTTGCAATCCCTGGCATATGGGGTGGGATGATGAAAAGCTTTAAAAAATTATGGAGTCATAGTGAAGTCTTTTGCATCTGGAAACTTTATCCTAAATGTCTATTTCCCCAGACCTTGTCTTAAAGCGGTCTTCTGATGAACTGTATTCTGATCTTACACTGTCTCCCCTGTCGTACTGAGAACCCAGGTGAACTTGTCCTCACTTTCTGCACCTTCCTAAGCCTGTGACAGCTCATGGAGATTGGAGCACCATCTCATCTCAATAATCTCATGCTGTAAATGCTATAAATATAAACTGCTGCTGGGCAGGTACAAAAAAATGCTAATTTTAATAGAGAACTCTATTTTCAAATGCATTTCACAGTTTATATTGAGTGAGAAATGCTTAATTCTCACCACGTGAAGTTCCAGATTGCTATGTTCAGTGGTGCCGATGCAGCTGTCTTGAGAACCTTTGAAGCCAAAATTCAGCTTTTACCTCAAAATGTCTTACTTTTTTCTATAACAACATGTATGAGAAGCAGTGATCTGTCTTAGCATTTTGAAACATTTTCCGTCTCTCCTGAACCCATGTGTTGAGTGGCATAGCACATGTTGATTCTAAAGTCTGCACTGGTGTTTGTGGATAAAAGGGTTTAGACCTATCTGGCAGCTGTTCACTCACAAAGGCTATTGGATTCTCAATCAGAACCAGAAAGTATTTATTTAGTGGTCGAGCGGATTTGAATTCTACACTAGTTATTATGTAGATGTTTGCGGTAGGATGATACTCTCCCCAAATCCTGAAGCCCTCAATAGATTAATTGATTGATTCAATGACTTCTGGCTGTGTTCAGGATAAAGCCTAAAGTTTCCAAGGTAACTGTAGCCCTCAGGGTCCCTCCGGACTCATCTGACCTTATTCTTCCCTCTCCTTCTGTGAACCAGCCATGCTGGACCTAGTAGTTTCTTGAATGTTGCATGCTCCATCCCGCCCCAGGGTCTCAGCCCTTGCTTTTTCCCCTGCCCAGAGACTTTTCTCCCTCTTGATTTCTTAGTTCACTATTATTCATCCTTTAGATTACAGCTCAAATGTTCCCTTCAAATGGGAAACTCTTTCTTACGCCCTGCTGTACCCTCCATCCACACTGAGTAACTTTCCTTCATCGTGCTTGCCACATTGTGTAATTATTCCCTTACTTGTGTGACTGTTTGGTGTCTGGCTCCTGCACAGGACTCCGTGAGAGCAGAGACTATAATTCTTTTTGCTTATCATTGTATTCTCAGTGTCCAGGATATAGAAGATGCTTCACAAGTATTTATGGAATAAAAATATTGTAAACACCTAGCAGAGTGTCTGATATGCAGTAAGCACTAAGTAAAGAGTAGTTATTAGATTGGTTTCTTGAAATACCAAGAAATTTAAAAATACAGCTTTTAAAATTGGTTTTACTTATGCTTCTATCGACTTTCTGCATGAACCTGGAAGGTCACCTCCTCGGTGCCTCAGTTTCCTCAAGAATGGTCACGTCAAGATAGCAGTAGTTACATTAACCAATCCCTAGGGAAGCATAAATGCTGAATTGATGGTGAGGTGTGAATATATTTTGGAAGAAATAATTATTTTACTGAGTAAATCTATGGACATTCGTATTGGGCCCTAGACTCTTCCTTCTATGCTTTTATGTCCACGAAGAAGTCCCCGTCCTTTCTCCACTCTAGTCCCAATGCATAGGAAGGGAAGGTTCTAGGGCAGTAATGCTTATTTTCACTTTCTTGGTGCCAGGCCATTTTACATATGCTATTTCATTTCTAATACTCACACTGACCGTTTGAGATAGGTATTTTAATCTCCATTTAATGGGTAAGAAAATCAAGGCCCAGAGAGGATAATGAATTTGTCCAAGGTGACCTAGACAGTAAATGAGGTAGTTGGAATTTAAGTAAAGGTCTCTCTTCCTGAGGTATGGTGATATAACCCACTATTCTAGAGAACTTTTTAAGTGTCTCTAACACTGGGAAGACCTAGTTGTCCAGGGTGCTTTAATGACATAAACGTTTGGGCACAGATCTTTCTGGTGATTGGAGATAAGGGCTGGCTTTCCACTCAGGGACATTTGCCTGACTCTGTTTACACTAGTTCTGAAGACCTACTGGGAATAAATGTGAATGCAGCCAGACTGGTAAAAATATGTCTGGTGGACTAGCATAACCCAAATGGAGTTTGGGTTTGGTCCAATTAGAGACCCTGGGGACCTTTGGCGAGGCTCACCGCAGGAAAGGGAGGCTGGCCTAGGGAGCTGGATCCAGCCTTGGCCTGGGGGTCAGAGGTGAGAAGCATGCCAGTTGTCTGTCATGGGACTCATTCCAACCCAAGAACATTGGGAAAAAGGGCCACCTGAGGAGGGGAAGACTGCCATGAAGCCACATGGCTGGGACCCCAATGAAGGTGACACAGAAAGAATTGTCTCTTCTCACTCAACTCTCGTGTGGTTCTCCAGTTTCACTGTCAGGGAGTTTTCGGAGAGCAGGTCATAGAACCAGAATTTCTGATCCACTGTTGACTTCTGTGAGGTTTGGGGGAGGAGCTGGAGTTGTGTGGTTGGGTCAGATTTGTATTAAAGATTTCCTGACATATTTGTGGCAGAAGGGGGACTTTCTAAACATTTACATACATTTTGGAGTCAGAGGCAATTAGTGATTAATGCTAGTAGGGCTCTAACTGTACCTACCATTTAGTGAAGCCTAAGACACCTGGGTTGCATCTGGGATAACAAGATTAACGAACCAGATTCTCTCCACAGGCAGGTTCTGTTAGACATACGGGCCTGGGGCTGTGAGAAGGGATGCATTCACTTTTAGCATTTCTGTGGAATTTTCACTGCCTCTTAAGAAACTTCACATTGAACAGACTCCTCCCTTAAGACTCTGGCCAATTTGTGAATGTAAGTGGAGAAAGATTAATTCAGGTTTCCATCGAGCAGTAGATAAAAATAATTGGACTAGGGTCAGGAGATGCATTCAAGATAAATGAATCCATTTAGAAAATATTTATTCAAATTTAGCTTTCTTCTAGATGCTGGGAATACAATAGTGCCTTTGTGAAGCATATAGACTAGTGGGGAAGACAGACATTGAAATTGATGATATCATCTTGTGTAATTAAAGAATTACATGATTAAATGTAAAATCACAGCAGCGGTAAGTGCTATGGAGAAGTCAATGGCACCGAGAGAGCATTGAGTAGGGGAATCTGGCTTAGTCAGGGAGGTCGGTCAGGGCTTCCTGGATGACAACAAGTCTCTGTGTGAGAATTTGGGTGGGAGCAGGGTAGCTAGCAAAGCAGTTTTAGGAAGTGGGACTAGCAGGGCTAGAAACTCAGTGATGAGAGGAAGCAAGCACTTCCTAGTCTCGCCTGTGTCCCTGAATTAGGGTATTGAACTAGATGATTCCTTGAGCTCTTTGTAAACCTAACAGTTCAGGAGTTTTCTACGTTTTAAGATATGTTTTCTGATTATGTTTGAGAACATGAATTTGATTTTTCTCTCCACCACATCCTAACTTTAGGAACTTTCTTTATATATAAAAGAGGGATAAAAATACCTGTTTTATCAACCTTCCAAAGTTACTGTGTGGATCAACCAAAATAATATAGCCTGTATATTACTGTATGAATGTAAAATACTTCTCTTGTTGTGGTATAATGGAAAATACATATTTGGTCTTTGTCCCAGTTTCCTGGCACAGAGCTCCTAAAATCCATGGAATTTCCTGAGTGATAAGAGAGATAGGAGCTTTTTTTGTTGTTGTAACGAGGTGATTCTTGGAGGGCCTCCAGATAACTTCAGGATGGGGGCTGGTTACAAGAAAGACCAGCCTCGGCAGTTCCAGTTCTATACCTTTACCTCCAGGGAGAGGAGAGGGGATGGAAGTTTAGTTCAATCACTAATGGCCAGTTGTATTGCTAGGGCTAGGGCTCACAGACCTCTTAAGCTAGTTGCACAGATTGGGTCACAAACCCTTCACACACAGGTGCACGAGCTCCGTAATAGGAAAAGATCCTGGGAGCCATGGGCAAAAATTAATAGGCTTTATTCAGAGCTAGGAGCAGCTACCCTAGTGGCCTCGTTGAGCGTCCTGAGAAGTGCCGTGTCTCAGAGTCATCAATCCTTTATACTCAGGTCCATAACCCAGGACACCTAGGTGCCCATATGAAATTTCATTAGATAGTAACCAAGAAACACCTGGGAGCATGTGGATATTTACAGCAAATGCTCAGCAAGATTCTGAACATCTGCCTGAGGGGCCCTGACCATTTTCCTGTATTTTCCCTACACCAGTGATTTAATCAATCATGCCTATGTCATGAAACCTACATAAAACCCTCTAAGTCAGTGTTTGGAAAGCTTCCAGGTTCGTGAACACATCAAGGTGCTGAGAAGGTGGCATGCTAAGAGGAGGTGTGAGAGCTTCACGCCCCTCCCCCATACCCTGCTCTGTGTATCTCTTATATTTGGTTGTTTGTGAGTTGTATTCTTTATAATATACTGTTTAATAAACTGAGTTCTGTGAGTTGTTATAGCAAATTATTGAATGTGAGAAAGGGGTCATGGGAACCCCTAAATTTTCCGTCAGCCTGGGCACCCCACTTGCAACTGCTGTCTAAAGTGGGGACAGTCTTGTGGGACTGAGCCCTTAACTAGTAGGGTCTGGGCTAACTTGCAATAGTATCAGAATTGAATTGAATTGTTGGACACCCAGTTGGTGTTGGAGGCAGAGAGTTGGTTGGTGTGAAAATAAACCTTTTACTTTATGTCCAATTTCAACTTGATCCATTTGAAAGCAGAGATTTCAGTCCACAAGCATTGGACTGAAACGATTCTCTTACAAGGCAGTAAAAGTGGCATAATTTAACACGTTGTTCTTTGGGGAAATGTTCCAGAATTCTCATGGTGGACAGCTGGTGTCACTCAGGGAACTAAGAATAGAGAGCTGTCATCACCTACACATGTAATTCAAGGGACTTTTAATGTTGGGGTTGCATAATGGCTTTCATCTGTCCTTTTTCCCAATATACATTTTTTAATGAATGATTTGAAGTTAATGTTTATTAAAATATTTTATTCATGGAAATATAAAAGTCTCTTCAAAGGCCTCCATACAGAAGAATGTCTATGCAGGGTAGCCTACTTGAATGAATGCTGGATGAGGAACTTGGGACCTGTGCTCTAGCTGCGGTTCTGCTATAGATGAGGAGGCTGGTGTAAATCATATCCAAGCCCTTCAGGAAGCACAACTTTTCTGTTTAAAACCCATTATTTGGTATCACAGATTCTCTTGCTTATCTGTCTGTCTCCAGTATATTTCAGCTTTCAGCGGCCTATCAATACAATTGAGGTAGTATCAATGAGCTGTTAATCGCAAATCTCACCAGTTTTGAATCCCCACCATCTCACAAAGAAAGTCTGTTTTTTTCCTGGAGGTCCCCTCTACAAATAGTTTCCTGGTGCCTGCAAATCAGTCCTTAGCATTCATACCACAGCAGTGGAGCAGAAACCCAGTGTTGGTCCTGGAGGCCCAACCTGTTGGTAACAACAAAATGCCATAGACCAGATGGCTTAAGAAACAGAAATTTATTTTCTCATGGTTCTGAAGGCCAGGAAATCCAAGACTAAGGTTCTTACAGTGCTCTTTTCCTGGCTTTCAGATAGCTGCCTTCTCACCATGTCCTCACATGGTGGGAGGAGAGAGAGAGAGAGAGAGGGATCCCTCTTTTTATAAGGCCACAGTCCTACTGGATTAGGGCCGCACCCTTATGACCCCATTCAACCTTAATTAAAGATGCTGTTTCCGGATAAAAGCACATCAGGGCTTAAGGCTACAACATGTGAATTTTGGGAGGACACAGTTGACAGAACCAGGATGAGGATGGCAGGCCCCTGCTTTTTGAAGCACCCAGTGCAGGAACATCTCTAAGTCAGATTTCAGTGATGTTGTGATACAAGTGGTAACACGCAATAGGAGAGATAGAAGAGAGCTAAATCAACTCCTATCAGGAGCTGTGAAAGGTGACCTGCAAGAATTGGGATTTAAAGTAAATTCCAAAGGATGAACAGGATTTTGAAAATAGAAAGAAATGAAATAAACACAAATAAAATGCATTTAGGAAAAAGGGAATACCTTGAGAAAAGGGACCAAAACAGGAAAATAAGCAAAGTTCATGGAAGCAGAGGTAGACCAGATTGGTTGAAAGATAAGATTTTTGGGTGGTGGTGGTAGTGGTGGTGGTGTAGTGCCGATGAGCCTGGGAAGGCTGGAAAACGTGAAGTGATGGATAGATATCTGAAAGGTAGACAGGAATTTGGGCTTCATTTTATCCACTTGTTTTGCCATCATCAGCATTTGAGCAGGAAAGTAACAGCATAAGATCACACCCACAGGGGAATGGACTGACAAGGAACAGGATTCTTGAGTAGTACTGCGCTGTAGAAATATAAAGTGAGCTATGAATGTGAGCCATTTGTAATTTTAACTTTCCCAGTAGCTGCATGTATTAGTTGCCTATTGCTACTGTGACAAGTTACCACAATCCTAGTGGCTTAAAACAATACAAATCTATTTTCTTACAATTTTGGGGTTTAAAGTCTAAAATCAAGATGTTGGCTGGACTCTTTCCCTCTTGGAGTCTTCAGGGAAGAATCTGTTTCCTTGACAACTCCAGCTTTTAGAAGCCACTTCCCTTCTTTGGTTTGTGGCTGCTTCCTTCGTCTTCAAAGCCAGCAGTATAGTATTTTCTGTAGTTGAATCTCCCTCTGCCTCTCTCATATAAGGACCCTTGTGATTGCATTGGGCCCATTCCCATAGTCCAGGACAACCTCCCCATCTCAATTTTGTTAATCACATATGAAAAGTCTCTTTTGCCATATAAGATAACATATTCACAGGTTCTGGGGATTTGGGTGTCAATATCTTTGGGAGGTCATTATTCGTCCACATTAAAAAATCTAAAGTGAAACTGGTGAAATGATTTAATATTTTAGCACAAAATATAAAAATATAATTTCAACATGCAATGCACAAACAAATTATCAATTATGTATAGATACATACCACATACTCATATGTATAGATATACACACATATGTATAAAATTTCCTAATGAGTCTTTGAATGGAGTGTGTCATCATAGCACATGCCATTTCAAATTAAGCCTTTTTCAAGCATTCAGTTCTGACTTGAAGTCAGCATTAGGAAAACGTTGGAATACGGTAGGAAGTGGTAAGGAGACCAGTGATAGAGACAATTGCTATTAGCTACAATCATTGATATGGGTTTTTTTTTTTTTTTTTTTTTTTTTAGGGGGATGCATATAAGTTCTGTTTTGGACAAATGAATGAATTGTTCAGCAGGAAGTTAGTTATGTGGGTCAGGAATTCAGGGGAGCAGTGAAGTTGGAGGCTGAGATTTAGAATTGCTTTGTGAGAGATGTGTGAGCCCATGAGTATGGCTGAGGACAGATCCTTGGAAACACCTACGTTGAGAGGGCAGGTGGAGGGAGGGAAGACTGAGGAGGGGATAGAGGGTGAGCACTTCCAAGACTAGAGGAAAGAGAAGCGGCAGCAGCGGGTGGGAGTGGAGCAATCCCAATCCCAGCAGCATTTCCAAGGTAACTGTGAAGAGTCTCTTCACCGGTCTGGGGTGTCTCCAGATCTGAGGCGGTTGGTTCCTCGGCCTCCTACACAGGAATGCTTTTTCATCCACGGTGGGAGTGGGAAGATGCTTATTTACAAAACTGTTTGTCTTTAAAGAATAACATTACGTCTATGTCTACCAAGTCAGCTTTACATTTGGCAATTACATGGCTAACTTGAGCAGAAGGGGACGTTTTGGACCCCTTTCTCCTCCACTCCTAAGGAATTTCTCTCTATAGAGATCGAATTAACTGAATAATTACCAGGTCTTTCTCCAAAGCAGCCATATTTTAAGTGACCTATGACTTTGTACTTTGGGACAAATGATCCCCTTTCCTTCCTATATTCTTACTTCTAACCTCGTCGGGGCAGTTCTATGTGATAGTTGAGTGTGAGCTTGGGAGTCAGGCTGCCAAGGTTCCAGACTCAGCTCTGGCTTTGAGCTACTAACTAAACTTTCTTTTGCTTCAGTTTCTCATCAGAAAAACGGGGATAGTTACAGTATCTACCTCTTAGGATTGTTGCAAGAATAATATCAGTACGTATGTTTATATTTATATCTACATACACTGCTTTTCTGTGAATCCTTTCCAAGCATTTAGAACATTGTCTCT
Organism: Cynocephalus volans; assembly: GCF_027409185.1. Taxonomy (NCBI): domain Eukaryota; kingdom Metazoa; phylum Chordata; class Mammalia; order Dermoptera; family Cynocephalidae; genus Cynocephalus; species Cynocephalus volans. Next base: position 76,120,048 of record NC_084471.1, on the reverse strand, counting down.
ATTTTAACAATATGAAATGACTCCTCTGGTGGCTGGATAGTTTTTGTCTTCTATTACTTAAAATTACTCCATCTCCAGTCCCTCCTAATCCAACCCTCTCATCGGTAATCCTGTAGTAAAATGTGGAGACATCCTTTTGAATTTCACCTATAACGTAGTGTTTAGTTGCAGACAAATAGAACAGGCAAACAAAGACCTCACTGATTAATTCCTGATGTAACTGACTCTAGCCAGATTGAAAAAAAATTAAAATTAGAAAAAGGTGAAAAAGATTAAACATACCTAAACCAATATTTGTGCTGTGCTGCTATGCTGTGCGGCTATTTCTTCAGTGTAACTTCATTCAATCCAAGGGATAAGGATGAACACTTTGCAGAATTCACATGGTTTTTGCAAGACTCAAACAGCATATTGCAAATAGAAATAATTTTCAGAAAACGATTTTCTGAAAATCATTTCTTGTGCGTTGGTACTAAATGCAATTGAGAAGGAAGGCCATCTCAATATCAAGTTTTATTTTCTGATTTGTTTGCACCAAAAAATAGTCCTATGAGTAGAAATGAAAAATTGTATTTTTCCCATTTCTATAAGCTGTGGCTTACTCTGTGTTAAAAGAGATTCAATTGAAAATGTATACACACGAGCACTCATTTTAACGACTGACCCTTTTCATCCTAGAGTTTTTTGGTTGTTTTTGTCCACTCACTATGTAGGAAATGAATGGCCATTTCCTGCAAAATTCTCTAAGGTTGGAACTTCTTTATTTTACTGCTCTGCAGATGACACCTGGAGATACCATCTAGTTTCTTTTGAGTCCAGAATATCAGCCTTTTAAGATAAGCAGGCATGGTAATTTCCTGAAAATGATCTCAGGGCAGAACAACAACATTCTACATACAGATTCCTAGAGTTTTTTGGTAACTAAGCGTGATTGAGGCCAATGATTCTTAACTGGGGGCAATTTTGTCCTCCAAGGGACATTCAGCAACATCTGGAGACATTTTTGATTTTCCTGACTGGGAGAGTTGCTGCTGACATCTAGTAGGAAGAGGCCAGGATTGCTACTAAACCTTTCACAATGCACAGGACAGATCGCCTGCCTCCCTACCCCCAACAAAGAATTTTCCTGCCCCAAATGTCAATAGTGTCAAGGTTGAGGAGCCCTGAACTAGAGCCTCTGCATTCTAGAGAAAAGACACAGGTCCCAAAGCAGGTATCTAGGGAAGAAAGCAACAAGAAGAAGATGACAGAGGTACTGCTTAGTTTATTTTTTAAATTATTTATTTAATTTTTATTGAATCATAATCGAGTATACATATTTTGGGGGTTCAATGTTGACATATGTTGATCAAATCAATATTACTAGTATATGTGTTGTTACAAATTGTACTTATTCTTTATGCCCCTCATCCAATCTCTCCCTAACCTGCTCTCCCTCCTCCCTCACCCCTCTGATGACCTTATATTTCTTCTCTTCCTCTGAAAGAGTAATGGTTACTCTGTTGATTTGTTGCCTAGATGATCTGTCCAATGCTGAGAGGTGTGTTCCGGTTCCTCAATATTATTGTAGAGCAGGTGCTTCTTCTGTCACTCTGGAATGGGCTTTGTGGAGAGAGAAATCCTCTTCTTTTCTTTGGTCTCTGCTGGTGACTCTCCTTGTGTCCATGCACTCCAGTGGCTGGTGGATCATTTGCTGGTGGTTGTGATGTGCAATCACTTTTGTGGCAGCCATGGTTATTATGGTGGCTGTGGTGGGCCACCCACATGGAGGTGATGTTTTTGGCATGCTCCTGAGTGCTGGTGGTGTGCCTGTGCCGGAACTAATTTTTTGTTCTTTGCTTACTTATAAAATGGGGGAACTTCCTGTGGGAAGCAGTACTTGAGCTGTGTGGTTGAGCTAAATTACTGCTTTGCTGCTTTTTCCCCAGTGAAGGCTTTTTGTGCAGCTCAGGGTTTAATGGTTGACCTTATAGGTATTTCCAGCTCTCTAGAGACCTGGTGCACCTGGGTTGTGTAGAAACTCTGGTCTGGGCCTGAGTCTGTTCATCAAACTGCACCACATGGAATTCTATTCCTGACCAGTCTCCTCTGAGTGGTCCTGTGCTGATTGGGAGGTGGATCAGCTGTCTTAGCTGTGTCCCAGTGTTTCCCCAGTGGGCCCATTTTCCCCACTGCCCATGCTCCAAACACTTCCCATGGGATGGGCCCTGAGCCGGTCCCTTAACTCACTGGCCTCTGAATTGCTCCATTTTTTCAGTTGTTGTGGTTCCTTGCTCCTGTGTGGGTCCACAGGAACACTGTTAGTGGTCTTGCTGGCCTGGGGGCCACCAAGGCCCTCTTCTCTCCTGCCACCTCCAAGCAACTTCATCTGAAGAGCACAGCTGCAGCTTCTGCTGGTTCCTACTCTGTGTGCTCAGCAGCTCCAGCCTTAAAGTGGCTGTGGCCTGAAATGCTCCAAGCAGGTTTTCTTTCTCTCATGGTGGCTTCTCCCATCTTCATGAACTCCATAGGTCTCTCCTCCTCTTCCCCTGAGCTCTAGCAGCCCCAGCTTGGCTGTTTTTGCTTTTTTACAGTTGTAAATTGGTTGATTTGTGGGAGAGAGTGATGCTGGGGACCATCTATTCTGCCGTCTTGACCAGAAGCCTCCCTGCTTATTTTAAAGATTGCCATTTATGTCTTTGTTATGTTTCTAACAATATAATATTAAATGCAACTATTTTAGGGAACTCTGGACTCTATGACCATTCCAGGCATCCATATAATCTCCATTTTCTTTTTATAGAAGTTCATAATTTGGGTCTCTTCTGGGGATCCTGTGGTCAACCAGGTATTGTGGTTACTATCTAGTACAATCTTTCCTTGGCATACACAGTAGGAAGCAAACTGATTCCTGAAGTAAAACTGATTTCACTTTAAAGAAATCAACCCCAGCTGAGGAAGGTTGTCAGAAGTTGTAGGTGAGTGGTCTAGAGACAGGAATGCTGTGGTCAGGCCCTTACCTTACAGAGAGTTTCTTCATAAGAAAGTTAAAACACAATGTAAATCATACACTTTGGAGTCTGCTAAATGTCACTTAGTAAGAGTCCCATTTCTATACTTCACTTGGGTAATTTACTTGGTCTCTTGGAGTCTTGTGGTAAAATGGGGGCATAATATATAACTTGCAGGTTGCTATAAAGATTAAATAAGAAAAAATATATAAAACACCCAGTTTAGTAGTTAACGTGTGGTAGAATCTCAGTATATTTCAGTTGCAGTTGTTTAACTTAAACTTAGGATCTGAGTTGCAGACTGGATAATTCACATGAGGAGACGATTTTTCTGCTTATGTCCTAGGTAGAAAGCAGGAGAAAGTGCAGCTGCAAGAACGCTGTTTTGTCTCCTCACTGGCTGACTCTGCTCTGCTCCAGGTTAGTTGATGTTGACTATACCCACTCCTTTGGTTTAGATTTTTCTGTACAGAGCTCTAGCTGAAGAAACCACATCCCTGATAAGTAGCCACAACCATGATGAAGCAGGCTGAAGAAAGAGCCTCTGCTTCTGTCCATGGTTACTTGATCATTTTTCTACGTTTTGAGCTTTTCTCATGACCTGTGAACACCAGGAACTAAAAGTCTCTGTAGGCATCAGAGGAGACACACGGGCCGGATGGTAGGGAGGTAATTAACCAGAGGACCGAGATTCCAATCACAGTTTTTGCCTCTGAAGTTATATGACCCTGGACTCTGTGATACTTAACCTTTTGTTTACCTCTGACCTCAGCTTGACCATAATGGTTATTAGAAAATTCACCACCATCTAAAAGGAATGTTTGGAAGGTTAATGACATAATTGTGCCTAATCCTGGTGATGAGGAGAGAGTAAATGTCTGCCTTTTGGGAATGCATAATACATCTTCCAGGTAAATTACATTTCCCCTATTGAACTAAACATATCCTAAAGGGAAACCATATGAAGAACTTTCAGTTTTTAAGTTTTTTTCCCCCTTCAGTGGCCTGAGAGTGTTCCAGAGCTTCTAAAGTAGGGCAAATATATTCTCAGCAGAAGTGGAACTTTTGATATTAAAGAGCTCTAAGTTCCCTGCAAGGAAGGCACCTTGTGTAATTATCTAGTTAGATGAACATACAAAAATTTCCTTGCAGTCTCCACTGAACCTGTTACCATGCCTGTCCCCAGAACAGAGGAATTCAAAATTTTCAGCTTGTGTTTTATTTCTTTTATTTTTTCTTGATGGAAGACCTCCTATTGCACAGTAGGGTGACTATGGTTAACAGTTAGGTTTTGTATATTACATAGTAGCTAGAGGAGAAGCTTTTGAATATTTTCACCACAAAGAAATGATAGATGCATGAGGTGATCATGCTTAACTACCCTAACCCAATTGTTATACAGTGTATACATGTATCAAGACATCAGATTGTACCTCATAATTGAAAAATGTGTCAATTGAAAAAAGAAAAGACTTCACAGATCACTTGCTTTTACTGGTTCTACTTTAGAACACCAAGTTGAACAAAAAATCTAGACCGTCTTAAAAAACTTCTCCTGTCTGTAAGAAAGTACCCTTTTAACTCACTGAAATCTCAATTACTTGAGATCACAAATTTTATTTGAATAAGGGGACAATGGAGGGAAAAAAAGTGAGGGTGGGTCTGGCCACATAGAGAGTGGGGGAAAGTGGGTGGAGGAGGGGCAAAGCTATTAGTGCTTTCCAGTGTCAGCTGTGAATTGTAAGCAGAAAACTTACATAAGAAAACTAGACATTTATGAGCAGCACTATCTTTCGTTTGTGGTGTGAGACATTTTCACATTCATTATCTGGCTTAATTTTTGACTCAGCTCTTTGGGGTATTATTACCACCATTTTTACAGCTTTGGAAAGAATGGGTAAGTCACTTGCCCAAGGTCACACAGCTCATAACCAAGAGGCAGGATTCAAATTCAGAGTAGTCTGTCTTCTAAATTCATGCTCTTTTTCATAAACCAAGATCCTGTTGCAAACAGCAAACACTTCCCTCACCCTTTTCTTCTACACCATTACGTCACTCCTCTGTGACTTTTCTCCCTAAGGATTTTGGAAAATTCAGTTGTACTAAGGCACATGAACATGTGAAAGTGGAGGCAGTCAACTTTTTGCAAACTTGATGATAACCATTACTGCAAATGCCATTGTACTTGTAGTTTGTAAAGTGCTTAGTATATGAATGCAACCCTATTATTACCTAGTAATAGTGTGTATTATTATAATAACATACAATTATTTAGCTTGGGTAAAATTAGAATGGTGTATATTTAAGATGTCATCCAAGTTCTATTTTTCTAGACTCACTGAAACATACTGTTTATTTTATGAATTGCATCATAATCTGTATCTCATAGAAAGTTAATTTGCATCAAATTTTCACCTTAACTCAGGATATTTCTGTTTTTCAGTAATATTAACCAATTTGAATTTATTAATACTGAAAATGCGTTAATCAAGTAGCATATAGACTTCATACAATACTTGATATGAGAAATATCCATGGGAACCATTTGACCCAATCAGCTAGGTGCCTAGTCGTGTTTCAAATGGGTCAAGCTGCTTTGAGATGTGTCTGGCCCCAGCTCACACTGCTGGGCACAAGCCCTAGAGACCAGATGCTGACAGTCAGGTACTACCAACACCACTAAAACCTTTCCCATTGCAGTAAGCTTACGAAGTAGCCCTGCCAGTGCAGAAAATAATTAACCAGGCAATAATACTTCAGCTTTTTAACTGCACCTTTGACTTTTTTTGGGGGGGGTGTGTGTCTCTCTTTTCCCCTTTGTGCTCGTTAGAATTGATTAGAAGAGTTTTTTAAATTCAATGTATATCATTCTGCAACTTCTTAGCAAGTGTGATAAAAAAATTTGGTGGTAAATTATTTTGAAATAATAAGCCTAAGTTGGTTTTTTAAAAACTTCCTGGTTTGAGAAATTCATGATTTCTCTGACTTCATTTATTTGATGAACACATATTTATTGGTCACCTGTGATGGCTCCAGTCCTCTACAAGTTTATAACATGGTATGCAAATAAATTCAATATACTATACAAGTAAGTGTAACGCAAGGGATGTGTGCTCTGTGATATGTACTTTATTACCAGCAAGGGTAATTCAATGACACAAAGTTTTGTTGAGTTGTGTGCCAGACCCAGGGATGGGTTATGCGGATATCAAGATAAACCAAAAATTGATTCTAAGCTCCTAATATTTATCAGAGTTAGGATAAAAACAGTTGTGTGATGGGTGGTGTCTAAATAAATAGACATTTATTTATTATTATTTATTAGGACAAATTTAATCTTTAATATGTCCACTTAAGGGAGATACTATATAAAACTTTGAAATTTTGGTCTTCAGTCTGGGAGTCAGCATATTTAGGAACCTGCTGGGGCTCCTTGCACCTCAGAAATCCTGGCTTGATGCTAATTCCAGCTTCTGCTCATATTTTCTGAAGAACTTCCCGTCGAATTACCGGCTACCTCTAGTTTGGAAGTTTCCAGGGTCCAGCTTGGAAGCTGCTTGTTTGCTAGTGGAGGAGAAGGGGAAGATATGTAGACTGAGCATGGACTCTGTGAAGGTGCTAGAATTAACCCAAGTTTCTGGGAACCATTCAGGGCATGGCGATTTACTGGGGCTTGGACTCATTCACCATTGTAGTCAGGGACCCAGAATCAAATGAGATAATGGAGATTGGATCCAGCTTGCTCAAGGGCTTGGCAAGAACATGAGTGTCTGCACTCGCTGGTGCATCACGTTGGTTCTGTGCCTACTGCAGGGAAACACTGAGACTGGTGTTGGTTAACAGTCATTCCACTGTTGGAATTCCATCCAAGTGGTTTGGTTCAGTGCCCTGGATGGCACAGGTGGGACCCAGGACCTCCTCCGTCAAGGCTTCTGCTCTTTAGGTCCCTTCTTGCTGTCAGTCGCTTGCCCTTTTGGTTGCTGATTGCTCCAAGGGACAGGGTGAGTCTTGTTTAGCAAAGAAGAAGCCGGTGAATCTAGCTTTTGTTTTGCAATCCTTTGGGGTTATGCTTACAACAGAGGATTTCATGATGAGTAAATTTTGGTCATTCTAAAAGAAAAATACATCCACTGATGTATTTGTTTCCTGGCTGTGGTTTCTGAAGTCATATTAAATTACGTTAAAAGCGCTTCTCTCATTGCCGCTGGTCTTTTACTGTTCAGTTAGACATGTAAAGAGATGATATGTGGGTGAGAGATAAAAAGCTGAATGACTGTCACTGCCTTGGGGGAGATGTTCTCATAGGGAGGAAGTGTACTACTGGGCAAAGCAGGGAGGTCATTTATGGGCAGCTGGCTGGTTAGAATTCCCTTTTCTGCTGCTCTGCTGTCTCTCTCAAAGTGTAGCTTAGCTTTGCCAGACTAGTTATTTTAAGCTCTTGCAAACAATTTCATAGCTTTATCTTTGCCCTTGGCTCCAGTAAATTGAGGCCCCCATGCAGGGCTCTCTTGGCATTAAAAATGGATCTGCACTGCTTGAGGGCTGGGGATGAAGAGGGCTGGAACAGTGTGGGAGGGCACACAACAGGGTAGGAGGGGTGCCCTCGGGGCTAGACCACTAAGGATGCTTCTTTAGGAATCTTGAAGGTGAGAAGTACAGCTCCATACAGTGTGTAAACCTGACCGCTGGTTTGAAAGACTTTCTGGTATTAACAAAGGAAATCTTTTCAGGCTACTCGTATTTCATTTCCTTTTGTTCTCTTGTTTGAAAATTTATATTTCCCCCTTATGATAGATTTTTATCTATCAGCTCTCTATCTGTTATCTATCAAATCATTTAGTTTTGGAAAGAGATTTCAGTAGTGAGAGAGAAGGAGACATTAAGATATTTTGAGGATAATACAGAAGCAGCAGCTGTGTTCAGGAGGGGATGGTCCTGGTCTGTTATTGGTTAGAACACCTTAATTGTGCATAAGAAGCAAGCACAAACTGTGGGCTGCAGTTTCCCCTACATCGGGAGTCTGTGGGGAGCCCTAGCACTGAGGAAGAACGGTCGTCATTCTTACCATCTGTGAGTCCTGTCTGAAAGGCAAGCTCTCACTGAGTAGATGGTGAATTTGAGGGAATCTGGACAAGGTTATTCCCTCCCTTATTGGCCCAAGATTGCCTCAAATCTCATTGCTAGGATGTTTTCCCTTGGCTTAAGGCCTTGTTAGTATCCTATAGCTGTCTTATCAGGTTTTTACACCTTAGCGTGAATTTGTTAATTGGCTTCTTTCCTGGAAATCAGGGCGAATGATAAGTAGATGATGGGAGAGAGGGCAAAAGGGTAAAGACAGCGAGTGTTTGTGTGTACTGCAGGTCAACTTCTTCTGCTCTGACACTTGCCCAGCCTCAGTCACGCCTGTGGAATCCACTCTAGCGCCTGCCGGCAGCAACATTGCACATACCCTTCAGCAGTTTTCCAAACAGAAATTTCCATTATTGAGATGTGATATCTGTTTTAAATCATGTCAGTTGTGCCCAGATAGTCAAGAGATTGTGTCCTCTTCAGAATATGCCAAGTGATGATCCAGATGATTCCAGGAGAGTAAATTATTGCCTGCGTGGGTTCTCTTGTCTCTATGTAATATCTTTCCTCCAAATAATTGAAAATACTTAATACTTGGGATTTGTATATTGATTTATCAGCATCTTTTAATTAGGTTTCATAAAATCTTTGTAAGGTCACTAGCAGGCAAGTCTATTATTAATCACATTTTTCTGATAGATAAGCCTCTGACACTAGACCAAAGCGTTTACCATGACAAATTGTTATACACTCATGTGCCACATCATGACAGTGGTCCCATGAGATTATAGTGGCTGTACCATATAGCTTAGGTATGTGGTGGGTTACACCATCTAGGTTTGTATAAGTACAGTCCATGATGTTTATATGATGATAAAATCACCTAACTACACATTTCTCAAAATGTATCCCCATCACTAAGTGACATATGACTGTACTTGTTTTTGTCTTTTGGGTGAATCCTCTAGGATTATCCAAATTCTACACACCATACAAGTCCCATTTGAGTCATATCTATATGTATTATATCTATATCTACATCTATCTCTATATCTTCTTTTTTTTTTTTTTAAACAAACTGTGATGTCTTTGCACTGTGTCAACTTAGCTACTTTGGAACTAAGTTTCCTAGAATGGTCTTCCCTGTATGGTTTCAGGTTAGTGTTGACCACAGCATTTTGCCCAAGATCTGAAAAGCTGAGGTGAACTTGCAGCCATATCACCTTCTGAAGGTTGGTGCTGGGCACTGGGCTCTGTGGCAACTGCACATATTGTTGCTGTCTGCTGGCTCATCTAGCTGGGGCAGGGCAGCTCCCAGACCTGCAGCTCCTCCAGCTCTCACCACATCTCCTCCATCAGCTTCCTTAAGTTCTAAGCCAGGTGGAGGTGTAGCTTGTTGGGGGAAGGGCACCAGCAGGTCACCTAGGGCATCAGGGTTGAGATGGTGAGATACAGACATCAGTCCCAGCTCATCCTCATGGTTTCCATTTTGTCTTTGTCCTCATCCTTATTCAGCTTTCCCTTCCAGCTGTCTGCTTGGCTGAACTATAGTGAATTAACCCCACTCACAGAGACAACAGCCTGCATAGACTCCTCCTTCAGGCTGAAAGACTGCTGCCTCAATTGCATATGGTCTAACCCCTATACTAAACCTCTTTTCTATATTATTTGTAGCAACATAATAACGACTAGGTAATCCTGACTGATACATAAAAATTTAGATTTATTTACTAAGCATGTGAAGTAATAAGCTACATGAGGGCTTCCAAGAAGTTATCCAAACCATTTTTGGAAATAGATAACATTATTTCCTGCTGTGGGTTAAATGTGTCCCCCAAAAGTTCATATATTGGAAACTTAGTCTCCATTGTAATAGTGTTAAGCGGGTGGGAAATCCTATTATGGTAATTTAATGGTGGAGCCTTTAAGAGGTGATTAGATTGTGAAGACTGTACCCTCATGAATGGATTAATCCATTGATGGTTTAATGGGTAGTCATAGGTGTGGTTATGATGGCTTTATAAGGAGAGAACAAGAGAGAAGCTTAGCTATCTCTTGCTCTTGCTATTCTCGCCATGTGACATACTATGTTGCTGTGAGAGTCACCACCAAAAACAAGGCTCTCATCAGATGTGTTCCTTGGACATTGGACTTCCCAGCCTCTGAAATTGTAAAAAAAGTAAATTTTATTTCTTTGTAAATTATACCCAGTTTCAGGGATTCTGTTGTAAGCAGCAGAAACAGGCTAATTTATTTCCTTAAACACAGGATGGGAGAGATATATAATTATAATAAATGATACAATGTGAAAATCGATAGGGTAGCAATATTATAAACTTTACTTTCCCACTGGTCTATTTCCTGTCCCCAGAATAGTGCTTGACAGATAATAACCCCTCACTAAATATTAATTGGATGAGAGTCACAAATTTGGGCTCTTTATCCATGAAGAGATAAGATATGCAGTTCCTTACCTTTTGATTTTATCTTGCATTTCAGATGCCTACAGGACTTCCAACTAGAGATTTGACAACTAGTTATACAGGTCTGGAGATCAGCAGGAAAGTCTGGATGCAAGCTAGTTAAATTGGGGGATATAATGGGTATGGATAAGAAATCAGGAAGAAATAAGAGGGAAAAGGGCAGAGGAAAGAACTTTGGAAAACAAATTTGAATTATTGTATCAAATTCTTTACTTTCTGGTAATCGAATTATATATCCATACCCTTGCAGTGACTTCATGATGAATGAGTTGTACATTTGTACCTTGACATTGGGCTATGCTATGTGACTTACTCTGGCTAATGGGATGTTAGTGGACATGATGTGAACAGAGGCTTGAAACGTGCTCAAGTATTTGGGCCTTCCCTCTTACGTTCTGGTGATCTGCTGTGAGAGAAACACATTCCCAATGGCTGCTGTTCTTTTAGGCTGGGCACAGAATAGAAAACAGGTAGAGTAGACCTGTGCCCATCTTGCAACCTGGAGTCAAGTCCAGCTGACACACAGTATGAAGCTGAGCCTACCCTAGTTCACCTGCAGACTTAAAAGCTTAAAGGCGTGAGAATAAATGCTTGTTATTGTAAGCTCTTGAGTCTTGGGATTGTTTGTTAGGCAGCATTATTGTAGCAATTGCTGACTAATGTAAACAGCAAATATAAACTTACGAAAGGATCTGAGTAGGAAGAGCCAGACAGGTAAGGGAGAACTTAGGAGTAGGGAGCATTGTGGGTGCCAAGAAGAGGAGAGTGACTCAACAGAGAAAAATAGTGATCATGTCAGATGCCTCACAGAGGTCAAGAAATTCAAGGACCAAAATGCATTTGCTGGATTTGACAACAAAGAGATTGATGAAATTCATATCTGATTTCTTCAAATTTCTCTGTGAAGTACAAGGTGCAGTCTTCTGAGAATGAGGGAGAAGAACAGAGGGCTGGAAGAAAGTGGAAAGTTTAAAAATTCACTGAAGATGGAAGGGGAGAGAGAGCCCATGTGATTTTCTTCCAGCAGTGACTATAGACTTCATATAGAGAAGAAAAATCTAGGTGATTGATGTGGTGTTGGAGTTTTTTGAGGTGTGTCAGACTAAAAGACACAAACATTTTACTGTCAATATCATCTATTATTAACTCTCCTGAATTCCTGAAGCACTACAATCTGTGTTATACACTTTTGTACTTTTTTATATGTTGTCTTATATTCTTTATTGTTTTATGTGCTAGCAGCATTTTATCTCTCCCTCTGTGTTAGTCCATATCTGTTGCTTATAACATAAATAGTTGGAACCAGGTAATTTGTAAGAAGATGAAATTTATTGCTTACAGTTCAGAGGCTGGGAAGTCCAAAGTCTAAGGAACACTGATGGTGAGGCCATCTTTGGTGGTGACTTCAGCAACACAGAGTATCACATTGCAAGAAAGGCAGAAGCAGAGAGAGCTAACTCCTTACTCCTCCTTTTAAACCCCTCAGAACCACACCCATGAGCACCATTAAACCATCAAGGGATTAACCCATTTACTTGGGTATGGTCCTCACAACCTAATCACCTCTTCGAGGCCCCACCTTTCAATTATCATAATAGGATTTCCCACCCTCAACAGTTACAGTGTGGATTAAGCTTCAGTGAGTTTGGGGGTACATTCAATGCACTGCAATATCCATCTATCTGCCTGTCTACCTGTTCATTGATTTATCTGTATCCATCAATCGATTGATCAGTTGATCCATCCATCCACCCATCCATCCATCTACCATTCATCCACCCTCTACATTATTCCTTCAAGAGTAGGAGGGAATTTACAGGTAATAATATATTGAAATGTTGAATTAAAAATAAAAATTTCAGAATCAGGGAAAATATAGATAAGAACATGTTAGTCACACAGTAAGTATGCCAAGCAATTCATTTTATTTTTTCATTTTAATTTATCAATATACAATGTAGTTGATTTTCATGTCTCTTTACCAATTCCTCTCTCCCTCCTTCCTCTTCCCCCTCCCCCCCACCAGCATCATATCTGTTCACTTGTCTTAACAAGTTCAAGGAATTGTTGTGATTGTCGTGTCTTCTTCCCCACTCCCCCTGCCACCGTTTGTTTGTATATTTATTTATTTAATTATTTATCTTAATTGATTGATCAAGTAGCAACCCAACAAGAAGATTACAGCTCATAGACCTCATCCTAGATCTCTGAGTTTCTACTTCAGTCATCTACCCTTTAACTAGGTCATGTTTTATAAGGAAAAAAAGGGAAATATGAGAAAGCTAACACAAAACAAAGTAATATTTAAATTATAAACTCTCAATATAAAAATCTTTTAGTTGAAATAAACTCTCTCTTGTATCTTCAATTACATAGAGAAGGAAAGTATTATTATGCAATTTTCTCCATTCTTACCAGACCATATGCTCAGTCTCTCTTGTCACACCTGTCCTATAGGATAAAACAAGCAGTGTTGTCAGTTGTTAGACTTTTGCATGGAGAATATATTACTACTTATCTTCTAGGAGATGAGGAAAAGACTGCAAAATACATGTTGAATTTTAATTTCTTTTGTACATTCAAAAACTTATCTTCTACCTCCTTTTCATTGCATTTATTTATTTTTATAATTCATATGTAGAAAAATATAGAATTATTTTTATTTTGAAGAAATTTTAGCAAAAAATGAAAAAAATATTTGGTTATCCTGGTTCATTAATGCCTTTCCCAGATCCTCTTCAATTAGCCAGAAAATGAAATCAGTATCATAAGTTCTTGTGATCCTTACATTTCATAATTATTCTACTGTTAATACCTTAAAGATGGATTTAAATAACCTGTTCATCTCCCTTGAAAGTTTAGTATTCACATAAATTGAAAATCATTTAGCAAACATACCTGTATATCTCCTTGAGTTCAGAAACAGCCTTTTAAGAAAATAAAACATAAACTATTCCACGTAACTGGTAACCTCATTCTTCAGAATCACAATTTCCTCCGTTGATTCTGGCAACACAATTAACTCCAGTCATTTCCTGGATCTCTTCTACATCCCAGTAGCTGCTGTGACATCTAGTAACAAGTTGTCCTCCTGACAAGAGACAAGTCTCTATAGATAGTACGTAACGTTTTGGTGATTGCACATCTTCCCTTGACTTTTAGGGTAGCTTTTCCTTACTCTTTCAGTTAGAACCTACATTGCACCCCTTTTATAGAATTCAGTGAAATTCATTCATTCATTCAATAAATAAATAAATATATTTTTAGGCTCTTCTACGTGCCAGGTCCTGCACAGGACCTAAGAATACAATGATGAACCAGATCATACATTTCTTTATGGAACATTCTCTTTAGTGGTGGAGACAAGCAAATAAACAGAACAATAAGTATGATAAGAACTCTCATCATATGTATATTTCTTTATTCCTCCCAATAGATCAATGCATCTAAAACTAGGACAGGGGAATGGTAGCCTATGGATGTGCTCTTTGAAGTCTGTGTATTTTCTATGGCAATTCAAGAATTTTAAATTTACTTCGATGGTAATTTTAAAAAATTTGAAGCATATTTTGGTCATCTTCGTGACTACTTTATAACTCAGTAACATCCTACAACTCCTGTGCTCAAGTGTGCATTTATGTTTACTTAAAAAAATCAGTTGTAATAAACAGAATTTTATTTACCTTGATAGATTTATTTTCTGTTCCACACATCATTGATCACATTATTTTAAGTCTGTTAATCATAAGTTGTTGGTTTTGTTTTTATCTGGTACGTAAATTTTATCTAACATGTAACTTTGTTTTGGTTGTGTAGTTATATAAGAACATTAGCAGAAATAGTTAACGCTGAATTTCATGCTTTCATACTTATATTTAATAGCATTACGATAAAAGCCATTTAAGTCAAAACTGGAGGGATCTGCACTTTTCCTTAAAATTCTGGGATAATTTTTCTTTAAAAGGAATTTCTACATTACTTGCGTTTGAGACAGTTCAGGTTTCACATCAGTGATCTCTCAGGGAAGCTATCTGATAAAATCCCTTTTCTTCATTTCCTTTGTGTGGGTGAAAAATGTCATCTGGTAGGTTACAATCTTCCTTATTTCTACCCTCAGTTCCTGAAGTGAGGGAAGGACCAGCTAAGTGTGTTGGCAGAATATAATTTAGAAAATACCCAAGGACTGAGTGTTTTCTAACTGCGTTAAAAATGATCTAACAGGCACATGAAAACATTCAAGCAAGGTTAAGCAAAGTCACCCTGTGTGTTACTTGTAGGTCAGATTTTCAGTTTTTAAACTGGGCTATGTGTTCTCCCAGGATACTAGGAGATATGGAGTATATAAGAAGATGGAGGATATGGCAAACAGGTGTCAATGTTGGTGAAAATGACACAATGAAAACAAATACCATCTATGGGGTAAAATACAATTTGCATGCATGTTTAAATGAAAAGCTCAAAGAAATTCCAAGTTTGATGTCAGGCGCTGCTTTGGGATATGCTAGCAAACCTTCCGAGGTCTGGCAATCTCTCTTTTCTGTCTTAAGGGGCTACTTTGGTAGAAACCTTTGAAAAGCACTGTGCACAAGAAGGGCAGGAAGCCTGAAGCTGTCCCGTTCCTACCAGATTTTGACTGTTTGCCTGGGAGATTGGGAAGGTTTTCTTTTGTGGGGTTTCCTTGAGGTAGCATTGTAGACTCTTGCATAGTTTTTGGGGCTCCTTACCACCCCATCATGATAGTAAAAAAAAAAAAGTATAGTGGTTCTACTTTTTTTTTATTCAATCTATAGCAGAAGGAGTAGGGGTTGCACCTAAGGAGTTGAAGACATTTGCAACTGTCTCCGTTTGGGATCTTTTATTTACAGATTGCAAACCACCAAAGTAGTTGATGTTCCCTTCTTTCCTTCATCTGCATCCCATTCACATCATCTCCTGGTCTCTGCCCGCCATGGATCATGTCTACTCATTCATTCAACAAAGTTACAGGGTCCCTGAAATGCGAGGAGCTGTCTACCTCTATAGGAAGCTCTAAATATTCATTTCCACAACTCAACTGTCTTTTCCCTCAAATATGCTGTCTCTTTGCATTCGGTTTAAATGCGTTTTGTTTAACATTGGCTCAGTAGCCTTCATGTCTCTGTTTTAGTCAGGCTGAGTCAATAAAACACTAGCTAATTTGGATCAGATCCTGAGTTTACCTTTCCAATTTGGTGACTGAAGAATCAGCAGGTCAAACAGCCAGATCTGGATCCAGAGACATCTATCCACTCATCTTCTCAGTCTTCCTAAGCCCCATGTGAAACCATCTCCCAACATTTTATGTCTGTCCCTTTGCTTGTTGTAACTTCTATCTCTGAATAGTGATTATCAAAGCAGGTGGCAGGGTGTGGCAAATGTGAATTCAGGATCCCCAGCGGTATGTGTGAGTGTTTTTATATTTTAAAAAGTATATTCTAAAATTATTATTTTCTAACTTATTTTTAATCTCAATATTTAATTTATTTTTTCCCCATAACAATAAAGGCATATGACTTTTATGTTTTTAAAAGAAGTCATTGCTTTTAAGAGATTGCAAAATATGAGCTTAGGATTTACAGAGGATGAAATCCTGCCTGCTTTCCAGATGTCACCTAGCACTGTTGTGTAGTGATAATACGCCACTTACGATGCTCTATTCCTGAGAATTCAGTAACTTTGCTACTTACCAGCTCAGACTTCCAGTAATCTCCACATCTTGAGAACAAGGAAATAATAAAATAAAATAAATGAATGGAAGCCTTTAGAGTCTCTGAAATATATGTCCTTAAGGCTAATGAGCTAAAAGTTTACACCATACCCTGCATGTGTGCATACAGAGCCTATTAACCCTCATATTATACAAAATTCAAATAACCTGTTGGGGCAGACTTGGCTATTGTCTATTCTCAAATTTTGTATTGGGGTGGGGCCTGGTGATTTGCATGTCTAACAAGTTCTCAGGTGAAGCTGATTAGAAATCATGCTTTGAGAACTACTGGTCCATTCCAATATCCATTTTCGCCTTCCCCTTGGTAATGGAAGTCAACTTTTAATTGGGGTGGCAATGCAGCCAGCAGCTACAGGGTGACATTATATTTCCCAGCTTCTGTTTTAGCAGGTGTGGTCATGTGGCTCATGTTTGGCCCATAAGATGTAGTAGAAATGTTGGTAGGACTTCCAAGACCATAGTGTCAAAAAAAAAAGAGTACTCTTTTATTATGTTTCCCTTCCTTGTTTCTACTGCTTGGAACATGGTTGGAATGGTTAGAGTGCCGGCAGCCTTCTTAGACCGTGAAAAAGTAACATATGGCAGAACAAAGACATAGGGGCCTCTTATAGCCTTGTGGAGTGCTCTTACCTGGATTGCTTATCTCTGCACTTCTGTTACACAGCTGATACACCTTTGCATTTAAGTGATTACGGTTGGGTTTCTATTACTCACAGTTGCACATAACCCTAACTGACACACCTTGTTAATTTGATTTCTCAGTAGCTTAACAGGACAAAATTAGAAGCAGGAAGAATTGCTTCTGGTTGCAAGTGAGAAAACAGAAAAATTATTATAGGCCAGGAAATCAATTGATGGTGATGTGGCTGATTTCAAGTCAGCAAGAAGGCAGGAAAAGATGTGGAATATTTCATAAAGTTTTTTATTGAGAATGGTTGCAGTTTTAAAAAGCTCTGAGAAATAGGGCAAACACTGGTTACTTTTAGACTTGACGCTTTAGATATTTCATTTCCCTCATGACATTCTTAGTCACCTGTATTTATGGAGCTGGGCCTTGTGTGAATGACAGCACGGTACCTATGCTTTCAAGGTGTTCACAGTAGATCTCAGGATGGTGAGAAATCTATCTCTTCGTGAGTATTTAGGGTTACATGTTTGCAGTTAATTTGCATAAAAGGGTAGTTGGGAAAGCTCATTAGTTTAGTGAAATACTCTTATGACTACCCGTAGTTGTATAAATTGTCCTAGGCCAAGTAGACAGAGTGGCCAAGTGTAAAACCCAATAATCTAAGCTCTTGGTTTAGCTCTCTAACAAATAACACTGCCTAGCTTGTCCTAAACTCTCTTTAAATAACTAAAATTTATTTCCCTCTTGACTATCTTGTGACGAAGGGGCTGCTGTTCTCTTCCGTTTTGTCACTCCCAGAAATACCAACATAAGAAAGCTTCATCAGGAACTAAGGTCACAGTGTCAGACAAAGCTTATTGTCTGGATTGGTTATTTTGTTCCAGGAAGAAAGCTCTTAAAATAATGCCAAAACACCAAAAATCATAGCTGGACTTACTCATTTCCAAACCTTTTACAGTTCTATTTCATAAAGCCAACACACCAAATAATTAATTTTCAAAATCTACAGGACACCTTAGTAACTACCAATTTTTGTGGGGAGAGATAATGACTTGAATGGAACATGAGCAATGAGTTGGTTTTAAGTAAGGAAATGGGGTCAGGGAGAGGTTAAGTGGCTGGCCTGGGGTCAGATAGCAAGCTGGTGACTCAACTTCGCAGCTCCTGGATCTGAGGCCTGCAAAGAGAACCAGAGCCCATTTCCTCTTGATAAGTTAACTGCCACATATCTGTGGTCTGTGTAAGCTTTTAAGAGCCACATTCCTTTTGTGACTGCAGACCTGAGCTCCTATGACTTTCACTAGAGTCTGGAAAACATTTTCAAGGTCAGACTGTGGTATATAGAGGGTAGAATAGCCCCCCCCCTTGTTTTTTACCACCAAAAATAACCATCCAAAATAACCATCCAATCTTCTGATCTCCATCCAGCATATCCATAGTAACCAGCCTGTACAACAGAGGGCGATGTCTTGGAAATGATGACCTGCATTTACTGAGCCCTTATTATGTGCCAGGCACTCTGCCAAGTGTTTACAAAGATTTATCTCTTTTAATTCTCATGACTACCTTGTGTGACAGGTCAATCTATAGCCCCTTTTTTGTAAGCTATTTAGATACTGAGGCTTTTCAGGGGTTAAGTACCCAGCCCAAGTTGACACTACTAGAAGATGGCCGATTAAGAGTTATAAACCCAGTTTTGTCTGACTCAGAGGCCACATTCATCGGCACTATGCTATATAGAATTCTTGTACACACATACCTACCATTTTTTCCTGCTTCTGTTATTTCAGTAGTTTTATAGATTAAAACTTCATGTGGCTATAATTTTTGTCTCAGCCTTAGGCAATTAAATGGTCTGACTAAAAAAAAAAATTGAGATTTTAACAAGGAGGTTGATTGTCCTGCCTGCAAATCGATCAAAGATGCCTCTCTCACTGTGGTGGTGTTTTGGAGAGATCTTAGCTGTATACCTAAAGAAATAACATTTTCCAAACTGAAAGATTGAAAATAGAAATATTTGGAAGTAGGACTCCATTTGAAAGTCTGTAATGTATGGTGGCATTGTCCCTGGTTTTTCTTGGACTTCTAGTATTCTTCATTTTCTGGAAAACACAACCCACCAAACTAAAAAATATGTTGGAATGGACAGCTGTGAAAGTTTTTGCTACTTGAAAAATCTGCCTAAAATGGACTTCCATGTCAGTACATTGGAGCATCATCTATTTCTTTTGAATGAGAGACAACAATTACAGGTAAATAAGGAAGATATGACTTTAAATATTAGAAAATATTGGGTTTCTTTTTAGATGGCAAAATATTACCTTGGAAACTGAGAATTAGATATTATAAATTGAGTTCAAAATTTTAGTAAGAAATTATTTTATTAAATAATCTGTGGAAAAAATCACAATTATAAACAGCACATCTGTGTGTGTGTGTGTGTGTGTGTGTGTGTGTGTGTGTGGCTTTGGGGCATTGGAAGATTTCAGAGTTCGGTTCACCCAACTCTCATCAAATAAATTACAGATCTAAGAGGGAGGGGATCAAGAAAAACATGGAAAGAATGGAAGGCATGTTGTAATTTTTCAAAATGTGAGTATTTAGAACTCATTCTTTTCTTTTCCTTTCTTTTTGTTTTAAAGCACACATCATGAGTTTGCAGGGATATACAATATTGAGGTGGGAAACCTGGGGCCTCTAAGACAAGATGGGTAAAGCATCCCACCACCTGATGGTAGTAGACTTAGAATGTGGGCTGCTCCTTTGATGTATGAGCAAATTTCATAAAAACTGAAACTATAATTAAAAAGAAAATTAAAATAACCTTTTAAAAAAGTTGTACAATTAATGTTTATTGTGAAAAATAAAATAGAAAATATAAATAAGTACAGAGGAGGAAATAAGAGTCATTCACAATCCTACGACCTAGAGATAGCCACTGTTAATAACTTGGGGCATGTATTTCCAGATCTTTTGTGTGTGTACCCACAAACACACACTGGGGTCATTTTACATCCTGTTTGGTAACATGCTTTTCCCACTTAATTGTATACTGTAACTATGATATTAACATTCATAAATGTTTTTATATGACAATTTTCCATGGCTGTAGTTGGACATTTAAGATTGCTTTCAATATTTTGCTGCTATAAAAACTCTGGGATAATCTTCCTTTTAGGAAAATTTTGAAGTTATTCTTAATTATTTTCTTAGGTTAAGTTCCTATTTTTATAATTATGAATTAAAGGGACTGTGGATTTGAAGACTTCTGAAACATAGTCTATAGTGCCCTCCAGAGAAGTTTACCAATTTATACCATGATTGTTGTTATACATGGGCCAGGGTTAGCTTGGAAGTTCTGAGGAAGTATTTTTGGTGACAACTGCAACTTCATTGCACGTTGTGAATATTAGAAATAATATTTGCTGTGTGGTTAGCCTAGAGTAAAACAGATGTGTATATATATGGTGTATATCATTACTGATATAATTATTGCCATTGAAATCCAGATCTTTTAGAGGTTTAGCTGAATGTCATGCAAATTCATTGGCTGCTGGCCTTTCTATGTTTTGAACATGTGGCAAGCTTAGATGTCCTTAAAATCTGATATTAGAAGAACTTCCAAAAAAATTGGCAGACGTGGAAAGCAGATGCCTTATGTTAATAACAGTAAAGTTTTGAATTTGGAATGTTGAACCATGTGAATAAGGCTAATATCTTTGTGAATATGTGGATTTTTTTTTTAACAAAAAAACCATATATTTTAAGGAACAAAAGCCCTCATATGGTTTCAATTGTTAATTTTTAGTGAGGTGTTCTTTCCTAATGGTGCTTGAATTATTTAACCCTCTTCATTTTTAGTACTAGTATGTGATATATTTGGTTGTTTTTTAACTGTGGAATTTGCATTTTTATCTTTTTCTTTTAATGAAAGTAGTATTTCTTGGACGAAGGTCCACATCATTGACATTTATATATCTTTATTTAAAATGGTGCTTAAATTTTGTTGACTACGTTTTCCCAGACCCATCAATGGATGAGAAAAATACATGTAGCAAGGTAACATTCTGTAAAGGTACTTCAATATATTCAGGCTTCTTGCCGATGAATAACTTCCTTCCTCCCTCCTTTATTTCCCCATCCATTCATCCATCTACCCACCCACCCAACCATTCATCCGATACATTTTAATTGAATACCTACCGTATATCAAGTCCGGTGCTAGGACCTGCATCTTCAGAAGGAAAGGCATTGAATTGGCACCATTGGTAACAATGGAGGGTTATCAAATTACAAGAGTAAATTTGTGTAAACAGAAAATTAAAGAATTAAAGGTAAACAGAAAGTTAAAGAATTTTGGGTGAAAAATCACTCCTATCTGCATTTCTGAAAGTTTTAGATAGGCTACCGTCTTGCAATATCTTATCTGGCTATTCATTTTTATGGCTTGATATTAGATGGAACTTCATGCTATAGTCATTCATTCATTCATTTATTCAACCAACATATTTATCTGATATCTACTATAATCTAGGTCCTTTCTATCACTAGTGATAGAGGGGTAAAGAAGACACACCAGCTCTTTTTTCATGGAGCATGATTTCTGGACTTTACCTCCTTTCTCTTCCTTACTTCCCACCAGGATAGCACCCTATATTTACCACTGCCATACTTTATTGTAATTACCTGTTTATCAGTCAGTCAGTCTCCTCAAGCTGCTGGGCTCCTCAAGAGTAGAGCCTCTTCCATGCTTCCTGCTCTATTTCCAGCCCCTGGCACAGTTGTTTGCTCCATAAGTTCATATTTAATGAATGCATATTCAGCAACATTTTGCTAACCCTTCAGTTTACTTTAAGGCTATGTTTACCTTGTCTGAGTAAAACAATTATGTATCTCATGACATAAGAAATTTCTGCTTGACTTCAATTTAACCTTTCCAGCTTAAAGTCCTACTACATCTTTCCATACACTATGCTCAGACTGTTCCTTTGCTCATATTTTCCCACTTGCATAGAAGAACTTAATCTCTCTTTGCTCCTGTTCTTCAAGGCCTAGCTCAAATTAACCTGCTCTATGAAGCCTTGCCTACTTGCCCTGAGTAGAAATGAATGCTTCTTCCCTCATGATGTCATAGTACACTGATTGAACATCTTTAGATGTTTTTTTCCCCAACATCAAATAGTTATTTATTTAGTCTGTGTCTTTTCTCCTGGAATATAAGTTCCTTTGAGGAATGAGTAGGTCTCATTAACTTTTTGGTATTTCCAATAACACCTGGAGAGGTGCTCTATATATAGTAGGAGGCCAGTAAATACTTATGGGATGAATGAATTAATATATGAATATATTCTCTGCAGTAAATGGACTCTGTGTGTGACTTACTGGAAGGAGCTCATCACAAATGAAAACATGTACTTGGCATTAATTATAATGACTTTGGATAAGGGGAAGGGTGGCCCATGAGGAGTGACACAGGAATAATATGTAAGGGCCATAGAGGACAATGTATTTATTTGGAGAGCAACAAAGGAATAAGGCTGACTAACATGTAGGTTTAGAATCCAGGGGGATTTGAGTATGGGGCAGAGAAACATGGTCTTGGGCCCAGTGAAGGTAAGTCACATACTTGGTTCTTAAATTGCATTTCAGATGTCTGGATATTTGTGGCACCGACTCACGTAATCTTCCATCTATTCCTGTGCTCTTGACTACTCCATTCAGTAGGATGATTGTCACAGCCACAAAGGTTTTGATGCTAACATTTTATTTCCTTATTTTTCATTGAATTGTAATTGATCATACATATTTTGGGGGTTCAACATTGGCGTATGTTGATCAAATCAATATTATTAGCATATACATTATTGCAAATCATACTTATGCTTTATGACCCTTATTCGATCTCTCCCCATCCCCCTCTCCCTCCCCACTCCCACCTCTGATAATACTAGATTTCTTCTGTCCTCCTGAAAGAGTAATGGTTGCTCTGTTGATTTGTTGCCTAGGTGATCTGTCCAGTGCTGAAAGAGGTGTGTTTAGGTCCTCCACTATTATTGTAGAGCAGATGCTTCTTCTGTCACTCTGGAATGAGCTTTGTGGAGAGAGACATCCTCTTCTTTTCTTTGTTCTTAGCAGGTGACTCTCCTGTGTCAATGCACTTGAGTGGCTGGTGGGCCATCTGCATGGTGGTTGTGGCATCTAGCTGCTTTTACAGCAGCTGTAGCTACTGTGGTGGGCTACCCACATGGAAGTCATGTTTTTGCATGCTCCTTGCCTGGTTGTGGGAGGAGTGGTCAGTCCTAGGCTCCATCTGTTCTTACATTCTAAGATGTTGTTGCAGAGCAGTTGGATGGGAGGGGGAGAGAAGGAGGGTAAGGAAATAGTCTGGGAGAAGGAGAAAGGAGAGGGGGTGTGGCTGAGGCCCACGGCACCCCCCTTATTCCTGCAGGGGAGACCAGGGGGCTTCCAGCAGTGGCTTGTTCATTGCTGAGCTGGGTGCAGATGTCAGGGGGGTGAAGCTGAAGCCCTCAGCCCCCCACCACCCCAGCTTGGGAGACCAGGGTGCTTTTTGTGGCATCTTGGTGGTTGTCACTGGACTGGTTGTGGGTTTTAGAGGGGTGTGGCTGAGTCCCTTAGCCCCCCATCACCCTGGCTTGTGAGCCTGGGGTGCTTCCTGTGACAGCTTGGTGGTTGTTGCTGGGCTGGTTGTGGGTGTTGAGGGGGCGTGGCTGAGGCCCCCAACCCTTCCTACTGCCTGGCTTGGGATCCCAGGGGTCTTCCAGTTCTTCTAGGTTTTACAGTGGTCCTTTGGTGATGTAAGACCTTTACTAGTTAATATCAAACTTTGTCTCTGGTCTTTGGGTATTTTGTTTTTTCTTTTAGCTCTGTGTTTTATTATTTGTTGTTCTACCACTTAAACTCTGCACTGGAAATAATTTGTTGTCTTTTGCTTACTTCTAAAATGGGGGAACTTCTTATGGGGACCAGCACTTGAGCCCTGCAGTTGAGCTAAATTGCTGCTTTGCTGCTGATTCCCTGGGGAAGGCTTTTTGTGAAGCTTGGGTTTTAATGGTTGACTTTATAGCTACTTCTGGGTCTCATGAGATCTGGTACACCTGGGTTGTGTTGAAACTCTGGTCTGGACTTGATCTTTTCAGCAAACTGCACCACCTGCCATTCTATATTTCTGACTAGGCTACACAGAGTGGTCTTGTGCTGACTGGAGGGCAGATCAGCTGTCCATGCTGTGCCCCAATGTTCCCCTGGTGGCCCACCTCCCCTACTGCCAGCACTCTAAACGCTTCCCATGGGATGGGCCATGCACCAGTCCCTTGCAATGACTCACCAATCTCTGAGTGGCTCCTTTTTTCAGTTGTTCTGGCTCCTTACTGCTGTGTGGGTCCATGGGAACTCTGTTAGTGGTCTTGCTGGCCTGCGGGCAACCAAGGCCCTCTTCTCCCTTGCAGCCTCCAAGCAACTTCATAGGAAGTGCACAGCTGTGGCTTTTGCCAGCCTTTGTTCCATGCACTCACCAGGGCCAGACTTAAAGTGGCTGGGATTTGAAATGGTAGGAGTGATCCTCTCTCTCATCATGGCTTCTCCTGTCTTCATGAACTCTGTAGGTCTCTTCTCCTCTTCTCCTGAGCTCTAGCAGCACCAGCTTGGCTGTTGTTGCTTTTTAATAGTTGTGAGTTGGTTGATTTGTGGGAGAGAGTGATGCTGGGACTGTCTATTCTGCCATCTTGACTGGAAGCCTCAAGTATTTTTTCTGATCACAATGTTATGAAGCCAGAAATCAATAACAGGAGAAATTTTGGAAAACTTACAAATATGTGGAAATTAATAACATGCTCCTGAACAATCAATGGGTCAAAGAAGAAATTAAGAAGGAAATAAAAGAATGTCTTGAGACAAATGAAAATAGAAACACAACATACCAAAATTTATGGGACTCAGCAAAAGTAGTTCTAAGAGGAAAATCTATAGAAATAAATGCTTATATTAAAAAAGAAGATCTCAAATAAACAACCTAAAGTTACACTTCAAAGAACTAGATAACTAGGAAAAGAAGAAATTAAGTCCAAAGTTATCAGAAGGAAGGAAATAACAAAGAACAAAGATCAGAGCAGAAATAAGTGAAATAGCGATTAGAGAAAAAATAAAAATATAAATGAAACTTAGAGTTGTTTTATGCAAATAAACAAAATTGACAAACCCTTAGCTAGACTAACTTAAAAAGAGAGAAGACTCAAATAATAAAATCAGGAATTAAAGAGGAGACAGTACAGCTGATATCATGGAAATACAAAGGATCACGAGAGATTTCTATGAACAGTTACATGCCAACAAGTTGGATAATCTAGAAAAAATGGATAAATTCCTAGACACATACAGCCTATCGAGACTGAATCATAAAGACATAGAAAATATGAATAGACCAGTAACAAGTAAGGAGGTTGAATCAGTAATAAAAAGCCTCCAATTAAAGAAAAGCCTAGGACCTGATGGCTTCATGGGTGATTTCTACCAAATGTTTAAAGAAGAACTAATATCAATTCTTCTTAAACTCTTCTAAAAAAATTGAGGAGGTGGGATGCCTCCAAACTCATCTTATGCAGCCAGCATTACCCTGATACCAAAACAAGGCAAGGACATTACAAGAAAAGAAAATTACAGGCCAATATCCCTGATAAAGAGAGAGCAAACTAAATTTAGCAACACATTAATAGAATCATTCACCATTCAAGTGGGATTTATGCCCGGAATGTAAGGACGGTTCAACATATACATGCATATCAATAAATATGACACATCATATTAACAGAATAAAGCACAAAAACTATATAATCATTTCAGTAGATGCAGAAAAAGCATTTGACAATAATTTAACATCCTTTCATGACAAAAACTCTCAACAAATTAGGTATAAAATGGATGTACTTCAATACAATAAAGGCCACATACGAAAAGCCCACAGCTAACATATTCAACAGAAAGAAGTTGAAAGCATTTTCTGTAAGATCAGGAAAAAGACAAGGATGCCCACTTTCACCACTTCTATTCAACATAATTCTGGAAGTCCTAACCAGAGCAATGAGGTAAGAGAAAGAAATAAAAGGCATCCAAATAAGAAAAGAAGTAAAATTGTTGCTGTTTGCTGAAAGCACAGTCTTATTTATAGAAAACCCTAAAGACTCTACCAAAAAACTGTTAGAATTAATAAATTAATTCAGTGAAGCTTCAGGATACAAAATCGACATACAAAAATCAGCAGTGTTTCTATATACTAATGAACTACACCAAAAAGAAATGAATAGAACAATCCCATTTACAGTAGCTTCAAAAAATACGTAGAAATAAATTTAATGAAGGTGAAAGAACTGTGTTGAGCTAGGGCTGGGTCTGGAGCTCACAGACCCCTCAAGTCTGTTGTCCAGACTGGGTCACAAACCCTTCATATGCAGGTCTAAGAGCTAGGTAACTGGCAAAAGGTCTTTGGAACTGTAGAGAGCATGGCTGTATGGAGCAGAAGCCCAAGGCAGTAAATACCAGCCAAGTGGTGGTGCTATGCATGTGCACTAACTCCACCCACACACACAACTCGTTTACAAAGAATGTGCAGCACCACCCCCAACTGGACCTAAGGCGAGGGGGCCTGATTAAACTATTCTATTTTCCCAACAATCCATGCCTTCAGGGTCCCTCGCTGTACAATCTACGCATTCAGAATCTTCCACAATGATCCCTTAGTGAGGATAGACCACCCTTACACTCACATGTTACACATTCCATCCCAGTCCCAAAAGTCTTTAGCTTTTTGCAGCACCAACTCAAAAGTCCAAAGTCTTATCTGAGACTAAAGGCAAAACTCCTTTCAGCCATGAACCTGTAAAGAGTCAAAAACAATTTTATCTACTTCCAAGATACAGTGGGACAGACACTGGGTACACATTCCCATTCCAGAAGGGAGGAATAGAAAGGAAAAACAGGACCCAAACAAATCCAGACCCAAACAAATCCAAACCCAAACAGGGCAAACATTAAGCACACTGGGGCACCTGGACCCCTTAAGTGTTGGGCAACCTCACTCCTACAGCTCTGCCAAGTGCCGCCTATCGAGCTACCCTGGTGCCTGCAGCTTTTTCAGGCTGGCACTGCACATTGCCAGCAGCCCCACAGTTCTCGGCTCCTGGTGGCAGTCCCGCCATCCTGGCTCCACTAGACATTTCCTCAGTGGGGGTTCTCTGTGGGAGCTCTGATCCCACTTTTCTGCTCCACATTGCTCCATAGATGACCTCCGCAGCAGCTCCACCCCTGCAGCAGGTCTCTGCCTGAGTCCCCTGGCCTTTTCATACATCTTCTGAAATCTAGGTGGAGGCTGCCACACCTCCCCTGCTCTCACGTACTGCTGGCCTGCAAACTTAACACAACATGAATGCCACTAAGGTTTTCAGCTTTTTATCTTTGGAGGTATTGAGGCAGGATTGCTCCAGCCAGAGCAGCTGGGATACAGGGAGCAGTTTGCTGAGGGCAGGAGTGCCCCAGGTCTGTCCTCTGGAGAAACTCAGTTCTCCTAGGCCTCTGTGATGGAAGGGGTGCTCTGCCAAACTTCTGAAGTGTCCTCAGGGCATTTTCATTATCTTGGCTATTAGCATCTAGCTTTCCCATCCCTGGCTCCTGAATTACTTGAATCAGCTTGGGTTACACTGGCTATTCACTCACAGTCTCAGGCAGTTCTGCCATGTTCACCCAAAGTTCGAACAACTGCATTCACTCAGTCACTCTTTTCTCAGGTTTATATGGCACCCATTGAGCCATCTGCTTTCTCGGGTTTATACAGCACTTGGCCAGCCCTCAGGTTTAAGTGGCACCCTCTGAGCCTTCTTGGGTTTAAGTGGCACCTGGTGAGCCATCTGCCTTTGGACAAATGTGACATGCATTTGTCACATCATCTCCAGAGCATGTTACACCATCCACTCCTAGGTCCCATAGCTGCAGCAGCTTTTCTGCTGCTTTACTGTCTCCCCAAGTCAACCAGTTCAGCCTGAGTATATGGGACATAGGTGATAAACTGGGTCACCTGTGGATCACCCACCGGTTGTCTATCCATTCCCACAGGCTGCTCGTGTCTCATTTTCTGATGCACAACAGGTCATGCCTGGAGATGCATGGTTTCCCCCAACTCACCACTGGGTTGGTTGTCTTCCCTGGTGTGAGAGGCAAGATTGGCCAGTTGCTGCATGTCATCCTCTGGGATAATCATCTGTGCTTCAAACAACTCTGCTTTCTGCCACAAATCTCCATCAACTTGCAGCATACTGAGCAATAGCCAGGCTCCAGTCAGCAGAAAAGTGGTCACCGGGCACCACATGCTCAAGAATAGCCACATTTCCTCCCCCTGCCAAGGGGTTTCGGCTCCTGTACCTGCTCAGAATCCTGCTATGACTATGCCAATTGTTGTGTTATTTTATCTGCCCGTAATCCTGCTGACTGGGCCAATTGTCGAGCTAGGGCTGGAGCTCACAGACCCCTCAAGCCCATTGTCCAGACTGGGTCACAAATCCTTCACATGCAGGTCTACAAGCTAGGTAACTGGCAAAAAGGTTCTTGGAGCTGTAGGTTTGAGAGCACAGCCATGCGGAGTGGACACCCAAGGCAGTAAATGCCAGCCAAGTGGTGGTGCCATGCATGTGGACTAACTACACCCACACACACAACTCATTTACAAAGAATGCACCGCACTACCCCCAACTGGATTTAAGGTGAGGGGACCTGATTAAACTCTTTTATTTTACCAACAAATGGTACACTGTACAATGAAAACTATAAAATGCTGATAAAAAAAATTGAAGACAGAAATAAATGAAAAGATCACCCTTGTTCATGAATTGGAAGAATTAAAATTGTTAAAATGTTCATGCTACCCAAAGTGATCTACAGATTCAATGCAATCCCTATCAAAATTCCGATGTCATTTTTTATAGGAATAGTAAAAATAATCCTAAAGTCATATGGAACCACATAAAACCCTGAATAGCCAAGGCAACCATGAACAAAAGAACAAAGATGGAGGCGTCACACTGCCTTATTTTAAACTCTACTAGAAAGCTATAGTAATTAAAATGGCATGGTACTGGCAGAAAAAAATAATAAACACATTGAACAATGCAACAGAATAGAGAGATCAGAAATGAACTCACACATATATAGTCAATTGATGTTTGACAAATGTGCCAAGGATACATAATAGGAAAAGGACAGTCTCTTCAATAAATGGTGTTGGGAAAATTGGATATCCATAAGCAGAAGAATGAAATTTAGCCCTCATCTCACATTATATGCAAAAATCAACTCAAGATGGGTTAAAGGCTTAAAGGTAAGACCAGAAACTGTAAAACTACTAGAAGAAAACAGAGGGAAAAAACTCTATGTGACATTAATTGGTCTGGGCAATGGTCTTTTGGATTTGACTGCAAAAGTGCAGGGAACAAAAGCAGACATAGA
Source organism: Cynocephalus volans (assembly GCF_027409185.1). NCBI lineage: Eukaryota > Metazoa > Chordata > Mammalia > Dermoptera > Cynocephalidae > Cynocephalus > Cynocephalus volans. Next base: position 76,090,627 of record NC_084471.1, on the reverse strand, counting down.
CAAATGGGATTATATTAAACCAAAAAGCTTCTGCACAGCAAAGGAAACAACTAATGTTATGAAGAACCTAGGCTGGGAGAAAAGATTTACAAGTCATACATACAATAAAGGGTTAATGTCCAAAATATATAAGAAACTCAACTCAATAGCAAAACTCAAAATAACCCAATTTAAAAATGGGCTACATCACTAATTAGTAGGGAAATACAAATGACATGTCATCTCACACTGGTCAGAATGGGTATCATTAAAAAAATGAAAGATAACAAATGTTGGTGAGGATGTGGAGAAAAGGGAACCCTTGTACACTGTTGGTGAGAATGTAAATTAGCAGAGCCATTACAGAAAACTGTATGGAGTTTCTGCAAAAAACTAAAAATAGAATTACCATATGACCCAGCAACCTCACTTCTGGGTATATAGCCAAAGGAATTGAAATTAGTATGTCAAAGAAATACCCGCACTCCTATGTTCATTGCAGCATTGCTAAAAATAGCTAAGTTATGGAATCAATCTTAAGTGTCCATGAGTGGATGAATGGGTAAAGAAGACATGGTATGTATACACAGTGGGATACTATTTAGCCTTAAAAAAGAAGGAAATTCTGTCATTTGTGACAACACGGATGAACCTGGAGGACATTATGCTGAGTGAGATGAGCCAGGCACAGAAGGACAAATACCACATGTTCTCACTTCCATGGGGAATCTAAAACAATCGAACTCATAGAAGCAGAGAGAAGAAAGGTGGTTACCAGAGTCTGTGGGTGGGGGGAACGGGGAAATGTTGGTCAAAGGGTAACAAGTTTGAGTTAGAAAGAAGGAATAGGTTTTCTGAGATATATTGCACAGCATGGTATATACATACATACATATATGTGTGTGTGCGTGTGTGTGTATTTTTTTTTTTTTTTCCAAAAAGGAATTCAAAGGAGAAGCCAGGTGAAATGCAGCTGGGTGTTGAGGGTGAGGAAAGAATTATGAGTCAAGTCATGAAATCTGGGCTGCTGATCTAGGGCAGGAAAACACAGCCTAGAGAGGAAAGAATACTCTTAGACCCTCTCAGAGTGTGGGCGAGGCAGGCAGAGTGAGCATCCCCTCTCTGTTTCCTGCGGTTCTTTCTTTTTCCCATTTCCTCCCGCAATGAGGAGGTGAAATAAGCATCCCCTCTGACCTCTTTGGCCCAAGGTTTACAGTGGTTTTAGATTTAAAAGTCTATGAAAGGATGGTTAATTGTGTGTCTGACCTTGTTTCATCATGTAATTTTCTGTTGCAGCTGCAATAATGCCTGCAGTGGTCTGACCTGAGCCACCGTTCACGCTTCCTGCCTTCTCAGCACAGCTTGGAGGCAAGGCTCGATTAATACCCAACCACACTGAAGAGCTACTTGCTTCTGTTTGGAAGAGATCGGCATCAATAACCTGGAGAGCAGATAAAAAATAGCCGCTGGGAGGAAAGGAGTGGATGTGGTGTCGTACTACAGACGGGAGGGGGGAAGTTGATACTTAGAAGATATTGCATGAATACCTTTTTTTTAGGGATTAAAAGAATATTTGTCTTTGTATCATTTGCAATTATTTATGTTTATAGAATCTATGCATATCTTCAGTTAGATTCCTGTAGTCTTTTTATTCCCATTGAAAATTTGTTTTCCACTTCAGCACTCTAAATACCAACCTCATTAGACAGAATTTTGCAAATACCATTTTCCACACTGATAGAAATGGAAGTTATAAAATAACAAGCTCAGAAATTTGCAAATCCCTAGTATTGGAATATAGAAAATATATATGTGATTAAAGTGATGTAGCTGAAAACTAAAATAGCATAGCTGAAATTATGCTTGAACTGTATTTTAAAAGTATTTTCTTAAAATGGAAAAAAAAATTACCTCTTTTTTGAATTAAGAAATCAGTATATATTTCACTCCAGCTCTGAAAATTAGTCTCAGAATATCACTTGAACACTGACTTTTCAAAAATATATGAGTTGATTTAACCTATTTACAGACTGCCAGAAGGCAAGAAAAAAAAAAAAATAGGTTTCTTCCTGAGTTGAGCTCAGAGAGTCTACTTTGCCAGAAAAATAGAGCCAACTATACTAATATCTCTGACTTTTCAAAGTCTAGGCAACACGAGGCATGGATCTGAAGGAGAGGAATTCTTTTTTAGTCAGATTGACAAGTCAGAACAGAAAAGTCAGTGCCTCTCAGCAAGTCCATTGCTATACACCTTGATATCCACTATGAACAGGTTTGTAGGGTCTTCATTCCCCCTTCTTCTGGGATGTGAAGCAATGGAACTCAGTGGCAGGGCAAATAGTCTTTCCCACGAAGAAATGTAGATGTTTATGTCCCAAAACAAAGGCATTCCAGGCAGAATTACAACGGTTATGTCGCAAGCTCAAAAGCGAGAAGCTCTACCTAACCACGTGTGTGATATCTACATATACTAGAGTGACTAAGTCCTAAGACTCATTTTCTTGCTTGCTTTGTGGAAATTGAAGCTTATCACATTATGATCACAACACAAACAAATGAACATTTTGCTTAACTGAATTCCACTCGGTGAGTGTATTTTAAAGCTAGATAATGTATATAGACAAAAACAACAACAACAACAACAAAAAACCCCCAGCAGAATACTGACTGTACAACTCCAGAATATAATATGGCTAGTGCCTTGCCTTTTATACTGTTGAATTGGAGGAGTTAAAATCTCCCATCTAGGCTGGGAGAATCAAATTCCATGTATATGGGGAGAAGAATAGCATTGTGAACTTGCACAATATTTTTTTCTGTAGAACAAAAATTTTTCAACTTTTCTTCTCCAAAGTGTGGAGATTTGGAAGCAAGTGCTGTGCTGTTGGGACATAGCCCTGTAGTAATATCACCCCATGGGCCCCAACGCCTTGAGCAGCACTGACAAACCATGGGAAGTGGCAAAGAGCCTGTCTGTCACCTACTGAAAGATGAAACAAGTCACTTTTCTGATCAAGTAGACAGTGATCTTCATCCTCTTCCCTCCCTCCCTCTTGTCTCACTCTTCCTTCTGTCCCTTCCTTCCATTTCCCCTTCCTTCCCCGCTTCCTTTCCCTTCACACCCTCGCTCCCTCTAGGCACTTCTCCACATACCATTGATAGAGGAAAGACACAAATGGTCAGACGGTGTGTATATATGTTGTAGCAGTCTCTCCTTCTGAAGTCTGTAACTTAAATCCAAAGTAAATTCTTTAGGGTTAAGCCTTGGCTGTTTCAAGGTCTTGATCTCTCAGGTTGACAATGATTCATGTTAAAACCTTATATGATATTAAACTTCGCATGGAACTTTAACTTTTGAAACTGAAGGAGAAAACATATATGTGATTTTAACCTTATCACTTCAAAGGCGATTTGTGTTAGAAAATGAAAAGTGTGTAGGGCACTGATCAATTTGGTGAAATGGAGCTTTGAGGTTTTAGAGAAAGAAAAGAACTCTTTATAAAAATTGGGAACAAGGATACTGGGTATTATCCAAGAAGCTTTCATAATAAAAGTATGTTCTTCAAATGGTTATCTTGGTGTGCTTTAATTTATGGTCTCTAATGGGTAGGAAATCTCTAAGTAAGAAGAAAGAGTTATGAACCTTGTAAGAAGGTTATAAACGGATCTTGACAAGGTGGCTTAAAAGGAGGCATTATGGTATCCAGGGGACAAGAATTTATATTTTGTTCTTAGAATGTGTAATTTGTTTCAAAATCGTCAAAGTTATCACCAGATAAGGTTTCTTAAGCTCTCTTAGAACCTGGTTTCTTAAAATCTATACAAAATCAAGCAGATAATCACACATATTTAAGGTAAGTTACTTTACTTTGGAACGTTGTGAATAGTGTCTTAAATAACTCTAAATACCAACTTCCTTAGATAGAATTTTGCAAATACCATTTTCCACGCTGATAGAAATGGAAGTTATAAAATAACAAACAAACTCAGAAATTTGCAACTTCCCTGGTATTGGAATATAGAAACTACTGTAAATAGTTCAGGTCTACATTATGGAAAAAGTAGGAAAAATCAATGCATATGTAAAAAGTCCACCAGAGACTACCATACTCTAAAGAGAAAAATATTTGCAAAGAACTTTGTAAAGGTAAGTGACACTTGAGAGAGAACAATTATGATTATAAAAGTGGTTATTCCAGCACTTGACTTTATTAACTTGGGTTTATATGAGTGAACTTTCAGGCCACTCTGGAGGAAAGATAACCCAGCTAAAAGTTGGTAAGAGGACACAGCTTTAGGGCAATGATCACATGGCCACACAAAATGAGGAGATTGAGAGCTGTCTGAGTCCAAGCCCTTGTACAACCCTGCCTTCCAGAGTGGTATGAGTTTTCACTTCTAATCGGTGTTAGGAGAGGCAGCGAAAGTATTATAGCACGATTTTCTAGCTAGGGAAGTAGTCATTGGAAGGTTATAGATTTCTCTATGCTTAATTGCAAAACTGTGGTTTGAATGAGATTGTGTTCTTTCCACTGGAGCCTGCTATCCCAGATCCTGCACCCTTCCCTTAAATAGATGTTATCTAAAGAATGCAAGAGCATGGGGCCCAGGGCCTGAAGGCCAGGTTGAGGGAAGGTTACTGATAAAGTGCCCTAGCTAGACAACACTCAGAAGATCTTTAGATGAGCATTTCTTATGCATTTTGATCCTGTACACACACACACACACACACACACACACACATTAACCTTCTTGAGGCTACAAAATACTACAGGATAATTTTTTGAAAGAAATACAGGCAAAAACAAACAAACAAACAAACAAACAAACAAACAAAAAAGCGAGGACAAACATTTCCCTTAATATAGTTGATGTAGTCAGCTGTGGAAAATTTAGAACTTTTGAAGAATATATCTCAAACTTCTTAGTCTTGTGAAAGCATCATTATATACACTAATAAAAACCATAGCTCTCCAGTCTCTTTCCAAGTTGTCTCAGAGGACATATTACTTCTTTGTTTACGTCCATTCAACCTGCGTCTTTCTGGCTCAGGTCCCTTTGGAGGCTCTGAGAGTAGTCAGAAGGCAGAAGTGTTTCCACTGCCCCATGACGTCATTAGTAAGGCAACACTGACTTTAGAACTTAATTCATCTTGAACAGCATACATATCGCACAGCATTTTCTCTTCTTGTAAGGAGAAAGAAAATGTCATTTTCTGCTGGTAAGGAGAGAATGGGGGTGGAGGAGACGAGGAGGGTGAGAGGGTCGGTGTCTGGCATCTGGACAGCTGGATCATTGGGAGACGTGTCGGATGACTCTTGCTCCTGCCAAATAGGCTCTCTCCAGTTGTTCCAGAGTCTTCAAAATGCTAACAGAATGCTTTCGAATTTTCATTTGTATTGGCTGGGCCTTGTATTAGTTAAAGTACTGCCAGCTGCTATAATAGATAAAATTTGAAATCTCCATGGCTTAACAAATGGAAGTTTCTTGTATAGTCCAAGAAGAGGTGGAGGTAGGAGTCACAGGCGGCTTGGTGGTAAGGCGGCAGCACTTTGGTCCACACAGTTATTCAGAGACCCAAGCTGAAGTAGGCTGTCTTGTTTTCAACACGTGGCATCCAAAGTGGCCCTGGGTGTCAACATCTAGTTTCCCCATGCAGGAAGAAAGATGGTGAAGGCCCATCTACTACTTAAGCACTTGGTTTTGGAAATGACACGAATCACTGCCCTTCATATTCTGTAAATGAGAACGAGTTGTGTGGACTCAAAAGGTGGCAGAACACTTGGAAACAGAGCCGTGGCTGGCGGTGTCTCCCAGAAACCACTTTGTGCTCTGGAAGGGGAATGCAGATCATTGGTGGCGAGTTAGCCTGCTCTGCCTCAACATCCTTTAGTGCAAGCAACAGGAACTGTTTCTTGTGAACTTTAGGAGAATACTAGGTGGCTCTAAGAACTGACAGGAACATTTCTGATGTGAAGTTTCAGGAACTACTTGAAGATTTTGTCAAGATGAGGCTGCCGAAATGAAGAAACAATTTTTTTTTTAATCCTTTTGTACTTCTGCTTGATATTCAAATTCCCGGGATGAGTATTTGACTAGCTTAGCTTGGGTCATTTGCTTGTTCCTCAGAGAGTGTCCAGAGGTAACTCCTCAAAGAGAAGTAACACTCAGTAACCAAGGAAAATGCAACGAATGCAAGGAGCCGAAACAGCAAATGTCCACTCCCTGTCTTTCACAGCAGATGCAACTTGATGGCAAGAAAGGAAAATAAAGCCAATTTCCACATCGTGAAAATCACCATTTACCCAGTATAATGGATTTCAGATTGGAAATTGTAGGTTTTGAAAGTAGGACAAATTTCTGCAGAGTCAGAGAATGTAGTAACTGCTTTTATAATCATCACAATGTATTCCTTTTCTTCTGTTGTCCTTCAGAGAAAATGTACCTTTTCATCATTATTAATGATGCCGCTGCCTGTGAGGTATCTGTCTCCCTGGGTATCTATGTGCCATCATGACATGGTGTTGTCGATCTTTTGAGTTACACAAGAGACCACATGTCTAACTGCTGTGAAACGGAGGTAGTAGAAATCATACATGGTGTACACTTTAAACAGATCGAGGAGACATTTGCATTAGGACTCTTTGAATTGTGAGAGACAGAGACCTAATTTAAGTCATCTTAAGCAAAATAGTAACTATGAAGTCCAAAAACTTCAGGTGTGGTTACAACCACGAGTTCACATTATGTTAAAAAAAGTTGATCTTTTTTTCTACCTCTTGACTTAGCTTTCTTTTCTTTTCTTTCTGTCTTTTTTGCCCCCTCTCTTGGCTTTGGTTTCATTCTTAGGCAGGCTCTTTTTAAGTGGTAACAAATACGGATTCAGCTGCTCAGAAGGAAGGAAAGAAGCACAGCAAAGAGCGCCTCTTTTGGCTGGTGCTTAACTCTCACTGTCTTTACTTGGGTCACACACAGGCCATTGCTGCTTCCAGGAGAACGGGGTGCTTTGTTAGGCCAGTTTGTATCACATGCGTACCGTTGTGGTGGGAAAGTGGGGGTCACGTGATTGATGGGTCCACCAGATGGGAGCAGCACCATTCCTGAATGGAAAAAATGCTAAGGTGACAAAAGTGTCTGTCATGCATGATCTTAGCAAAACAAACAAACAAGAACACCTCAAAACAAAATGGCCTAAAATACCAAAACTTTATTATTTCTGCTGATTTGTAGGTCAGCTGGGAGATTCTTCAGGTCTGGGTTGGCTCTGCTGACCTCTGTAGACAGCTGGGGCTCAGGCAGGCCGGGTGGCCTGAAGGGTCTCACTCATGCATCTTGCAGTTGGCAGGTTGGTCGGTCAGGGGAGCCTCAGCTGGCAGCACGTCTTTGCTCCTTATGGCCTCTCATCCTCCACTAGATTAGTCCAGGCTTCTTCATATTACGGCCTCAGGGGTCCAAAGAACAGCAGGAGAGAGAGGGCAAACCCCAATTCACCAAGCACTTTTTTAAGCTTCTGCTTGTGTCATGTGGCCAAAGCAAGGCATACGACCTAGTCCAGATTCAATGGAAAGAGAAATAAACTTCGCTTTTACGTAAGGAACTGCAAAGGGGTGGGAAGAACCTCAGCCATTTTTGCAATCTGATATAATGCTCATTCTCTCCTTGCCTCCTTCTTGCACTTGGCTTTGTCTTGTCTATGAGTGAACTCACAGATCCAGTGCCCACTACAACTTGACTATAGTCTCTTTATCTCTTAGTTCAAAAATGGGAGAGGGAGAGAATATGTTTGGCTCCCAATTTATTGATTGCTTCTATTGGTCAAGTGTCCACAACTGATCCAATCAGTTCTTGTTGGAAGCTGGTAGTGTCATGCTGTAAAGTAGGGCTATGCCTTCCATGGGACATAGATAGAATTAGTTAAATTAGAAAATTGGAAGAGGATACTGGACATGGCAAGAAAAGTGACTGATGACTGACTTTGAACTAGGTGGTACTGAATCCAAAGTCATTTGTCTTAAACCTTAGTTTTCTGTTGTATACTGTTCTGTAACTGTTAATTTAATGTGAACATATTTTGCTACAGTGCTTTGCACATGGTAGAAACAAAGTTATTCCCAGCTAGACTATCTGCTTCTGATGGTTAGGAATTGTGTTTTCCTTTTCACATGTGTTTTCCTTTTCATTCTTGCTGAATGCACCTGATGGTGGAGGAGCCAAAGAGAAATCATGAAGTAAGCATAAATTAAATTCAGAAAATTCCAAGTTACCAATTGTGCTTGTTTATTTGTTTAAATCTCTGGAGAAGGCCAAATTCAATATAACAAAAAAAATTATCAAGGGGATATCTCGTATTTAACTGCAATTCAGAACATTGTATTCCTAGATTATTAGGTAATCATATGGGGACTACACAGGCTTAGAAAGTAGAACAAACCCTGAGAAATGAAATTCAATTTGACTTACTTGTCAAGATAGAACATTTTTTGTTTTTTTTAGGTTGAAGTTCTGTTCCTTATTTGGCATCAGATTTAAATTAGACATAAACTGGGCCTTGAGTAAATGTCCCTTCATCCTTAAATGGCACATGGATTGAGACAGAAGTCAGACACAAGGGAGAAAGATTTCTATCTTGACAGAGTATCTGGATAAGAAATGATGATATTCTAGAAGGAGAAAATAATGCCTTCAGGACATTTTCTCTTGTTGTAATAACTCCTTAGTACAACTCTTCTTCTTTTTTGTTTTTTTTCAAATTAGATAACAGAGTTTGCATATGTTATTTCTCAATTACCCAAGATAATGGGAGAAGGAAGCTGTGTGGCGAGGAAAGCATGAAAGAATACAGATAACTGGTATTGAAAGATAACTTTCCAGGCCTCATTACTTTATTTCATCCATTAATTTTAATCTCCATCCTCATCCCACCTGATCTGCTATCAGAATTGAAACAAACAGCTCACGACCACTGTTTTTTAAAAAAGATATTAAAATTCAAATTTTATCATTTGTTCAGTTATAACTTAAGGTTTAAATATTAGTTTCTTCTCAGAGCAAAGATGTACTTCTGTATCACTATCTTGTATAAATTTGTTACCCAAGATAGCTGCTGGTATGAAAGGAAAGGAAAGGAAAGAGGGTGGCGGATGGAAAAGATTGCTGTAGGACAGTCCATCTGTCCAGATCTGGTGGGACAGGTGAGGGGCAGTGGGAGAGAGATGGCCCTACCGAGGCTCCCACCTTGAAAGGTGTCAATCAGGCCACTTCACTCAGTCCACACCCCAATCCCATTCATGTTCCCTTTCCTCATGAGATGCTCCCATGACTGACTTCCATGATGACTGACTGTGATTAGGCCCATTGTTTTTACACCAGTCTTAGATCATTAAGACAAAGACAGACTTGTTACCTTTGAAACCAAACTTGGTGGGTAATATCAAACAAAAAACATTGGGGAGTCTTAGAGCATTACTCACATCCTTACTAATCACATCTAGTGACCACATATTTGCTGATAGCAGTTCCATATGGTGTTAACTATTTTTAAATATAAAATGTGTATGTGGGCTGGCTGGTTAGCTCAGTCTGTTAGAGCATGATGCTGATAATACCAAGGTCCAGGATTTGCTTCCTGTTCCCGCCAGCTGAAAAAAAAAAGCGTATGTAGTAAAGAGCGTTTTTTCAACTGTACCAATAAGAAATCAGCTATTTTTGAATGAGGCTTATTTTACTCCCTTGGTCTAAGGATCATCTAAATGATCAAGCTTGAACCCCATGCAGCTATTTAGTTTCTGTGCACCTGAAGCTTAGCCAAGTCACTCCCCAGGAGGATCAAGCCCTAAAGTAATGATGGATCACCATAAATCCATCAATCAATGCCACAGGGGAAAAAAGTCCATGCTCTCTGGAAGCATTATCTGCATACAGATATTTCTGCACATTAGACAGAAGCCATGAGCAAATTTGAAGTTATTCTGATGACTAAATTTGGAGTCCCACTGCCTTTATCTGATTTTAGATGATTCAGTGTGCTCCACAACCTTAGACTCATCCGCATTCTGCTCCAGCTTCTCCAGTACTTTGCAAACTGAATCAGTGAAGCCCCTACCACTTGTGAACCACTTTATCTTCATGGCCGGTCTTTAGGACCCTATTGCTGCATTCTTCCCAGAAGGTAACTTTTGCATTCTCTACCAACACAAACTTCCACTCCACCACTATGTCTGCTGGCAGGAAAACAGAACGAGACCACCACGGATCCTTGCTGTAGTGGAGTGGGATGTAAGTGTTCCATCTCCCAAGACTCTCATGATCTCCAGTCACTGCAATGAATTGCACATCAGTGCTTGTGATATGACGGACCTGGAACCTGACACCAATTTGCTGAGACTCTGAAGACATTGCTACTACCCTTCCTGCTTTCACATCCATTTCTGACCTCTTGTTTCCACAAGAGTGCTTCTGCCATAGTCCATTCCCAGATTTAGACTTAACACTGGAGCCTCAAGACTGCCGCCAAAACCAGCATCCCTGCAGGATGAGTGCCTAACACCATTTCCCATCCTCATGGTCAGCCAGGCCCTGGCTGTCCGATTGTGCAAATCTCACCTCTATAGTGCTGTCCATGAGCAGGTTGATAGAAAGCAACTTCTCTGCAAAACACCTATCTGCTTTAGCAGGCGTCTCTTGCCCTTTTTGGAATACCCATTCTCCTAATGAAGATTCAAGGCTTTCATTTCTTGAAACTTCAGAGTAAGCCCTAGAGTTACCAGTCTCCAAGTAGCTAGAGCTTCTGTGTCTGGAAACTACCCAGAATGAGCATGCTCTCTTGAATTGTCACAGCCTTCTCTGGAAGGATTCTGCAGTCTCCATGCTGCTTCCCGCAGCTCACGAAGGTCTTTGGTCTCAGCAATCAAACATCCATTGCTTCCTTGAAGATTCTTTGGTTTGGCAAACACCTCCTACTTGGAAAGTCCAAGGCTCAGTCTGCCACTGTCACCACCCTGTTCACTTCCCAGATCTGCAGCCTCTTCAAGAGGGGCATCCTTTTCCTGCTCCATGTCCCCATTCTTCCCTGTGTCCCCAAGTCCACCCCACAGCAACCAGACAAAAAGTGTTCAGGACAGACCCCCTTTGGCCATCAGGGTGGGCCAGACACTGCCCATGGCTGAGAGGCTGTGGTCCCCAGAGATGACAGGGACCAAGACAGGGGCTGAGGTCATGCAGGCAGAGCCACTCTCATGAGCACAGTTTTGACTTTTAGTTTTTTTTCAAGGTGAAGTGGCTTTTAGGAGGTGTAAAGAGACCTAAAAGCAGCTCACCAGAAAGAAGGACAAATAAGGACATGAAAATCTTACGTTATCTGAGCGTTGCTTTTGTTAGGAGTGACTCAGCTTATCAGTAAAGGGTCAGCCATGGCAAAGGTATCACCATCTCAACCTTGGGTGACTGACTGACAAGGATGGGCATCTAATTACTTGGAGAGGGACTTATGGGGGTAGAGGATGACAAAGACAGGAAAAGTTCCTGTATAAAAAGTGGTAAGAAGCAGCAGAACAAATTAGATTCTTAAAACATCAGCACTGAGGTTGGGCAAAGACAATTAAATCAAGACTATGAGAGCAGCAACACAATCTTCATTTACTGAGTGCCTTTCTGATGAAATTAGGGGGCACCACTCATCACCGTGGTTAAGCCTTCTAGCAGCCCTGTGGGATAGACATTATTGCCCACATTCTGCACTGAATTCCAGTCCTGAAGATAACTGGTCTCCTCCCCGTAGGAGATAAATCTTAGTCCCGATGTCTGGATTCCCCAAGCCCGAAGGCAAGTCTTGTTTACATCCATCAATAACTGTGGTGGGTAGTCAGGAGGGAACCATGTCACAAGGAAAGTGACCAGAAGACCCTGGGGGTCTCTGTGAGATCAGAGGTGGCAGAAGAAAAAGAGCCTGTAACCAAAGCTTTTGACATCATTTGGAAAATGGGATCCTAACTTAAAAGTGAGATTACTTTGCTTTATCATTGTTTTGCTAAATCGACTCCTTCAAGAAGATGAGCAATATTATTCTTTTCATTGCAACTTGTCTGTAGGTTTCTCTGTGAATGAGCATATTAAGATGAATCAGATTTTGAAGATTCTGAGAGCAACAGCTTTGCACTCGAGACCTTCCTATCGATGACAAAGCTCATTTTGTGTGGCTAACATGTATTGATCCCTGTAATGCATAAAGAAATACAAGAACTTGTCCATTTTAGTGAATTAGACTTTTGCTAGAAAATGATAAAATATCTAATGAAACACTAGCTTATGTGACATACATTATAGTTATAAAGGTTCTGAGGAGAGAATAGTGTGTGGAATTAGGAGGTTTCTGAGGAAGCTGGAGTCTCGATTGGGCCTTAAAAGATAAGCAGGGAATATAGAGACAGAAAGGAGAGAAGGGCACACCAGGGGTTCCTCTTGCCTGGTGGGGCCAATGTGCTTTCCTTTTCAAAATGCTGACTTCATTCAAGGACTGTACGGGTTAAGGAAAGCCCAATGCCCAGTTGTGCAATGGCACATATATGACAGATGTATTTCTCAGCACATCGTCTCAAGTAGCCACTACCATTGTCTTAGTCTCAGAGTTGAAATCTGTTTACCATTCTAATTGTTGACTTTCTTGGACACTGCCCCTAAGATGACAGCTGTAGAGATTTATATGTGGGGAATAGAGAAGTCAAAGAAGCAAACTCCTCTGTTATGGTTTGAATGTTTGTCTCCTCCAAAACTCATGCTGAAACTTAATCTTCATAACGGTATTAAGAGGGTGGGGAATTGGACTGTAGTAATGGAAGATGGGGCCTTTCAGGGCTGATTGGGTCATCAGGGCTCTGCATGCATAAGTGGATTAATCCATGAATGGGTTAATGGCTCATGAATTAGTGGGTAATCATGGGAGTGGGACTGGTGGCTTTATAAGAAGAGGAAGAGAGACCTGGGCTAGCACACTCAGCTTCCTCACCATGTGATGCCCTGAGCTGCCTCAGGACTCTGCAGAGAGCCCCCCACCAGCAAGAAGGCCCTCATCAGATGTGATTTCTTGACCTTAGACCTCTCAGCCTCCAGAACTGTGAGAAATAAATTTTGTTTCTCTATAAATCGCTCAGTTTCAGGTATTTTTTCAAAAATAAGCAACAGAAAATGGACTAAGATATTCGCTTTCTTTGAAAAAGATGTGTCTCACTGCTCCTTAGTTTCTTTTATCTCTCCACTCCCATTAAGGAAAAGCAATGAGAAACATACCCAGCTTTAAGCAAACTCTTGTCTTGTGCAAAGGAACACATATATTCTACCTTAATTCATTAAAGTATCTTAGTATTAAAGTCTGCATTGTTAGTGGGCCAGTGGGTCCCACAAGTCTCCTTACTTTCCATAAATGGGACTGTATGATCATCACAAACTGGCTTGCAAAATCTATGGACCAAGGACTTGGCTGAGTTGATGAGTAGGATAAAGCATTCCCGACACGTCTATGTGAATTTTTGGAGGATATCTCACCACAGAATGAAAGCAATGGATTTTTCTTTAATTGTTGGTTCCCTCGCCTAAGTCTATAAAAAGTCTTTCTCTCTTCACACATTGTCCCCAAATACTTTTAGCAAGTGTGCAAAGAGTGTTTACAAAATACTTTAACTACTAATAGCTGCTGAGCTTTAGTAGAATTTGATGTGATGTGAGCCTGTCAACTATGGTCTGCTGGTAGCTGATTCCAGAGGTAACTTGAGTTATTGGACATGTCAGACTAAGATTTGGTTATGTTTATATTATAACCAAGCAAATATGTAACATAATAGTATAAATTATTATAATACAAATGGTTATAAGATAAATTATAATGTACTATAATCATCTTTCTTGGAGAATACAAGGTAGAAAAATAACTTTAGAACAATCTAGAAATACTGCAGAGCAATTTTCATAGACATCTAGGCTTTAAACCCAAACCAAATATTATTCCCCTGAGCTCTTTAAAAGAAAATATAAAAAGACAAGATAATTTCCGTTGGTAAATTATGGGTGTCAAGCTACACTTAACCTTTCGCTGTTACAAGTTTCTGTCACCAGATACACAGCTTTTAAATCAAATTGTTGGTGCTTTCACTTGATCCAATAACCTCAGTGAAAGTCTCCATTCAGTGATGTCCTTCACCTCTCCAGGGGTGCTTCTGAGGCCGAAACTGTTTTGAGAGCAGGTGCCGAGTGTTTCTCTTCTGCGCACTCTCGGCAGCACCTGGTACAGTGTCTGGCACCATGAAATATTCATGGCATTAGATGGGTTTTAAATACAATTTCTTGCCACAAAGTCTTCCTTACATTTAATTACATGTCATGAATTTGAATGGAATATAATGGAATATAGTGCTCTGGATGTAGGTTTAACCAGTTCAAAGTAATATAAGGAATCTAGGGAGCTGAGAATATTGATTCCAGGAAACATTTGAGACCCAGATCTTAAGGGAAACCGAATGTATTTTAGAAAACTTTAATTACTTCCTCTTATCGTGGATATGCCAATCATCATTAAGCCAAAAGAGTATAATACACGTGATTAAAGGTATAGGAACATAACTGGTTTTACTGAGATTGATTAAGCTCTGGATTCAAATTCTTGATTAGGCTTTGCCATTAATGATATATAGTGGCTCTGGAAGATTTATAAATTTCAAAGAGATGGAAATAATGAGTGGTTCAGACTGACAGTTTGCTGAAATGAAGTTCTCTTAGTCTGTAAATGATTGAAAATTATAAGAGAAAGTCCATTTAAAAAATAAAATTGGAGTGCTGGTGAATGAAAGTATTGCCATGATGTGATGTGAAGTACTTGGTATTCCTACACTCTTTCTTCCCTGTGAAAATTAATTCCTAGCCATTAATTCAATAATATTTATTAAGCACCTACTATATACCTGAAATTGTTTTAGACCATTAGGATAGAAGGGTGAAGCATGTTTGACTCCCATGAAGCTTTCAGATTGGTGGGATAGAGACAGACTATAAAAAAAGTAAGCAAATAGATAATTTCAGATGGTGACTTTAAATCAATAAAACAGGATAATGTGGTAGAGTGAACTGATAATTGTAGGGGGCTCCTACAGCTGATATGGCTAGGGTAGGTCTTCTCTCTGAGAAGGTAACATTGAGACAAGCTATTATTGCCAATAGTTGTGTAAAAGGTTTAGGGAAGAGCATTCTGGGTAGAGAGAACAGCAAGTAGAAAAACCCAGAGGTGGAAACACTTTGAACCAGTTCAAGGAACAAAAAGGTTAGTATGGTGGAGTGGAGTGATTTGGGGGTGGGGGAGGCTGCAGATTGTAGGCTGTGAGTGGGAAATTACTAAGTAAATATAAAAAGACTGGAAGTAGTGTTGAGTACTCATTTAAAATTTGTGGTCATGACTTTTAAGGTAAGATCAAGGAATATGATTGTGTCATTTTCTTCAGTAAAGAGTTCATGTTACAGAAACGGAGCAGATAGTTGAGTTTTAACCAACAAGGGTATGGTGGTGGAAACGAGGGGCTAGAGAGTTAAAGGTGTTTAAGTGATGGTTGTAGTGATGAATCGTTGAATTTAGAATGGGTTATGAGGGCTTGTGTTTTAATCATCTTCTCTTCATCCCTTTGGTGAGGAAGGGATTTCTGCCCTAGGATTATGGGAATGGCTGAACATATTATACCCAATGCTAGACAGATGAGACGGACAGTAGTTTATTAGTCACACATACTTACAGCCCAAGGGAGAAGTATACCAGATGCCATGCAGGATCGCTCAGGCGTTGCATTCGGGAACGGACTGAATGAGCAACCTGGGATTACAGAACTCTGTAGTTTCAAGAGGGTAGTGGTGCCCCTGGTTCCTGTTGGAGGATGTTATTAGCTTATTTGAATGATTCTGTGGGCTCACAGGAAACTGAAACCTGCTACCCAGGGATAAGCAGGAACTGTTCTCTGTCCCCATGATAAGGAGGGTAGTTTGCTAGGGGAGAAGAATGCAGTGGGGAACTGGCAGGTAGGCCATCAGGGTCCTCCAGATTGTGCCCAGATATCAAGGCAGCACGTAATATTGAATCTGAATTTTAGATCTTACACTACAGCTGGGAAGACAGGAGAAGGGGAGATGGATGTTATCAAAGTGGTAATGGATTGGAGATCTCCATGTGTTTGAAGAATTACTGGAATGGGACAAATAGATTAGTGACTTGGGGGTTCGGAGATGGTTGTCAGAGTGGGATGCTTGTGATTGTGATCTCAGCAGGGCTGCAGTTGGTTGAGATAAAATAAAGGATGTGACCCTGGCAGTGGGTGGCTGAAGTGGAACTGGGCAGTGGTAGAGAATGGCAGGTGATGATGGACGACCTCGGAGACTTGGAATTCTGGTGGTGACAGAGTTGTGAGGCATAATGGGGTAGTTTTAAAATTGTTTAGACATAGTTAACAATCTTGATGAGGCTACAGTCCTTAATGAGAAGGTGTGAGGCCACTGGGTGACTGTTCTCTTCTGTGGAGGGATGACCTCAAGGGAGTTCAGGGGACTGTGATGACTTCCATGGAGGCTAGGTGGAGGTATGATCTCACCAGCAGCTCTGAGGGTCCTAGAACACTTCAGCTGGGCTCCAGGTCTAGAATGGTCCCTGTCATTAGGTAGTAGATTCTCAATGAATATTTGTCAAATGGTTTGAATTGAATACACATTAATTAAATAGAAATTAGATAGAAAACTGCTAATGGCAACTTCTGGAACTCCATGTCTACCCTTAGGAGTTTCTAGATTGATCAAAGAACTGATTATTTCCTTTCTGCTCTATCAGGATTCCATTGGGTACCAAGCCCAACTTAATTCAATTATTTAACATTCACTTAATTTTCATCTACTATGTGCCAGACACTGTACTAGATGCTGGGGCTGTAATGGAGAGCAAGATAGAAACCCCTCACTGGCGTCTTTTTTGCAGTCTGTATATTTGGAAATTTGGAAAGATATATTTGGAAATAGGTAATTACAATATAGTGTGATAAGTGTGTGATAGGACAAGAATGGATACTTAGGAAGGGCATTTAACTGAGACTTAGGGGAAGGGAAGTTTTTGTGGAAAGGATAATACCTAAACTGGGATTTGAAAGATGAAGAGTTAGACTGCAGGAGTTGGGTGGGTGTGGGAAGGAGCAGGCAACTGTGTTCCTGGGTAAGGGAAGAGCATATATCTAGACCCTCTTGTGCACTTTCTTTGCCCCTCATCCTTAAAATACATTTATCCTTGATTCTTACATAATTAAAAGCAAACATTAAATAAATTAACATAATAATTTTACAACTTCATTCTGCTACTTATTTAATGTATGTTCTATATGTCCATAAACTCTTGGGATCTATCCTACCTATTTCTTACTAAATGATGAGGCAAATAAAATCCTATCATGTTAGAAATGAGTACATGCATCTGAACAAAACACAGCAGCACTAACAGGAAATAGAAGTGTCTTCTACATGCAAATTTGTAGAAATAAAAATTTGTTGTTTAGAAAGAAAACAGATCCACACAAGCACATTCATAAGGTAAATATTCTAACTTGGAGTTTACATGGGCTATAATTCCTTGCATTTAAAAAAAAAGGAAACAAAATTCAGGACTTTAAAAATTTCCAGTTTCTTACCAATGTGAAACAACTAGCAAGAAAATGGGGGCTTCAGTCACACAGATTTGGAAGTGGATCTTTCCCTAGGTGAGCCTTTGGATGAAGATACAGCCAGCTGACACTTTGATTTCAGCCTTGGATCTCAACCTTGGGCGAAGAATCCAGCTGAAATGTGCTGGATTCCTGACCCATGAAAACCATGAGATAATAAATTTGTGCTGTTTTAAGCCACTAAGTTTGTGGTAATTTGTTAGGCAGCAATAGAAAACTAGTACGATAATTACACTTTTCCCTAGGGTCGTTTTGAGGTAGACATGAGACAGTTCATGTTAAGTGTTTAGCATAGTGCCTGGCATGTAAACACAGTAAGTATTAGTTACTTAACAGTATTAGTTGGATTTTAGGCAAGTCATTTAACCTAGCTAGACCTTGATTTTTCTTATCCTTGATAGGAGAACATTAAACTAAAACTAAATTTTTATAGACTCTGAAACTTGTTTTGAAGTGTCCAGGGATTTCTAAAAAGCCAAACCGCTGTTAGGACTTGGACTTCCAAGAAGGAACTTGTGTGATGCTTCAGAAGCAGGAACTGCTAATAACATCACTGGTTTCATGGACCTACAATCTGCCTTACAATGATTGGGACTTTGATCACTAAGATGTACTTTGCAGGCAATTTAGGATTTTTTTGGTGATTGTTTTCGAAAAGAACAAAAGTCAGTATCCTATGTCTACAAGACACTATGCAGTGAGCATTTAATAGTGGCTCGTCATTTCTTTCAGAAAATAGGGCCGTTTTTAAAAGGTGAATTCAAAAGATTGAGTTTTATTAGCCAATTAATGTTGAACCAAGAACATCTCAAATAAAACAAAAATGGTTACGGTATGTTTTAAAACTCTAAAACCACCAGTTTACCAAAATAAGCCACCTGGTCTTAGGCTGAAAGTAAGATACGCAACTTCAACTGCTGAGAGTAAAATTTAGACATTGTATCAACCAGGTGCTAACATACCTTTATTAGAGTCTATAACTTCAAAATTAAGTTTTCAGAAAGTGCTCAGATTGGATCTCATTAACTATTCTCCTCTTTAGGATGAGATATTAGAAGTCAGTGAATTCTCACAGCTGTTTAAAAGTAGAGTTCCTGGATTTCACAGTATTTGTTAACAATGTGCAAAGATCAGCTATAAAACCTCACGTGTTATATGGCTTTGCATATGACATCCCAGTCACGATGAAACATTTTTTACCATATGCTCATTACAGAGCCCACAGGCAGCATGCATAAAGGAGCAGTGGTAAACTTCCAGTAACCTGTAGTCAATAATTCACTCCTTTTATTCTGGCAACCTGGGAAGAATGGCTTCCTTCATTCATTTGGTGGAGACTGTGCATAAGTTTTGATAACTATAGAAAGAAAGTAGGAAAAGAAGCCTTGTTAAGGTGCTAGTGAGATTCTTTTCTTTTTAAATAGGTGTACACATTCCAGATCCAAGAGGACCAACAGCACATACGTCTTGCTTATTTGCCTGTTATTAATTTAAATTTACTTATAATGGCTTATTATTATGTGTTTATGTCTTTAGTTACGTTGTTACCTAGGGTCCAGGGTCTCCTAAATGCCCAGGCACTTGCTGCCACTAAAAGGTCCAAAACAGTAAATGAACCAGTCATAACCTTTTGTTCTGAGCTTCTGTTCCTGCTGCAGGAGGTGGTAGAAAGTCATGAACCATGAAATACCAGACTGCCCTCACAATACATTGGCTGAAACTGAAATATGGGCCCCAGAGATGAACTTTGGTGGATCTCTGCCCAAGGAGGAGCCAGGATCTCCACACCAACCTACCCCTCTTTTATGTCATGTGTCAGCCACGACAGAAAGTCTCAGTTTGCCACCTGTGGACTATAACCTGTGCTAGCTGAGGCCTCAAAGGTCAGCCTGCGTGACAAATTCCTGAAGTCCCACTGTTGCTCAAAGGCCACATTCCCTCCTGGGTCCAAATGCAAATTTGGCTTCAGAACTGACCAGTGAACTATGTCCTGTAGTCAACCAATCCAAATTGAGCAAACTTGTATCATTCATTTACATGAGAGGACCTCACTGAGAACTTGGACTAGAAGTTAGGCAGGAACTTTGGCTATGAGAGATGGCCTCTTTCCCTTGCTTGGGAAGACACTGCTTTGGGAGCAATCCCCAGTGTTCTCCTTACTTGCAAATAAGAAAGTCTTTTCCTCCTCCCCTCATCTTGGCGGTTTTGCACTTTCTTGACCCAGTAGTCCAGTAACAATATTTATCTTTGTCTTTAAAGATTATAGACTGCTAAGTATTTATCTGTGCTTTTTTGTGGCATTTCATTGGCCAATAGTGCCTGAGAGAGAATTATTAGAAGGGTTACTGGACAGAGATCCCTCTCACTTGGAGTTGGGCTCTTCAATAAGTAACCCTTGAGTAGGAAAGGCCTGCCATGGGAATTATTCTAGTGTTTGCAACTTCGATTTCTGGTGGTAGACAGTCTTATTGACTGCTCTTGTTTGCTGCTATACAGAGCCTGAAGTCTCTTTTACTAAATAATTAGGTGAAATATTCTTCCTGACTCCACTTTCATTCAACATGCTCACTCTTAACTTACCACCCAGCACCATGTATTTAACCTTTTGTTGCTCATAATCTAAAACTATGAAATCTGCATATGGAGACCACCCTGGGTTCCAAAATTAAGTGGATTCTCTGGCAGGTGGTCTTCAGTTTAATAATACTCTCTATAGTTTATGCTTCTAACACATGTAGAATGATTCTTTGGGGCCTCGTAACCTGTAATTATGCTAGAGTCAATGCAGTTGGCCCGGAACATCCCTCAAATTATCCCCAACATTTTCTGGAGTAATATTTATGGAGTGGGGTTGACCTCAGGAAACCTACAACAAGGTTGGTCATAGCCTCTTCCTGAACCATTAACCATTAAATAAGGACTATTGCTGGGCATCAGTTCAGGTTGTGGAACAGCTGGAAGCCTGTTGTCTCAGTACTCAGGGGTCTAAGAACCCAGCAGGGAAGTTTAAAACCTCATGTGGGGTGGTTTTAAGAAAAGCATTGCTTATAGAGACAGGCATATGTGAAGCTGGAGCTGGCTAGGCTATACATTTTGTATAACTCTTTTTCTTAAGTTTCTTTTTTTTTTTTTTTCTTAATAGCCTAATGCGCTGGGTAAAGGGCCTGCATTCATGTTAGGCAGGTGGTCTCTTAAGACCGGTTCATAACACATTACTCTAGTGGGAAATAAACTACATGCTCAGAGCTCTTAGCTATTTCAGAAGGTGGTCTTTGGATTTAGGTGGTCTCCTTAGCGATTTTTATTGTACACATTTAATGTATATATTTAATTAATGCTGCTTTATTTGCCTATGTATGTTGCTTCTGTCTACAAACTTCTAATGGACTATATCAGAATTAGCTTGCTTTTCTATAGATGGCACACAGCTATCTTTCACTATAGCCATTTCATAGGTTTTCAAATTATGAACTATGTTGGTTATGTTAAGCTTGTGGGTGGTGCTGGAGAAAGGTGTTTGCTGGGAAGATGACCGGTTTGGGAAAGTCAAGTTACCCAGCTAGAGTATGGGGGCACAGAATTCAGATAGTCTACCCAGAGGATTAGGGACAATCCTATGTGCAGGTACAGGGTCTGAAATATATACAGATGAGTAAGAAAAGTCATAGCTCTGTTGATTAGAGTATCATAGTGTGAACCAAAGGCTGAGGCAAAGTCTTGCTTAACCAGGGTCCAGGCCATGGTCTAGTCCCATGGTATAAGATGACTTTATCTTTCAAATCACTAAATAAGCAATGATATCAGGCAGGAGAGGAATATTGGAGTAAAGGTCTGTTCTTGGAATATTTCTGTTGTATTTTCCATTCTGCTTCACCTGCACTTCAGCAAGACCACCTTACTCTTCAGCTTCGATGAATTAGGTTATCCATTTTCTTTAAATATTAACATCGAATGAACTTCAGTTTTAGTGGGGGTGGACTGACCGACTGTGCCCTGGCGTGTTAGTAGTGAATGATTATGCCTGACATTTGATGTAGAGTGCAGTCTAGACGTGCTGATGCCCAGTCTCAGCCTCCTAAAATATTGATCTTCTTCCTGGCCATATTCACCTGAATATAATTTCCTCAAACTCAGAATGGCCAAACCTAAACCCACTGCATTTTTACTTCAAAGCTTGTCCTCCTCCTGAATCCCCCACCTTAGGAAACAGAACCACTGTCCTCCCAGGAATTTGGAATTTATGACCCCTGCCTTTCCTTACTCCTCATTCCTTCAGCTAATCGAGCGCTAACAGGGATCGTCGACCGCTCCTACCTTCTCCCAGTCCCCACGCTCAAGCCACTGCCCTGGTTCAGCTCTTATTACTTCCTTGTTGTCTCCAGCCCGGATTGTTCCAATATTTTCCTATGGCCTCCCTGCTTCTAGGTTTGATTTCTCCAATCCATTCTCAAAAATATGCTAAAAGGATCTTTATAAAATCCAGATCTGGTCATGTCTCTCCCTTGCTTAAAACCTGTCAGTGGCTACCCAATGTTCGTAAGATAAAGATTCAAATCCTTACCATAGACAACTTTACAATCTGGCCCCAACTTACCTCTCCGGTCTCATCTTTTGCTGTGTCCTTCTTTTGCATATCATGATGTTGTTGTACTGAATTATTTGTTATTAACTGAATAAATCATACCCTTTCATGCTTTCTGCCTTTTTATGTTCCCTATCAACCTTCGTCTCCCTCCTCAGCTGGGGGACATCCTGCTTCCCTGCTGAACACCAACATGTCTTTCCATGCTTAGTGCAAGGGTCACCTTCTTTGCGAAGCTGACAACTCCTGAAACATTTTCTCCCCTTCTTCGCCTATCACCTGGAAGGATGAATTATTCCCTCTTTTGTATTTTAGTGCATCATCTTCTATCATAGCTGCTACATCCGTCCATTACTCCTTGTGTACACACTCTGTCCCTTTTCTAGAGTGTATATTTCTTAAGGGCAAGGATAGTTCATCTTGCACAGTGCCTAGGGCCTCGTAATGATCAGATGTATTTGTTGGGAAAAATAGTTTTGTGGCATACCTAGTGCTGTCAGGTGTGAGGTTGGCTGAATGACAATTCTTTGGGGTAGGAATCTTCCTGCATTTTAATAGTGCTTTCCTTTATATTACCAATATTTTTATATAAAAATGGACAAAATGGAACCCCCAAAAGGTTGTGATTTGTCTTTACAAAATTAATGGCATCAGAATTAAATTTTTTAAAGTTCAGATTTAGGGCTCTGGTCAAATGCTAAATGTCTTACCACTTCCATTTTGAGTTCTTATCTGAACTTTGAATGTGTTGGTGCTAGATGGTGCTGTATTTCCAGATGCGGTTTTTATTTTCTGTTAAGCATCTATCATTATATACTGAGGATACATGTTGTGATAACTTTAATTTCATTTTTTCCCTAATTCACATTAACTTTATTTTCCTTTAGTGTTCATTCTTCTGTTATTAACATGTGCAAAAAGAAGATGAAGATTGAGGCTCCTACAAATTCTTTTAAGAAAACACGGAGACAGAAAGAAATAAGGTTGGGTAATGTACATCTGTTGAGTGCAATGCCTTAAAGGTTTGTTTCTTCATATAGATTGCCTTGAATATCAGGATTTTACTTTGGCCCTTAAAGCAGTTTTAAACAAAACTTCCCTTCCACATGTTTAGCACAGCCCTTTCATACTACCATGAAATTGAGAAACGTAGACTGATTTGTTATGAATACCAAGAATCATCAGCAAAGACCCTACCCATACATTTTAATCAAAGGAAAGAACATTTCAAATTTGGAACTCATTTCATCTCCCAGAGTATAAAGTAATCAGTCATCTTGGACTTTAGGATTTGTTCATGAAGCTATTATTTCAGTTGAAATGAAATTGAACAAAAATAATAGCCTATCATTACAATTATATCAATTGTAGCCATTAGAGTAAACAGTTTTCATACACTTAATTTGTTTGCATCCCAGAAATTAAATCCTTTCAGCTTGTGAATTCATAGCAAAGTTGTTTTTGTTCAAAATGGTTTGAAAAGATTTCCCACCAGACATTTTTTTTCCTGACTTAGGAGTTATTTCTCTTGTTTTCCCCACTCTTTGCCTTCCTTCCCCCCACCCTGTAAAGATCATTATCCTTTGTCCTTTGTCTACAGCTTGAGAAGGCTCATGACATGGCTGTCTAAAGAGGAAATTGCCACAGGGATGTTGGTGGCAGTCACGCCCCTTTGCCACTGCAGGCTTCCTCCACTTACTGACCAAGGATGTGGGCTGTGTCTGTAGCACGTGTTCTTCTGTTGACTTCATTTGGGATAACATTGAAATAAAGCTTGCTATAGCAATGCTCAATTGCAGGGCCCTTAATTAGGATGAATAACATTTTCCATTTTAAACCCTGCTTCTAAGGGTTTACTACTTGGCCCGTAAAATCTCGTTCCAAGCTTAGACTTGGCGTAGTTTTTAGCATAAGCAAATTTACCGTAGCAATAAATCACGAACTCAATTCTCAAACCTGGGGAATGATGTTAACTGACGGGGAAAAGCAGCCGCAGGTGATGCGACAGTGGCAGCAGCCTTGCCGTCTCTGATTTTGTGCACACGCTGCGCAGCATCAGCGACGCACCTGGATCAGGGAATTCCAAAGATGGGATTCAGAAAATGGTCACAGAAGTGAGGTTCTTGTCCTCGGGGGAGTGAAGAAGTGGTTAAAGACTTCTCAAAGAGAAGAGGAATGACGTGAATCAGGGGGAGTGACTCTCCTGTGGATTTAAGTGAGGACAGGAGGCCCCCTGAAAGCAAGCTCGCAGAGGACTGGTA
Organism: Cynocephalus volans; assembly: GCF_027409185.1. Lineage (NCBI taxonomy): Eukaryota > Metazoa > Chordata > Mammalia > Dermoptera > Cynocephalidae > Cynocephalus > Cynocephalus volans. The sequence goes on along the minus strand of NC_084471.1, from coordinate 76,066,085 downwards.
TGTTCTGTGATGACACATGCCTGTTAGATGTACCAGCACCTGTTCCCAGCACCTGTTCCCCGCACCCTCCCCCCATCCCAATCAGACACTGGCCTGCGTCCACTAAAATAAACATTCTTATTTCCAATTATTTATTTGACAGGGCCATCAATGGGAGGGGGTATAGTGTATGGCAGTGGTTTTCAAGCGTGGTCCCCGAGCAGCATCCGTGTTACCTGGGAACTCTTTGGGAATAGGAATTCTCAGGACCCTCCCCAGACCTACTGAATCTGAAACTGTGAGATGGGGCTCAGAAAAGTGTTCTTATCAGTGATTCTGATGCCTGTCAAAGTTTAAGAACCATTGGGGCGGTGGTTAGGATAATGGGCTTTGTGATCAGATGGGCCTGGCTTTCCCTGCTGGTCTGTCTCATCTTTTGAAAATTATTTCAAAAGAATTTTTGAAATAATTTTCAAAAGATTATTTTGAGCCTCAATTCCTTTGTGAAACAGGCATATTGATAATGAAGCTGCTGCTATCATACAATGATAAAGATAATAAAAATACCTACTTTGTAGAGTTTTATATTTATTAAATGAGCTAATGTATACTCATATAGAGCCCTTAGCACATTGTCTGGAAGATAATAAGTGCTTAATAAATAATTATTGTTATATTCATACAAATAGAAAAGAAAGCGAGGAGTGGGAGATCATTTCTAATTTATTACAATATCATACTAAGACCCCTTATTCTTCTTAACCCATGTAGCCCATTTTATGGGGACGTGGGTTTGGGAGTAGCCGGATTGATAGCTTACATCCCATATCGCTACGACAATTTGCCTCTCACTTTGGCTGTTGAATGCTGATGATTCTCTCCTTAAATGACATAAGGTCACACCATGAGGAGAATGAAGGACGGGTCTGGATAGTACATTCCCAAATAATAGCAGCAATTGAAGAATAATAAGCAAATGAACTTTCAGAAGGCAAGAACAGACCTATAGTTACTAGAGATGAGAAAGGGGGAGGGGAAGGGGAGTTAGGGAGCAATTGGGTAAAGGATACAAAGAATGATTACAATTTGTAATGATGGACATGCTGAAAATATTGCTTTGATCATCACATACTGTACACAAATACTGATAGCCAACTCTGTACCCCATGAATATGTATAATCAATTATGTTTCAATTCAAAAAATAAATTAAAAAATAAAAAAACAACGAAAAAGAAATTGCTGAAGATTCAAATAATATGTGCTAACCAGCCCCCCAAAACAAAACAAAAAATAATAAGCAAAGAAGTTGTCTTCCCTAAAGCCTGAAAAAATAATCTTCAGATTTTATTTTTGTATTAGAAAACTTCTCAGTTGTTTTCAAGTTATTTAAATAAAAGTTAATCAGTTACTGGAACATGTAAAAAGTGTTAATAGGGCTTGAGGAATTCACTTGTTGATATGTTTTTTGAGGATTTTTTTTTAACATCAACTAGGTAATGTTTATAAAATGTTTTGAAGATGAAAGTTACCATAGAAGTTAAAAAGTTTATGATTATGTCAAAGATTATGAATCTGTCATCCACATAACAATTGCAATATGTAGCTCTGCTATTGCTTATAATTGCACATGTTTATTTTGTAATTTAACACCAAAAGAAACTACGAGCATACCATAAAGATTTAAATGAAACTTCAACAGGAAAAAATTATTCTAAATAAATATACATTGTAATGGTAAATTCTTAAACAATTAATTGTGATATTTGGCATGTCAAAGGTTTGCTGTTATTACTATGATTAAAAACAAGTGATTTTTCACTTTAAATGTCATAATTTATATTTATATTCTGAAGTCTTTTTGCATCTTGAAAGTAGCTTGAATTCTCTCTCTTCCTCTTTGTACACACAAACAGATACCACACCCACACACAGATTTCTCTCCAAAGTTGAATTCAGTCATTGTGTATCATCTACATTTGTATGTATGCATGTGCCTATCTATTTAGCTATACTAGGTAATATTAAAGAGTTGTTTTTCAAAATAGCTACATTGACACAATTTAAAAATTTTACTCCTCAATTTGATCTAAGAGCAAATGAAGACTAATGGGGGACTTAAATGGTTTAATTTTGGAGTAGAATGTTATGAACTAAATATGACCTGGGTGATACAAAGTAATTTCACAAATAACCCTCAAAAAAGTAGCATTTCCCATGCGAATGAGATTGGGAAGAATATTCAGGAATGAGAAGGCTGGATTACACTGTAAAGTCCTTCCACGTGGTAACATGTGGGAGGCTGGGAAATTTTCTCTTCCTGTGGGGATATTAGGAAGGGTTGAGGGGAAGTCTCAGATAAGACAGGCCTCTTTCTCTCTCCTTCTATTTCTTGACTGGAAGAGAAGGTGCTGGGAAATAGCATGATACGTAGAGTCATAAAAATGAAATATGAAATCATTTGGAATGGGTGTGAGTCCCTTCATTATTTTCTAGCTGCATGACTTTGGGTGAGTCACTTAACTTCTTTGAGCCTGTTTCCTGAAGGTTATAAAATAGGCTCCTATTGAGCTCACAGTAGATGATATATATGAAAACATGATAAAATGTAGGACACTACAAATGTTAGTTGTTATTATTAAAGGTTGTGAGCCACCATTGTGCCCATTTCCTCTTTTCCTGGAAAATAATTAGTAGGTCAAGGATCTGTTGCCTTTCTGTCACTCTTAACACTCTAAGGAAGGTAGACTGGATGCCTGAACCAATTGAACTTGTAAAGTGAATATACTGAACAGATATTTCCCTGGATCTTAAATTGTTGCATTTAAAGGCGCACATATGAGTGTATACCAGTTGGATGAACTGATACATTTTTCCAAATGCACATGTCTCCTCAACTATATAAAGACTTCCATCACTGGTGATAGACAATGTTCATTTTCTTTAACTCAGAAGACACAATTTGGGAACATTCTAAATGCTGTCTTTGGGTTTCAAGCTGAAGGGGAGCTTCAGAGGCAAAAGTTTTTGTAGGAAGATCCTGCCAGAATTTCACTGCCTCCTTCCTCAGGTTGAATACAACGTGCCAGGCCTTGATGTGACTTTTTCTCTATGGGCATCTGCATGACAATGAGGTGCCAGTGTATGTTGGTGGTTTCCTTCCATCTGTCTGGGGATTCAGCAGTACGTTCCAGCCAAGCTAGTCTTAGGGACAAGTATACATGTAAGGACTTTCTATTCCCTCTCATTTTGTTTTCTTTTTTGTTTCTTGTTGTATAAATTCCAGAAAACTAATCATGCATTATAACAGGACAATCAGGACCTTTTTGGTCAGAGTCCTTAATTCATCTGTGTTAGATGCCCAAGTACATAGTCTGGCATTTTATTTTAATGTCTTGAGAAGGAGAAGGATTGGATATATTCCAGAATATCTTTGACTTAGTAAAAGAAAAATATCAGGCCCAGGATAGTTCAGAATACAGCACTGAGAAGAGAGTACTACAATTAGCCACTGTAGGAAAAAAGGAGTTTAGCCTTCTCGTAGGAGTTTAAAGGTTGAAACACTTTAAACAAGGGTCTTGTATATCAGAGAACTTTCCTTCTGGTGTTCCTGTTCTCTAGTTTTAACTAATCCATAATAAAATTCTGGCTTTAAGTAAATATAATTCCTGATTGATTTTTTTTTCCTGAAAACCCTCTGCAAGACAATTTTTGAGAGGATAGGGCCTGTGATGCCCTGTTTTGCTTTTTTTTCTCTCTTCTCCCTTCTAAGAACACTTTTCCCATGCTGGGCTACTTAACTCTCATCTCCAGCTATCAATTACCAACCATGTAATATGAATTGAGCACAGTGTTAGAAGCACTTATCATGCATTAGCCTATTTTAGTTTCATAGCAATTCTGGGTGCAGATGCTATTATTATCTCTATTTTATAGAAAAGGAAATTGACGTGTAGGGATTAAATAAATTGACCAAAGTTGCTCCACTAGTAAGTGGTAGAGCACAGATCAACCCACTAGAATGCCTTTCACATAAGGTCCTAAGACCTACAACATTCTCAATCAGGAGGAAATGGAAGGGGAAATATTTGATAGCTTGGTTCCAATTTAAGTTTGCTGTATTAGTCTTGCTTCCTTTTCACATTTCTGCCTTGTTCATGGCATGAACTCCTGTTCCTAGATTTTGTGTCATAGTTCCTATACCTGCGTTTCTATCTTATTTCCTGTACCAGGGTTTCTCAACTGTGGCATTATCTTGGGCCAGAAAATTCTTTGATGTAGGGGGCTATTCTGTCTGTCGTAGGATGTTAAGCAGCATCCCTTGTCTTTACCTGCTAGATGTCGGGATCACACCACTAGGTATAACAACCAACGTATCTCCAGACAGTAGGAAGTGTCCCAGAGAAGAAGGGGAGTAGTTGTCCTTGGCTGAGCAAACCTATCTTGTGCCCTGTCTGGGTAGCCTGCTGATTACATTGTCCTACTCAGACTGAAAATCTGTTTTGTTGGGTCAGTCCCTGCTAAATACTAGCCATGAAAGGCAATCTTGTGCCTGGGCCCTCTTAGCACCGCAGCTCTGTGAGGTCGGCTGCTTGCTAGAATGGCTGCGTATTTTCTGGTTCTGGACTTCCCATCACCATGCACTTGGCCCTGGGACATCTACCAGCAACCACCTAACTGATGACAGATTCTCGCTAGACACAATGTTCTCTGATTCTGTGCTAAGCTCCTTGAGTGGACTTCCTCTGCCTGCCTCTACTAGCTCCATCATATCTTGTCTATCATTTCTTCCAGTTTGTTTATTGTATTGATGGCTGAGCCTTGAATCTCTGCTCTGATATAGCCTTTGTCTCCCAGAAGGCTGCTGCTCCACAGTTAGTTTAAATGAATTCTCTACTATGATCCTGAATGTATTTAAACTCCCACCTTTGATATAGTTGGGCTTGCATTTTACATGGGAATCAGGTAGGTTCCCAAGTCAGTGGGAAAGGCAAAAATTTGTATTGTCACATTTTCTCTAGATAATTTCCTATGAAAAAGCCAGTCAAAGACCAAGCTTTTCATTTTTCAATGAGTCAAACCCAGTCATAATTTTCTCCAACATTAGGACACACTCCTGGAATTTAATTAAAAAAGAATGGGTTTTAACTACTAGAATTACATTCACTGTGACAAGAAACTTATACCATGTGAGCATTTGAGAACTAAGACTGAATATACAAGTAGCATTTTTACCTCTTGCCTCTCAGACTCACTTTATGCAGGACCCTGGCTCCCACGTGAAATAGTGGATGGAATCACATGGAACAGTGATTCATGGGTTTCTCTCTCTCCCTTCTTTTGTTTTTGCTGTTGTTGTTGAATATGAATATAGTCAGTCTTCCATATCTGTGGGTTCCATGTCTGTGGATTCAACCAACCTCCAGTGAAAAATATTTGGGAAAAAAAAAACAATGAAAAATAAAAACACAATAGTAAAAATAATACAAATAAAAAATGCAACATAAGCGTTTATATTGTATTAGGTATTATAAGCAATCTAGAGATGATTTTAAGTATATGGGAGGATGTGCATAGGTTATAAGCAAATATTATATCATTTTATGTCAGGGACTTGAGCATCTAGGGATTTGGGTATCTGAGGGGTGTCCTGAAACCTGGAAAAGAGGGATGACTGTATGTTGCTAAATGTATAGGGTGCCATTGTATTGCAATTGAATATTTGCTGGGAGTAGTGGAAAAGAAGTGATAAAGGATTTACTAGAGCACACCAACATTAGCCAATGTATTGGTTTTCAAACCCTCTTCCAATGAACACTGGGGTTTTTCTGGGGAGCTCCAGGGCTGTTGGGGTAGCACAGTGCTTGTTTAGATAACAGAAGCTCTGCTTTCTTTTCTTGTTTGTGTAAAATTTACAGAATAAATTCAATGATTAAAAAAATTAAATTGTGCAAAGTACTGGGACTCAGAGCCACAGTGTTGATATTTATTCTCCTAATTCATTATCTGTTTTATTATTCATGCTTTGATGCACACAGAAACAATACTTCCCAAGAATTTCTAAAATAAAATGTAATCATACCTTTATGTTCTAAATCTATAACTATTTTTCATGTAACAATTTATTATGGTCATTTTTGCATGTCAGAACATATAAAAATGATTTTGTGACATTCAATAACATGAAGATACATAATAGACTTTGATGAGTTTTAAGTGCTGTATTTCAAACAATGCAGTAAAAATTTTCCCCATAGATATTCAGTATTTCTTCAGGATAGATTATAAGAAGCAGAACTTAAAGGTCTGAGGTATAAACATGTAAATTTTTGATACAGACTTCCAAGTTACCACTCATAAAAAGGGATCTTATTTAAAGTTCTACCCATAGTATGAGTCTTTCCTATACCAATACCCTAAACAAACCTAGTTATTAATAATCAATTTAATTTCTTTTAATCAAGTGGGTAAAAAATCATATTTTGTTAATTTCATTTAATTTCCCTGATCATTAGTGAGGTTTATCACCTTTTCAAATATGACCAGTCACTTATATTTTTTCTGTGATTTGTTTTTTCACATGCGTTGCTCATTTTTTTCTGCTTGCTTGGTTAATTTTTTTATACTGATTTTTCTGGAACTGTTTTCTAAATATTTTTTCCCAGTTGTTTGTGTTGTACATATTGTATTATAGTTTGTCATTCACCTTCTAATGCCTGCCCTGCTGGGTTTTGGATTTGTTTGGGCCCTGTTACACCTTTCTTTTGGCCTGCATCTCCCTTTTTGAATGGGAATATGTAACCTATGTTTGTCCCACTATTGCATCTTGGAAGTAGGTAACATGTTTTGATTTCACTGATGGGACCTTGAGACTTTGGACTTTTGAGCTAAAACAAATTAAGACTTTGGGGATGGAATGAATGTATTTACCTATGAGAAGGACATGAACTTTGGGGACCAGGGACAGAATGCAATGGATTGAATTGTGTCTCCCAAATTTTCATATATGAGAAACTTAATCCCTACTGTAACAATGTTAAGAGGGTGGGGAATCCTATTATGGTAATTAAAAGGTGGGGCTTGAAAAGGTGATTAGATAGATTGTGAAGAATGCACCCTTGTGAGTGGACTGATCCATTTATGGAATGAGGGGAGTGGTTCTGATGGCTTTAAGAGTACGTGAGAATCTCTCTCTTGCTTCTGCCATTTTGCCATGTGATACTCTGTGTCTCTGTAGAGTCACCACCAAGAATGAGGCCCTCACCAGATCTGTTCCCTGGACTTTGGACTTCCCAGCCTCTAAAATTGTAAGCAGCACATTTTTATTTCTTTATAAATTGCTCAGTTTCAGGTATTCCTGTTACAAGCAACAGACACTGACTAATTTGTCTGTTATTTATTTATTCAATTCATTTACATTAAATGATTGTTGATAGGTAAGGACTTGCTACTACCATTTTTTTTAATGTTTTCTGACTGTTTTGTAGATTGTTCATTTTTTCCTTCCTATCTTCTTGCCTTCCTTTGTGATTTGATGACCTTTTGTAGTTTTATGCCTGAATTCTTTTCTCTTTAGTCATTATCATGAGGCTTACATAAAACATCTTATAGATATAGCAGTCTATTTTAAGCTGATAACTTCAATTACATATAAAAACTCTACATTTTTTAATCCCTCCCCCCACATTTTATGTTATTTACATCACTATTAACATCTTTTTACAAAGTGTGTCCTCTGTGGAATTATCACAGTTGTAATTATTTTGAATACTTTTACAGTTGTAATTATTTTGAATACTTTTGTCTTTTACTTTTAGTGTTAAAAGTGGTCTGTGCAAACCATTATAGTATCAGAATGTTCTGAATTTGATTATATATTTGCCTTTACCAGTAAGTTTTATACCTTCATATGTTTTCATGTTGCTCTTTAGTGTCTTTTCACTTCATCTAAAGAACTTCCACGAGCAGTTCTTGCAGGGCAGTTCTGGTGGTGATGAACTTCCTCAGCGTTTGTTTGTCTGGAAAAGTCTTTCTCTCCTTCATTTCTTACGGACAGCTTTGCTGAGTAAATTATTTTTGATTAGTAGGGTTTGTTTATTTTTTTCTTCTTCTGCTTCCTGAACTTTGAATATATCATTTAATCTCTCCTGGGCATGCAAGGTTTCTGCTGAGAAATTTGCTCATAGCCTTGTGAAGGTTTTCTTTTATGTGAGAAATCACTTTTCTCTATGTTTTTAGCTTTTAGCAATTTGATTATAATGTGTTTTGATGAGGATCTTTTGATTTTCAGCCTATTTGGTGTTCTTTAGGCCTCATGGATCTGGATGTTCATTTCCCTCCCCAGATTTTGGAAACTTTCTGTTATTATTTCTTTAAATAAGCTTTCTGTTCCTTTATCTTTCTCTGCTCCTTCTGGAACTCCCATGATGTGTACATTGTTTTTCTTGATAGTGTTCCACATGTCATGTAGGCATTCTTCATGCTTTTTTATTCTCTTCTTTTTTGGGGGGGAGGGCTCTTCTGACTGGATAATTCAGATCATCTGTCTTTGGGTTTACTGATTCTTTCTGCTTGATTGAATCTGCTGTTGAATCTTTCCACTGATCTTTTCAGCATAGTCATTGTATTCTTTAACTTCAGATTTTCTGTTTGGTTCTTTTTTGTTTTCTATCTCCTTGCTGAATTTCAAATTTTGTTCATGTATTTATTGTTTTCTTGAATTTATTTATCTATCTGTGTTCTGTTCTCTGTAGCTCACTGAGCTGCTTTAAGATGATTATTCTGAATTCTTTATCAGACGTTTCATAGATCTCCAGTTATTTGGGGTCAGCCTCTGGAGCTTTATTTTGTTCTTTTGGTGTTATTATGTTTTTCTGATTTTTAATGTTCCTCGAAGCCTTGCATTGCTATCTTTACATTTGAAGAAACAGCTCCTTCATTTAGTTCTTACCAACTGGTTTTAGAAGAGAAAGACCTAGACCAGTCAGCTTAGGTAGAGATTTGGGGGTCCTTTTAGGCCTTTTTTATGGCTGTACTCTCCTCATTCCTTTTTTTTTGCACTTGGGGAGTAAGTCTTAAGATTCTGCACCTTCTTTCAATCCTGCAAAGTCAGGCCAGGGGCTGAGAACCTTCTGTTTATTTTCCCCAGGGCAGTGCTCTGAAGTATTCAAGGACTCTTGGTGGAGTCTGCAAAACAGTGGGATCTGTGGCCTGTTTTGAGATCTATGCAGTAGTTGCTGTATGAGGGTCCTTCAAAAAGTTTGTGGAAAAATGGAATGAAAATATAATGCAAATATTTCCGTTAACTTTCTGAAGTACCCTCATAAACCCCATCTCCTTTTCTCTGCTCCTACCTCCTCCTAGACTATTTGGCTGTGCCAACCCCCTCAGTGATCTGGATGGGGTGAGGCGTTGGTTGGCCTCTTGGACAATGTCCTGCAAGGCTGGGGAAGTAGGGTACTCATTTGGTTCTCACTGTTCCTCATGGGATAAACTGCAGGCCGAACGGGGTCTGCCTTGGCACTGAGATGTGCTGCCTTGTGGGGTGGGGTGGTGTTGATCCAGTAAACTGAAAACTGTTCTTCCTGCATCCCTCATTGCATATATTCTTGAATTGTTTGCTCCAACACGGTGCTGGAATCTTTCTACTGGACTCCTGGATTCCCAGAGAGGTATTCTAGTCTGTGGATGGTTGTCAAAATCGATGTTTCCATGGCAGTATGAAGGCTGAAATTTCCTTATTTTGCCATCTTGCTGATGTTGCTCCTAATACTGTCTCTATGTTTTGCTTATTTATCTATTTATTATTATACCAATAGCAAGTTTAAAGTATGTTAAATTTCCTCCTTACTGTTCTTTTTGAAATTATATCTTGACTCTTTCCTAGGATTTTGTCTTGCAGATGAATGATAGTATTTATGAGGTATGAAAAATATTTCAGTTGAACTTGGATCAAAATTATATCTAAATTGTAGATTATTACCATAAGGGAATTGATAATTTTAATATACTGAGTTTTTAAAACCAGGAGTATGGTATCTCTCTTCATTTATTCCTGTCTTTTCTTTTAGTAAAGTTTTGTTTCAGTTGATGTTGATAATTTTTTATTAGGCTTATAATTTTTGTTGCTCTTGTGAATTGAATCTTTTAAAATATACTTTCCAATTGTTTATTAGAAATATTTTTGAATTGTTTATTCCAATGAGTGCTATTGATTTTTATATCTATTTTATAATCATTCACCTTATTCTACTCCCGAATTTCCCTTAATATTTTTCAGATGATGCTTTTGGGGTCATTAGATTCTTAAAGAATGCTTTTAGGTCTGAGGTAGGATGAGTTAAAAAATGATTATGAATCACCACTTGGTCCCCAGATCTTTAACAGTAGGCAGTGCATGCAAACATTACACAGAGAGCAGCAGCCCTATTTTAGATATTTGCTCAGGCCTCCCTCCTGCTTGCCTGTACTATTTCCAGCTCATGCTTTCCTGCCTTATCCATACCCTGACTCCTGCCCTCTCTTTTGTTTAGGGAACCCATTAGAATCCTATATTTGAACTGCACCTCTGTATACTCCCTTGGTTTCAGTGTACCTTAGATCCAAGTATAATTCCTCTACCAGCCTCAGCTCTTCAGAGATCTATTCTTCCTTCCCTTCCCCCTGAATTAGTCTGTTTCTGTTGTTTATAACAAAATACTTGAAACTGGGTGGTTTATAAAAAAAAATGAAATTTATTGCTTACAGTTTCAGAGGCTAGGAAGTCCAAAATTCAGGGAACACATCTGGTGAAGCCTTTTTTGGTGGTGACTTCAGCGATGGCAGTGTATCAACATTGTGAAAATGGTGGAGCAGTGAGAACAGAAAGAGAGCAGAGAGAGAGAAAGACAGACTCTCCCCTTCTTTTAAAGCCCTCAGAACCATGCCCTGACCACCATTTTTGATCCATTCACTTCTGCATGGTCCTACAATCCAAGCACCTCTTCAAGGCTCCACCTTTCAATTGCTGTAATAGGATTTCCCACCCTCTTAACAGTCACAGTGGGGGCTGTTACTAATAAAAAAAACTTGGGGGATACAATTCAAGCTTCGATCAGTTTTGGGGGGAACATAATTCAATCCACTACACCCCTCTGAAAGTGGGCTAGAGCAGTGAAAGTGAACAGCCCCATCTCATTCTATTGGGTTTTGTCATATGCCTTTACAGAATTGTTTAACAATAATAGTAGATTTCTGTTGAGTACTTGCTAGATTTTAGGCATTTTGCTAGGTTCTAGAGAAAGAGTTGTGAATATTGCAGACATTCCATCCCTCCTCGTGGAACTTGTATTCTGCGGGGGAGTCCAACATTGTCGGGGAAGTCTTCCACACTTTTCCAGGGATCCTTGTTAGTGCTGGGATTTTCCAGATCTTTGGGCCCTTCTATCATCTCCCATGCAGGATTTGCCTTCACCTCCACTGTCAATGTTTGGGAGAGTGGAGAGCTAAAAGCAAATGGAAACAAAAAACCATTTTCATTAAAAAGGTATAATAAACCCTATTGAAACTTTGCATTTCTGTAAAACTTTATTATTTATGCATATGATTTACTTTTATATATAGTTGTTATTTCTCCTATTTGTTTGTAAATTTCTAAAAGAGTAAGGGCTTATCTCATATACTTTTCATTCTCCAGAGCATAGCCAAGACTCTTGCACAGAGTTAATGCTCAGTAAATACATATTGCCTCCCTGGATGGGGTAAAACTTGATAATATCCCTCAAACTCTTTTAGTTGGTCTTATTTAGTTGGTTCCTTAAGGTACTTCCAGGGACAACTCACTGCACCTTCCTTGATGTCTGGAGTTCAAAAAAAGCAAGGGAAAAATGGGCATGCTGAATGGAGATGGCAACAATTGTGGTATTGGATGGCATATTTTGTTGTGTTAAATGAGAGAACTCACTCTCATCTGTGGTTTGCTAATTATTATTATTTTTTTTTTCTTGGAGAATAAAGAAGAAACAATTTCTTTTTTAAAAAGCCAAAGAGTTATTATAGATCTTTTCTTTTGACATTCCTAAACAAGAACAGGGCTAGATGGTGTCATTTTCGATTCTTGTCCTGACTGGTATTGTTTGACTTTTTTTTCAGACTGTCTTGAATTTTTGCCCAATTTTTTTTTGTGTGTGTGTGTGTTAGGTGAAGACTACCTGTACATAGAACAACTAAAGTTTTCTGTCTACTTTATATGCAGAATATTATTTTGTCTTCTTCTGAGTTTGATAAACAACTAACTTTGTGTATGATATTAGTTATCCTTGGAGTTTGTCTTTCCATGAGGATGGACTAATATCTTAGGCCCCCAGAGACAAAGAATCCATGGAGACTGTATTTGGAATTTTCCCCGTATTATTGTCATATGGCAAACTCATAACTAAAAAGAAAACTGGATGTTGTACTATATGATTCAGAGATCTATATTTTTGTTTTAGATTTTGTGTGTTTTCTTTCTAGATCTTCCTATCCGTCTGGCTTAAGAGCCCCTTTTGGTACTGAGGAAACTCATAGAATAAGTTTCATAAGGAACTTATGAAAAACTCCAAAATCAATTTTTTCAAGCTTCTAAGATTGCTTCAGGGATTTATAAAAATGTGAGGGGATATTTGCTATTTCATTTGTCATATTCAAGCCAAAACCACACTGAAGTTCTACCATCTTAGCATTGGACTGAAAGCTTCTCACAGCAGATTTCAGACGGGGGTACAAATAAAATTACGATGTCATTTAAATTTCTAATTAGTGTTGGTCACACATCAGAGAGGTGACAGAGTGCTGGTCCTAGAGCAAAGAGCAGCTGGTGAGCAGTACTTATTGAACCCGTGCATTGTTTGTTTTGATTGGCTAACCATATTAGCTCTCTTTCCTAGGGTGCCAAATCCATTTAAAATTAGAACAAAAACATCTAGCCAAGCAAGTTAGACATTCTTTATAATAAATAATTGCATCTACTATATGACAAAAATCGAGAAGATAATGGTCTAAAGCTTCCTTAATGTATCTTAGAGAACCCTTAGTTTTGAGAATTAACAAAACTGGGATTTGAAAACAATGTCTAATTGAGTATACAGTGTCCTACATAGGTGTAACTGATTTTAAAGCTGGGTTTATAAATTCCTGCTCACTTGTTTAAGTTTCTTGGCAAATATGTTTGCAAAAAGGAAAGGGAAAGGATTTTGATTTTAAGCATTTTGTAGGGTGCAGTCACCAAATGAATAAAGAAGAGAAATTACAGCCAGAGAAAGAGTACGGTGAAAGAGATGGATTGTGAATCCAATAATTTGATTTTAAACATATGACATTACTCTTTGATATTTTCTGAAGAGATAGATAAATTATTCTTGAATTCATGAATGTTATTTTATCATTGCCAAATATGCTTTTCTTTTAATTTTCTGAAATAGATGAATGGTTTTGTGCTCAAGTGTCAAATACTAACTTAAAAGTCACATGGTTGCTTAGGCATTGGTGTGCTTTTGTTGATACAATTGAACTGTTATCTTCCCTTCCCCACCTCCAGACTTTTTTTGTGGCCCTGCATTTTTGAGGTTTTTGTTTTTTGTTTTTATGCAATATGAAAAGGAGGATTCTTCAAAACAATTCCTTGAACTTGTTAAGACAAGTGAACAGATATGATGTAGTAAGGGGGGGATGGGGGGGAAGAGGAATGGTTAGAGGACATGAAAATCAACCACAATGTATATTGAGAAGTTAAAATTTAAAAAAAGTGCATTCCTGGAAAAATAATCTATGAGGTAGAAAACAAAAATCTTAGGTATCACGTTTATTAAAATATATATTAGCTTTTGAAAAAAAGAAAAAAGGAGGATTCTTAAATCCTTTAGGCAATGAGAGCATTTCTGGGGTGAGATTATGTTAATAACAATTGCTAACATTTATTGATATCAGGTGCTAGATAGGTGGCTAAACATTCTATACTCATTATTTAATTTAAATCTACATTGCTACACTATGGCTTAGGTACTATTTTTTTCTGACATTGTATATATATGGAGATTTAGGCCCAGAAAGGATATTTCACTTGCTTAAAGTTTTGCAGCTCATAAATGGCAGAGTTGGGATTTGAACCTAGGCACAATGACTACAGAGCTATTGTCTTAACTACTTCCTTATAGTGCTTCTTTCCTGCCCAGTAAAGCAGTCATTAAGAAGCAAAGTCTCTAGAATGACAGATACACTTGGTTATTTACCCAGCAGCCATTTACACTTCCCATCAATTTTGTTCAGGTGTTGGGCAGCCAAGAACTTCAAGCACTTCCGCAGCCCCAGGAAATTAAATAGTGATTAGTCTAAACTAAGACTGGTAATTTCATTGTTTTGCTACTAATTCATTTAGAAATGACCACGGAATGTCTCTGGAAAAGTGTACTTTGCTCTGAAAAAAGGGATAAGAAAGAGATGCATTCTGACCTCCCCTTCTGAACACTGATGGCTGGGATGTGAAACTTGGAGCAGCAGCAGCCAGTTTGCAGCTGTGTGGGCATAAAATTGAGGAAAAGACAGCTCATTGAGGAAAACAGGCAAAAAAGAAAAAACTTGGGTCCATGAGGATGTTGTTAAACTGCTGTATTCAATTCTGAAACCATCCTGCCTCTAAACCTCTTTGGAGAAAATAAGTATGCCCAACCGATTAAACCATTTTGAGTTGAGTTTTTTTTTTTAAAGACCCAAACATTTTAATTGGTACATCTGGGTTCCAGACCATGCCCCACTTCCACATCTTCTACACATCTTACACCTTTGTAGGTGATATTACTCTGTGTGTGTGTGTGTGTGTGTGTGTGTGCGCTTTATAGTTTGTGTTAGGTTAGAAGCTAACTAAAAGACTTTCTAAACAGATGTTTGAGACTTTCTCAAAGAGAAGTATTTTGAACAAAAGTCGATAGTTTTGACTTTAAAAACTAAATATTTACAGTCTCTCCAAGTCTCTAAGTCTGTCCAGGAAGAAAATTGTGAGTGAATGTTCTATCACATGCAAGGAGGAATAAACAACACACATGAGAACCCTCAGGGGACTGTCAAACTACATGAAAATATACACATCTTTAAGCAAACCTACAAAGCCCTGTACAAAGTGAGCAATAAGATCTGTGAGTGAGAACTCCTTGGGGGAGTTCTTCCTCTTGGGGCCATCCATTAGTGACTGATGATGTCCGTCTATAAGTAATGCTCTTATTATCATCATAAGACATTTTAAAGAACTCAAATAGAGTAGATAGATTTCTTAGTTGAAATCCAAAATATTCTTGACCTTATCTCTAACCCAATGTGTGAAGAGATTACAACTACAAGGGAATGTTCATGAAAGCAAAGGGCTGGTTTTTATTTATTTTTTATTTTTGCATTTTTGCAGCATATGAGATGATAAAGGCATGTCACCAGGTCTCCTCAGCTGTAGTTTCTTATCACCAGCTGTGACATGTATTCTGTGTTGGTAGCATGCATGTTACATTTCACAAAATGGCCCGTGTAGTGCTTTCTTGGTGACAAGGAGCATTTGTTATTACTGGTTCACTTGGCGTTGTTAGGGTGGAGCATCCCAGACTCTATACTCATAAATGGGCTTGGAATTGTCTCTAAGACTCCCTCGGATAACTTGATAAATGTTGACTTATTTTTTCCTGGATCCATGGAACCAAATACAGTGCATCTGGAGGCCCTTTCTTTGGGTCTTGGAGGTACTCTAACTTCTTCAGATAAGATGTCTGACCCTTTAGTAAATGTCTCCTCTAGTTTGCTTCCTTCAGTAGATGGTGAATTCCTTGAGGACAAAGGCTCTTGCACTTTTGAAACCTTGGAAATGTAGCACAATGCCTGACACAGAGTAGCAGCTTATCCATAACTCCTTTTCTGTTCTTACAATGCATGGTATAGCAATGTGTCCTACCCTGATCTTTCATCTGAGCACAGAATGGGCCAGGTAGACCTCAACCCAGTTGGTGTACTGCATGCAGCCAAAGATTTCAAGGAAATGGATGTCCCACTGGAACTGATTTGTCCTGAACACATAGGCAAGAAGCCACATGTGTATTTGTAGGAAATCCGTGGTACTCTTGTTACAGATCTAGGAGTCAAAGCAAAAGACCCATCCCTTCCCTCTAAGCACTGAATTTCAGAATTGGCAGACATGTAACAGGGCATGTCCATTACTGAAGAATGGAAAACTGGAAAAATATTAAGCCTAGGGTTATAATTGTCTGATTAAACACAAATGGAATGAAAATTGGAAATCTAATAAGGAAGCTGGCATGGCAAGTGAGATTGAGACTTTCATAAAACTGATCAACATACTGAAATAGAAATGTATGAAGTGTGGTACTTGCAATTTGACAAGATTAAAATCCTCCCACTTCCAAACATGCTTAATGCAATCCCAGAGAGGAGGCAATTCCCAAATGTTATGTGGTTTGTTATGCTTCTCCTGGTGATCAAAATTCAGGATGCTGTTGCATAGGGCAAGGAAAACTACACAGGTTGTTATAAGCAGAATATCTTTATTGGAATATGTTAGTTTATGCTCATAAAGTACCTTCCTTCTCAAAGTGCTCTGGGAAGCATATAAAAATATTAAAACACATTACCTTGTGAAGGAAACCAACACAGACTGGAAAGAAGCAAGGGGAAGAAAGTTGGCCCAGAAGGCGAAACTTGACTCCTGTTCTCTGAAAGGGGCCAGGAGATCTTTAATGTTTAAACAGGTCAAAAATGAACATTTACTTTAAAATCTAACTTATTTTCCAGATCAGATTGACTGTTTAAGCACTTAACTTTGGGACTGAATGTGTTAACACATACTTAGGGATTCTTAAGCAACTGGGATTCTGTCAGTAAAAATAAGAGCATCTTTTGGTCTTATTTGTTTTGCCCCCCACCCCACCATTGCAGCAAAGCACTAATTTCTCATTATTATATTTCAGTGAGCAGTGACTGGTGGAGACAGGAAGTCACAGATAACTGTACTTATAAGGTGTTTTCATGGGTATTTCTCCCATTTTTTTCCCCCTTTCTTTCCACTCTTGCTTGTAAAGCAGAAGCTTCCAGAAATGGTGGTATTTCCACTTTGGAGATACAGACCTAGGAAGAGGTTTCATTTATACCCAATGGTTATCTGAGAAATGGTGATAAGGCTGTTCATTTATAACAGAGTTCACATGAGGGATTAATAGGACCAAAGCCTTGAAAAGAAATCACAGCGGCTACAATTGATCCTTGATTTTATGTTCGCTGTGCTCTAAGTGCTTCACTTACATAATTTTATTTAATCCTTACAAGTTTACTAGCTACGTACCTATTAGCATCCCTATTTTTCACAGGAAATTGTTAGAGGCTCTGAGATGATACCAGTTTAAACAAAGTTCGCAGTGCTAGCAAGGGTGGGCCCTGGAAGTGAGCACAAGTGGTCTGATCCAGAGCTGCACTTGGCTTCCACAATGGGGCTGCCTATACTGGTAGGACAAGATCACGCCATGGAGGGCCTCAGATATCATACTTATGCGTGTAGTTAGTCTTTGTTCTGTATGTTGGTGATTGATTTTGAAGCATTTTCAAGATTGTAGAATGCTTTTGCAAATGATATTTTGCCAGTATATTAAACAGGTAAAAGTAAAAGTGTGCATATACTAAACAGGACAACTCAGTCTATGAAGAGATCAAAACTAACTTGCTCTGGTTGAAGTGAGCAAGGACGTGGACCCCACTACCCAGATACTTTCTCTGTTGTGGTCCCAGAGACACATCTGTGGCACTCCCATGGCCCAGGTTGACAACAGCTGTGTGCAAGGGGAATAGCGGAGGTACTGTGACTAGGGCAGGGTTCCTCTAGTACCGATGTTCAGGGTGAAGAGGAAGAGTGAGCAGATGAAGTGCAGTCACAAGACTTCTAACGAGGTCCAAGCTTCGTCTGATAAAGGCCTTCTCTTGGCAGTGGAAAGAGCAAGAGGCGGATATGAAGGAAGAATTAAATAAAGGATAAATGGTTGAAAGTGAAAGTTATGAAAGGGGAAAAGATAAGATATTTCAGACAAGAATGTTTTTTATTAAGGGAAAAGGGGTCAAGGACTCTAATGGTTGATTTGCTGAATTCTTCTGAGTTCAGTCATTCATTCAGTTTGTTTTAGAGCAAAAAATTTTTTTAGTTCAAAATATTTTTTAGTTAAAAAAATGTATGTTTTTCTTCCATATTTCATTTTAAAAGGCAGATTTAAGAGTCAGGATATATAGAACGTGTTGTAATCCATAAACACTCAAGCATTAACTGAAAAGCACATGATTAATTTACATTTCAGGATGGTCTGTCACTACTCTCTGATATCAAACAAACAGGAGATTGATGGAGCAAACCTGGACCCACAGAGGGAAGCCCAAATGTGTGGAGTGAGCAGCAGGGTTGTGGTTCTACAGACTTGACGGCAAGGAATGTATTTCTGGTTTTAAGAATCAATAGAACATTTATGCTGATTATATCAAGCTCTTAAATCTCTTTCACTTCTTGATGTCAACCGCAGTATGGAAATTTTGAAAAATTTTCAGTCCAAGGTTAGATGGATGTGTTGCTATGTAGATGCATGAACTCTCCCCAAAATGACTACAAAATAGACCCAGAACCATAAATCATTTTTAATTGACTAAAGCTGGTCCCTGAAGAAGAGTAATCAAAATATAGTGCTGGCTAATGAATCCACTGTGAAAGGCAATTGTAGCACTTCGGATGGATGCCATTATTTTTAAACTGCAACTTAATTTTTTCAATTAATTCCATTTGGATTTATGAATAAACATCCATTCTCCTTTGGGCTTTCCAACCTGTCTTTGCCTTGGAAAACCCACCTCAGCTCCATCAATCTATGATATTTTTTCCTGTGATATGATTTATACACTAATGCTTTTCTAATTTCTATTTTTTAAAAAACCTATCTCAGGGGACATCATGTTCTTGGGTAGTAAAATCAGTCTATTGGGTAAAATATATGAGAATGACTAACCCTAGGAGACATTAATACAAAGAGAAAGTGTGATTTAATGAGTTGCTTTTGAAACAAGTTAGAACATTTGCATTGTTGGGGTGGGAGCTCCCACTGCAGTCCTGGCTTCAGGACTATTCTAGAAACTGTAGTGAGTATTTCTTTAAACCACAAGAGTGTAAAATCTTTCTAAAGCTTCTCAGAAAGCAAAAGGGGGATACTAATGAACACGAACTATAATACAATTCCAATTTTACAGCACACTTAACATTGTGGAGAGCATTTTAGAGCATAATTAAGTCAAATTGGAAGTCGACTCCGGTAGAGAAATCGTCCTCCTGGCTGCAAAAGTGGATACTCATTTAAGTATTATTTACCCTAGGCTGACAATGTGCAAGCAAACACTGTGGAGTTTATATAGTGGATTTCAAGAAGATATTCAAACTGCTTTGAGTATTTTGCGATTTCCTGTATAGTATGAAGAAACATCTACTTTGGGATAAGAGGGGAAAAAGGGGTTATGTTTGCACACTTAAATTTCTCTCAATAGAAGACTAAAAAAGGCAATACTACCCCTCCAAAAATATAATGTAGTTTTCAAATAAGTTTCTTAAATTAACCTAGGGAGCAGTCTTATAGAAGAAATCATTGGCTTTTAAAAGCAAATTTCCCTTGAGTACTTTACTGACTTTTTCTCTCCTCTTGAGCTTCATAAAATGGAAAAGGCAGCACATACTTTCTTCCAATGACCTCTGCATTACAACTTAAAATGCTGGTTAAAGAGCGAAAGGTAACATCATTAAGCTTTGGGAAAAAAAATCAGGAATTCTAACCAAGCAACTTCAAATTAGCTCCTTCTGAAGATTCTTCTCAACTGTGGTGACCCTCCTGGAAGATGACAGCTTGGTCTTCCTCCTCTTGGCTGCTGCTATAGCTTTCAGCTGTCAGGTATCCTTTCTGCTGGTTCCACAGGAATTCCACTGAACTGAGTCTGTCCCCTCAATGTTCCCTTCCCTGCCCCACCTTCTTTTCAACTTTGGGCTCCTCCAGGTCAGCCTCACTAGGCAGCAAGTGAACAGGCCATATCTGGCTGGGACAAGGATTGCAAAACTGCCTGACTCTTTGCTATCTTTCTTCTCCCACTTCTTTAAGTTTTAAAGACCTTGTTTGTATCCTAGAGCTGCTGAGGCACTGATCAAAACACTGCAGTTAAGGACAACAGAAATAGCAAATGGACTTATGCCAATGAAAGGGTTAAATTGCATAATTTGAGGCAGTTGGCCTCAAATTAGCATTCTGGAATGCAGGGAATGTTTTAAATATAAAAAAGCTGAGTTATATATTGTAATAAATGGTAACTTTTTAAATGTTAGGGTTTCATATCACAGAACACACACACTGGAAATTAAAAGACCCATTGTTTTGAAACTTCTCCTGTTCAGATACTTACCTAAGCACTAGTTGCAGCTGATTTAAAGACAGGGGAGCAGACCTTAAAAGACTTGTATGTGATTTGAGGTTTTGCCTCCATTCCTTTTTATAAAGTCTGGATGAGCAAAATCCTCAAACGTCGGACTTAAGATTTAGGGCTCAATTTACCTTTGGACCAGGTGGGTGTCTAATTTCTTGGAGGGCAGGAAAAAGTAAAATATTAGAGCAAATAGAGTTACAAATTGGTTTTCAATCTGCCCTTCATTGAAAAAGTTTTTGGTACATCAGGTGGGTTTCAAAGTATGAGTATAAGAGATTTCCACCATGGAAAATTAGACTCTAAGCTCTTTGAGAGTATGAAATATATCTTACACTTTTCTTGCAGGCTTCACAAAATTGTTTAGTTTGGCTAAAGGAAGTAGATAGAGATCTCTGCAGAGAGGCAGAGAGAGTCTTGTGACGGAAAAGCTGTCTATTGAGGGGCGAGCCGATAGTACCCTGAGAGGTGATCCCTTAGGGATCGCCTCAAAGCCTGACTTCTTCCAAAATGCCTTTCCACACTTCACCATTTCTCTCACCCAGCGGCTTCCCTTTCCCCCCATGCCAGCAATTGCTCCTTCACAAACTGTAAGGTTCCCCCACTAGTTACTCTCTTCCTTACTTCCAAAAGGCCGCATGGAGCTAGGTCTTAGCCAAAGAGGAGCCAGAGGGGATCGGACCCTTCATCCCTCTCTTCTTCCTTCTCTTTCCTCTTTCCCTTTCTTTTTTCTATCCTGCCTTCTTCAGAAAGGATTTATGATTGCGATTCTTTTTAAAATTCTTTAACCTGGAATCTTTCATTATGAGGTGACTTAGGGAGAGAAAGAAGAAATCCAGGGCAATGACTTTTGCTTTTTTGCCTGTCTTCAACATAAGTAGACACCTTCCTTCACATCATTGGCCCTCCTGGGTTTTCTGTAACCTTCTCTCCCTCTTGAGAATGTACATTTCAATATATGTGGGTGAGAAGAAACCCATTATGGTTCCTATTGTATATGCCCAAAACATGCGAAGAAAGCATTTAGGATTATAAGGTATTTTAGCTATTCTTAGTAACAGATTACTTGGCACCTTCCAATGGATCCTGATTTACCACGGGTTTCCCTACGGAAGATGCTAGTCACTGAGGGGGCAACGTGGAAGTCATTGGCTTCATTTTCTTTCTTGTTTTCTGGGGAGAGAAGGCTTGACTATAAAAACATGGAGCATCAAGAGTAGAATTATGGGCAGCATCATTGAGTGGAAAACTTCATCCCCTTTGAAATAAATGTATGTTGTATGAATGATTAAATTCTTTTGCCTCAAGTTTCCTTTGCAATAGTGTGGTAGCCTCAGTTACCCCAGGACATTGCAGCAGACAAAAAGAAGATGGTTTGGGAGAGTGAAGAATCCCACTGCTGGAGCTGAAGGAGATGCAGAATTAATTGACGTCAAAGTGAAAAGACAGTTTTACAAGATGTAAATGAGTATGTCTTAATGCAATGGAATCCTTCAGGCACCTGCCTATATATTCAGGCAGAAAACCCATAAATAAACCAGAATACCTCTTATACCATTTTGAAGCTTATCTAAAATTGTCATGTTTATTTAATCACACTTCTGTTCAGGAAGATAACAGGACATGCCAGAACATTTGAGAAGAGAACATAAATAGTGAGATTAAATTTGTTTTCACATACAAGATTGATTTTCTATATCTGCCTATCTACCTACCCATCTATTGATTCAATTTCTTTCTTTTAATTTTAATTTTTTAGAAATTTAATTTAATTTTATTTTACTTCTCAAAAAAAATTGTACTTGATTTTCATGCCCCTTTACCCGTTCCTCTCCCCCTCACCCCTCACCCCCACATCATATCTGTGCACTTAGCTTAAATAGTTAAAGAAATTTTTGTGGTTATTCTGTCTTCTTCCCCCCACCCTTTGTCTGTCTGTCTGTTTGTTTGTTTATTAATTTTTAGCTCCCACAAATAAGTGAGAACATGTGGTATTTCTCTTCCTGTGCCTGACTTGTTTCACTTAATATAATTTTCTCTAAGTCCATCCATGTTGTTGCAAATGGCAGTATTTCATTCTTTTTTATAGCTGAGTAGTATTCCACTGTGTAGATGTACCACCGTTTCCTTATCCACTCATCAGATGATGGACATTTGGGCTGGTTCCAGCTCTTGGCTATTGTATATAGCACTGCAATAAACATTGGAGTACAGGTGTCCCTTCAACATGATGATTTCCATTCCTCTGGGTATATTCCCAGCAGTGGAACTGCTGGGTCATATAGTAGATCTATCTGTAATTGTTTGAGGAACCTCCATATCATTTTCCATGAAGACTGCACCATTTTGCAGTCCCACCAACAGTGGATAAGAGTTCCTTTTTCTCCACAACCGCGCCAGCACTTATTGTTCTCAGTCTTTTGGATGTTAGCTATCCTATTCATTCAATTTCTGCTGTGAAGTTGGAATACTTGAAGATCTCAAAGTGTTCCAAGAACCTCATGTAACTGGCATGATATTTCTCCATGCTGGATTACATTAGGCCATATTTTATGTTTTGGGCTCTAGAAAATTTCCTCTCCTCCCTTAAAATGCCAGTAACCACTTGACCACTGTTCTAATGCAAACCATCCCTGAGATAAGCTTCATTAATCTGGCTGTACTGTGAATAAATTTATCAGGAAATTTCAAGAGAACAGGATTGAAAATGAGAAGGATGGGCAGTTGCCTGCATGAGACACTAAGTTTCAAGGGGAAAGGAGTAAGGAAAATGGAAATTGGGGTCTTATAACATTCGATTCGACTCTGCAATTTTGTCAATGGCTAATGCCATAATTATCCTATGGGAGGATAAAGAAAGAAGCTAAATGACAGATTATGTTGTGTGCTCCTTATGCCTACCAATATATGAGGAACTAATTTCAGTGGAACATGGATTACCATAAACTAACGTGGCTTTTGGAGACCTCTTTGCTAAGAGGAGCCTTGGTCTGAAGATGGAAAGCTGTTTGTATTAAGGAGCAATGTTCTGTCTTTTGTTCCTGTCTCCATTAGAGAGGCTGGATATACGGGGTATACAGAGCACAGGGACCAATCTTAAAAATCTTATGAGTTCAGATAGCAAAAACTTCCCCTTTGCAGTCCCGGTTCTAGGAGAAATGTCAGTTTAACCATGATACATAATATCTATAAAACAGGTCCCTGAATCATTTAACAGTATTGCCTTATTGGTTCTTTGTATTACTTTTTCCCCTGTAGTCACTTTGTAGCTGGCGTGTCTGTTATCAGATTGACTGTGGCAATATTGCAGTGATTCAAGGAACCCTTATTTTACTTTGTAAAGGCCCCGAAGTGGGAGAGTGGTGATGCTGGCAAGTCAGATATGCCAAAGAGAAGCCGTAAAGTGCTTCTTTTAAGTGAAAAGGTAAAAGTTCTCAACTTAAGAAACAAAGAAAAAAAAAATCATATGCCAAGGTCACTGAGATCTATGGTAAGAAGGAAATCCGTGAAATTGTGAAAAAGGAAAAAAAAATTTGTGCATTTGAAAAGTTCATGAAAAGATTCACTTCATCTTTTTATTCTATTTTCCCACAAACTTTTTGAAGTACCCATGTATGTAGGGTTTGGTACTGTCCACCATTTCAGGCATCCACTTGGGGACTTGGAATGTATCCCCCTCCAATAAGGGAGGATTACCATATGAGAAAATCTCATGTATTTTTTTAAAAAAGCACTATCCCATTAGTTTTGCTTAAAATTTTTTGGGTTAAGAGATCTTAAAGAATCCTTATCGGGGCATAATGAAGAAAAGCATAGAAGATGTAATAGAAGGGTTAAAGTTGTTTGTAAACAACAGTAGAGGTAGGAGTAAAAATTCCTATTAGGTAATGGGAATAGAGAGGCCAATTTGAGGGAATGATCTGTATGAATAAAATAAACGCCTTCACTACTGTTGCGTATTGAAATGGTGGACACATTTCCATCAAATCTGGGTTTGTTTGGGATGGTCTGATTTTGACACAATGGCCATGCAGTGGGGTAAACAGCAAGAGGCACCTCCACAATTTCAGCTTCCAGAGTGCTGGCTGTATTGCTTTGCAGCTGAGCTGCTAGACACAAGCAGGTCTCAGTGGAACCTGATCCAAGATGAGCAGAAACAGGCATTCATCCGTTTCATGATGCCTAATGGTGCTGACGAGCAACTCAGAATAACCCACTAGAGAGCAGTAAAGGTGGATATGCTGTAGGTGCCCAGTGAAGGGGCCCAACAGATACTAGAGTTAAGTTTAGATCTAATCTGATTGCCTAAGGATGCATCGCTGGTTCCTAAGAAAGAAGTGACCTCTGGACCGACCAGCACCTGTACAGTTCTCTCTGCCTCTGTCAGGTCCTTGGAAGATTCTAAGAGCAGTCATACACTTCTCACCCTTGTGTTCACTTTAGAAAATGTCTTCAAATATAGGACTTCTGGTATTACTTCCAGAAAACACTTTGTTTAAATTTTGTGTACCAGGATTTTAATTCCACACAGATGTAGTTCTTATCCTACTAATGAGAGCGTCATGGTTTGGGGCCATCTGTGGTATATTTAGGTGTGCCTTGTACAGCCTGTTCTCTGTAAAACTACAGAAAATTTCTACTTCAATTTTTCTGATTTTATAGGCATCTCTTTAATCGGGTAATAAGATCTGTGGTGAAACTATGACTTGCCTGACCAGTCCTCTGTTTACTGAAAAAGTTACAAGATGATCTAAGAACATTGCTTTGGAAACGAACCAACACTTGCCTCATCAGGAGTCAAAGCAAAAGGAAGAATCCGGAAATAGCAGTTAAATGTAGTTCGTGGGTGTATGTGTGTGTATGGGGAGGTGAGGGGCAGGGATATGTTTTTAACTGATCTTAAGGAAAGCGAGTGAAGAAGAGTTATCAGGCCACTGTGGTTTCTGAAAAACTCTGCATGTTTAGTTTCTGTAGCAATTAGTAGCAGAAAACTGCAGATGATTACAAGCAAAGTGTTTCTAAGTCCCTGCTACTATCATGTCATATAACTGTTTCCCAACCGAATGGTAACATTTGGAATAGGTCATGTAGTGTCCTACCTCCTATTACCCAATTATCCAAACGCTGTTCCTTTCCTTGGTGAGGCCTTTTCTGATTCCTCAAGTAATATTTTTTGTCCTTTCATTTAACTTCCCCCAATAGGTTGCTTTTATAGCTATTACAGCATTTTATAAGGTATAATTTGCATACAATGAATTCACTCTTTTAAAGTGTATAGTTTGATGCATTTTGCTAAAATGTATACATTCATATAGGTATCACTACAGTCAAGACACAGTATCATCCCCCAAAGTCCCCTCGAGCCCCTTTGTAATTAATCACCTCTCTCTGTCCCAAGACCCTGACAACCAATGATCTTTTTTTTTGTCCCTACAATTTTGCCTTTTCTATAATGTTTTATAAGCGGAGTCATACAGTGTGCAGTCTTCTAGGTCTGATTTCTTTTCCTTAGCGTAATGCTTTGAAAAGTCGTTCATGTCATTGCATATGTCCATAATTCAATCCTTTTTATTATCGTATAGTATTTGGTTTTATGGATATACTGCAATTTTGTTTAGTATTTTTTTGTCTTCATTGCAAATAACCTCATATCTGCAAACATATGTCGAATGCTTGTTAAATGCTAGACAAGTCATGGGAGCTGGGGATCAAAGGTTAGTTAAGATCCAGTTCTGATCCTTCTGGAGTTTGTGTATAAACAGCTGATGTAAATATAATATGGGTGGGCCAAGATGAAGGTATGTTCTAGAAGTTTAGAGGAGGCATGCTTAGAATTAGTCAAGTCTTTTAAGTGAGTAAGAAAGAGCATAAAAAAGAAAGGTGGGGAAAGGCAGAACAAGGAGAGGGAAGAGCATGAACACAGCATGAAGACAGGCAAGAGCATGGAAAATTATAGGAACTTTACCGGAGCACGAAGTTTGAAGCCTGGAGTGGCAAAGGAGGCTGAAGAAATACGGAGCAGCCAGATCATGGTGGACTTTAAATATCATGTTAAGAGCTTGTTCTTTATTATGCCATGCTAGGGAGTCACTGATGTGTTTTAAAATGGAAGAGGCAGTTAGATTTGCATTTTAAACTAGATTCTGTGTGACGAATGGCATATGAGAGAACAGTCTTAGATGGTCATTGCTCTGTGTTGACTTGAATCAACACAGCAGCCTTAAGGGGAGAGAAGTAAGAATCAGTGTGAGAAGTATTTAGAAAGGAAAAGAAGAACTTGGTGACTGAGCAGTCGTCGATAGTAAGGAACAGAGAGACATTAGATGCGATGTTTGGATGAATGTTTGTGTAGGTTTGAGGAGAGAGATGAAGATTTTAGTCTTGCACAGTGAGTTTGAGGTATCTAATGTGCATTCAAGGGGGAGATTTTTAATAGGCATTTGAATTTATGAACCTTGAGTTCATGTGTGAAGATAAGGCTTGGGTTTAGGTACAATTAGCATATAAATTAAAAACATGGAAATGAAGAGATTCAAGTTTCTGGAGAGCAGGGCCAAAAATCTTACTCATGTTTCTGTTCTTCACAGCTCACAATTCAGAGCCTGAAATGAAAGATGCTCCAGAAATATGTACTGAGTAGATGAGTGGAGAGATGCTTATTTCTAAATTAAATTTTATCTTATGCCTTGCACACAGGAATTCATGGGAGTTAGGCATATAACGAGGCATGGAATTACATGGCCTACCTAAAGGCAGCTGCATAATATTCTCTATCTATGGAAGATAGAGCTTTGCACATTGAAAGAACAATAACCTTTTGGTTATTTTCTGTGTGTGGGATACTGAAGGAGAGAGAGAAGGCCACCTGGAGTCTCGGTTGTACTGCTTGCTAAACCACCACAATGTCTACAATTCAGTTCTACCCTGATTAGGTCAGAACTGGGTAAATGAATGCTTCTTCTTGCATCTTTCCACATAAACAGATGTCTTCATCCGCAGACAAATTTAGAAAACTGTGTGGTTTTGAAGAAAAGGGAGGCTATTTTTCCAGCTAGAAAAAAGGTGGCTGCTTAATATCATTCTTAAAGACATGTTTATTTTTCAAAACCTAGGTAACAAATTTCAGCTCTTCAAGAAGCCTTCCCAGATCTTGCCAGTTGAATTAATCTCTACTGACCATTTACTTTCATGCTATTTGTTTTGGAAGCAGTGAGATACATTGGAAAGAGCTTGGATTTTGGAATTGGGTAGTTATAAGTATTATCTTGGCACTGGTAGTCACGAAAATTCTTTGAATTGCACTCTTCTTATCTGTAAATTACCTGTAACATATGTCGGGGTTATGGGCAGGGTGTTAAATCCTTGTTTCTCTTTTCTAAGTTCCAAACCTTAGATACAGGTTGGACATAAAATGCTAGTTGTTCCTCTCTAATTCATCAATTAGTTGTCTCTTCTTTTTCTGCAGGAGATTGAAGAGAAGCTGCTAGTATTAGTCACATATTTTTCTCTCCTAAAGTAGAATAAATATTCCCTCATGAGAATATTTACTTTTAAGTTTACTTATCCAAATACTTAAAAATACATATTATTTCTATGACTGGGAGGGGTTATGCAGAGGAGGGGCAGGCAGGACAGAGCCTCTGTCTTTCTCTTTTTCGTTCTCTTGATAGCACTAAATGCTTTAATAAGTATTGTTGGTTATTGTTTGATGTTTTTTGATCTGACTTAGAAACAAATGTCCCTTGTTTTATTGACATTAGATGTTGAACCTCCCACATCTTTCCAGAATTATTCTTCTTTTCCATATGATATTTAGATGTTGTAAATCTATCCAACTCTTTTTTAACGTAAAAATAATTTTTAATCTCAAGTATAAATATGCATATAGAAAAGTATAGAAATCATAAATATATAGCTTGCTGAATTATAACAAACTGAACACACTTGTGTAACCATCACCCAGCTGAAACAAAAGAACATACCAGCATCCTAGTATAACCTCTTGAGTCTCCTTCTAGAGCAGGTAGCCGTTAGCTTTATTGCTAATGTTTATATTAATTTTGCCTGTTTTTGAAGTGTGTGTGTATGTGTGTGTGTGTGTGTGTGTGTGTGTGTGTGTGTGTTGGGGAGGTCCTTATTCACCTCAGCAATATGTAGATGAGATAAATCTATGATGTTTTGTATGGAAGTAATGTGCTCATTTTATAACA
Source organism: Cynocephalus volans (assembly GCF_027409185.1). Lineage (NCBI taxonomy): Eukaryota > Metazoa > Chordata > Mammalia > Dermoptera > Cynocephalidae > Cynocephalus > Cynocephalus volans. The sequence goes on along the minus strand of NC_084471.1, from coordinate 76,037,413 downwards.
CAATTTCTTAATAGCTATAGATTTATGATGTCTTGATATTTTGTGGCATAAGTCCTCCAATTTTGTTTTTCCTCAAGGTTGTCTTGACTATTCTTGACCCACAGCAGCTCCATATAAATTTTAGAATTATCTTGTCAATTTCTGCAAAAAAATGTGTTGGGATATTTTAAATGAGCTTTTTATTCTGGAGTAATTTTACACTTACAGAAAAGTTGAAAAGAACACAGAGAGTTCTCATATACCCCTTATCCAGTTTCTCACATTATCATCTTTTATTACTATGGTACATTTACCAAAACTAAGAGACTGATGTTGATATATTATTATTAACTATACTCCAGACTTTATTTGGATTTCACCAGTTTTCTTCATTAATGTCTTCTTTCCAGGATTCAATCCGGCATACCACATTGCAGTTAGTCGTCATCTCTCTCTAGTCTCCTGTGGTTTGTGACAGTTTCTCAGTCTGTTTTTTGTTTTTCATTATGACATTGACAGTTTTAAGGAGTACTGGCCAATTATACTGGAGAATGTCCTGAATTTGGGGTTTTCTGTTGTTTTTCTTGTGATTAAACTGGGGTTATGGGTTTTTGGAAAAAGTACAACAAAATTGAAGTGTCTCTCATCACATCATATCAGGGGGTATGATGTCCACCTGAAATTGCTGATAATGTTAACATTCATCACTTGGTTAAAGTAGCATTTGCCAGGTTTCTCTATTTTGAAGTTTTTTTTTTCACCCCTTTTCTTATTCTGGAAGTGAGTCATTAAGTATGGCCCACCCTGGTAGGGGAGGAGCAGATAGTAAGTTCTACCTCCTGTAGGATGCATTATCTTCACATAGTATTTGAAATTCTTCTGTGAGAAAGATTTGTCTCTTTTATTTATTCATTCATTCATTTACTTATATCAATACAGACTCATGTATATGTGTTTTATTCTTTTGGTTATAATTCAGTACAACTTTATTTATTTTGTTGCTCAAATTGTCTTAGCTTTGACCATGGGGAAAATTTTCAGCTTGTTTCCTGTGTCTCTTCAACATGCACCCATACTTTAGATTTTGGAGCATTTCCTTAATTTCTGCCATTACTAAGATGCTCTAGGCTCATATTGTGTATTTCCTGCCCCCATCCTAGAATCAGTTATTTCTCTAATGAGCCCTTTTTCCTTTTATTGGAGATTGGTACTTGGAAACCAAGATCTGGGAACTGGATATGATTTTTGTTTGTTTGTTTGTTTACCTTTAAACTTAAAAAAAAATTTAACACTTACTTGTCCATATTTGTGGGGTACAGAGCATCGTTTCAATACCTACATATACTGTGCAATGATTCACTTAGGGTAGATAGCTCAGTTTTGTACCTGTTAGTCTACCACTTCTCCTCCCTCAACCCCTCACCTCTGGCCTCTGGTAACCATTATTCTACTCTCTACTTCTAAAACCACTTTTTTTCCTCTCTTTTTTTTTTTTAGATTCCACATGAGTGAGATCGTGCAGATTCTTTTTGTGCCTGACTGACTTCACTTAACATGATGGTTTCCAGTTCTATCCATGTTGCTGCAAATGATAGGATATCATTTCTTTTTATAGTTGAACAGTATTCCATGGTGTATATATACCACAGTTTTTTATCCATTCATCCATTGATGGGCATTTAGGTTGATTCCATCTTTTGGCTATTGTGAATAGTATGATGAACATGGGATTGCAGATGTCTTTTTGATATATTGATTTCATTTCCTTTGGGTATACTGGATAGCTAGGTCATAAGTTAGATCTATTTTTCGTTCTCTGAGGAAACTCATACTGTTTTCCACAATGGCTCTACCAGTTTACATTCCCACCAACAATGTGGGAAGGTTTCCTTTTTCCTTTCGCATCCTTGCCAGCATTTGTTATTTTCTGTCTTGTTGATAACAGCCATTTAACTGGTGTGAGATGATATTTCACTGTGGTTTTAATTTGCATTTCCTGATGATTAGTGATGTGCGGCATTTTTTTCATGTGCTTGTTGGCCATTTGTATGTCTTCTTTTGAGAAATGTCTGTTCAGATCATTTGCCCTCTTTTTTTAAAAAAATAATAATTTGTATTCATTAACTGCCTGACACTTTTGTAATATTTGTTTTTGTATGTTTTGTATGCCTTTGAATACCTTTTCACATTATGATTTAAAGTGTCAAAGTATCACTTTCTTTTTTTAACTTTTCTTGAAACATGATTGTTTATATCTGTGAGATACAGTGTTGAATATCAATACCTGTGTCCTTTGCCCATTTTTGATGGGATAATTTTTTTTTTACGAGTTGTTTAAATTCCTTATATATTCTGGATATTAGCTCCTTTTCTGATGTGTAATTTGCAAACACTTTCTCAAATTCTGTAGGTTGTCCCTTCACTTTGTTGATAGTGTCCCTTTCTGTACAGAAGCTTTTTAGTTTGATGTAGTTCCACTTATGCATTTTTGCTTTAGTTGCCTGTGCCTTTGTAGTCTTGCTCATAAAAGCACTGCCCACGCTCATTTCATGTAGTTTTCCTCTACGTTTTCTTCTATAGCTTCATAGTTTTGGTTCTTAAATTTAGGTCTTTAATCCATTTTGAGTTGATTTTTTGTGATTTGTGACAGTTAAAGATCTAGTTTCAATATTTTGCACATAAATATCCTGTTTTCCCAGCACCATTTATTGAAGGAGCTGTCTTTTCCCCATTGCACATTTTTGGCACCTTTGTCAAGTACATGGGTTTATTTGGGGGCTCTCTATTCATGCTAGTGTTCTATTTATCTATTTTTATGCCAGTACCATGATGTTTTGATTACTATAGCTTTATAGTATATCTTGAAGTCAGGGAGTTTGATGCCCCCAGTTTTGTTCTTTTCGTTCAAGATTTCTTTAACCATACAAGGTCTTTTGTGACTCCATGCAAATTTTAAGATTGTTTTTCTATTTCTGTGAAGAATGTCATTGGCCTTTTGATAGGGATTGTGCTGAATGTGTAGACAGCTTTGTTAATATGGACATTTTGATGATGTTAATTCTCCAAACTCATGAACATGGGATATTTTTCCATTTTTTGTGTCCTCTTCAATTTATTCCACCAATATTTTATAGTTTTCACTATAGAGGTCTTTCACCTCCTTGTTTAATTTACTCCTAGTTATTTTCTTTTTTTGGTAGCTATTGTGAATGGGAATACTTTCTTGATTTCTTCTTCAGCTATTTCATTTTTGGCATATAGGAAGGCTACTTATTTTTATGTGTTGACTTTGTATCCTGACACTATACTGAATTCATTTAGTAGTTCTAGTAATTTTTTGGTGGAGTCTTTAGGATTTTCTATGTATATGGTCATGTCATATGCAAATAAGGATAGTTTGACTTATTTCTTTCCAATTTGGATGCTCTTTATTCCTTTCTCTTGCCTTATTGCACTGCTACAACTTCTAGTACTGTGATGAATAAGAGTGGGGAAAGCAGGCATCCTTGTTTTATTCTGAATCTTAGAGGAAAAGCCTCCAATTTTTGTCCATTCAGTATGATATCAGCTGTGGGTTTGTCATATATGACCTTTACTGTGTTCAGGTAAAGGCCTTCTATTCCTAGTTTGTTGAGTGTTTTTATCATGAAGCAGTGTTGGATTTTATCAAATCCTTTTTCTTTGTCTACTAAAGTGATTATATGTTTTTTTCTTTCATTCTGTTGATGTGATGTATCACATTTGTTGATTTGCATATGATGAACTCTCTTTGCATCCCTGGGATGAATCCCACTTGATCATGGTGAATGATCTTTTTAATGTGTTGTTGGATTCTGTTTGCTAGTATTTTATTGAGGATCTTCACATCTGTATTCATTAGGGATATTGATCTATAGTTTTCTTTTTTTGTTGCATCTTTTTCCAGTTTTGGTATGAGGTCAATGTTGGCCTTGTAGAATGAGTTTGGAAGTATTCTCTCCTCTACAATATTTTGGAAGAGTTTGAGAATAATTGATCTTAGTTGTGTAAATGTTTGGTAGAATTTGGTGTGAAGCGATCTGGTCCTGGAGTTTCCTTTGTTGGGAGATTTTTTATTACGGTGTCAATCTCATTATTTGTTATTGGTCTGTTTAGGTTTTCTAGTTCTCCATTATTCAACCTTGGTAAGTTGTATGTATCCAGAAATTTATCAATTTGTGGTTTGTTCACATATAGTTGTCCATCGTAGTCTCTTATTGTCCTTTGTATTTCTTTGGTATAAGTTGTAATGTCTCTTTTTTCATTTCTGATTTTATTTATTTGAGCTCCCTGATTCTTTCCTCAGTTTGATTGTCTGCTGTTAGTGCTTTCTATTGAGTTTTTCAGTTTGGATAACATATTCTTTATTTGTAGAATTTCTACTTTTTTTTTTTTTTAATTGGTTCAGTTCCTTTGTCAGGTTTCTCATTCTGCTCCTGGATTTTTTTCCCCCCAGATATCATTTAGTGACTCTCTGAACATCCTTAAGAGGGTTATTTTAAATTCTCTGTCAGACATTTCATAAATTCATTTCATTTCTTAAATCTGCTGTTCCTCTGGGTGTATGGCTGGTGCTTCATTTGTCTCCTTTGTTAGTATCATATTTCTGTTTTTTCTTGATCTTTATGTCTTTATGTTGATATCTGGGCATCTGAGGAGAATTCTACCTCTTCTAGGTTTTATAGGTGTTCTTTGGTGTTAGATCTTTCCTGGTTAATATCAGAGTTTGGCTCTGGTCTGTAGTTTTGGTTAATTCCAACACTGAGGGAACTTCCTGTATGGGCCAGTGATTGAGCTCTGTGGTTAAGCTAAGTTGCTGCTTTCCTGCTGATTCTCTGGGGAAGGTTTTTTGTGCAGATCAGATTTTAATTGTTGGCCTTTTAATCACTTTCGGGTCTTGTGAGGTCTGATATCCCAGGGCTGTATAGAAATTCTGGCCTGGGACTAAATCTTTCCAGCAAACAGAGCCCTCTGAAGATCACCAGTCTCCACTGAGTGGGCCTGTGACGGTCAGAGGCTGATCAGCTGTCCACCCTGCACTCAATTTTCTCCTGGTGGGCCATCCTCTCTCCTGCACTCTAAACACTGTCTGTGGGGTGGGCTGTGTGTCGGTCACTTGTGATGACTTACAGGCCTCTGAGTGGCTCCTTTCTTCAGTGGGATGTGGCCTCTCACTCCTATGTGGGTCCACAGACACCCTGCCAGTGGTCTTGCTGGCTGGGTGGCTGGTGTGGTGCACACTGAGGCCCTCTTTTCCTCTGTAGACTCTAGGCAACTTCCTGCAAAGGGCTCAGCTGTGGCTTTTGCTGGCTACTGTTCTGTGTGCTGCAGCTTCCCCCACACCCTCCATCCCAGGCTTGGCTCTGAAGTGGCCAGGGCTTGAAATGGTCAGAATGGTTTCTTCTTCCTTTCATTGTGTCTTCTCCCATCTTCACAAACTCCATGGTCTCTTCTCTTTCTCCAAGCTCCAGCAGTCTCAGGTTGGCAGTATTTGCTTTTTAATAGTTGTAAATTGGATGATTGTGGGGGGCAGTGATTCTGGGGGATCATCTATTCTGCCATCTTGATGATGTCATTCTACTTGGGTGTGCTTGTTGTTACTGGGATATCATTGCTTCGAGGACATCACAGTGGACAGTGCTAGGATATGTATCACACACACACACAAATACATACAGATATATGTATTTGTTTTTGTGTCGTTATAACAGAATATTTGAAACTGGGTAATTTATAAATAAAATAGCTTTATTTGGCTCACAATTCTGGGATGGCTGCTTCTACTCATGGTGGAAAATGGCAGGGCAGCCAATGGGTGCAAGGAGATCACATGGTGAGAAGAGAGAGAGAGATAGAGAGAGAGAGAGGAGGTGCCAGGCTCCTTTAAACAACCAGCTCTCTTGTGGGACCTAATAGAGCAAGAAGTCACTCACTAATTCCTCCCACTCCCCAGGAAAGGCATTAATCTATTCATAAGGGATCCACCCCCATGACCCAAACACCTCTCAACACAGCCACATTGGGGATCAGATTTCAATATGAGCTTTATAGGGGACAAAGGTTGGGGAGACAAATATACCCACACTATATCAATATACTTGTATATATATGATATGTGTGTATGCACATGTATATATAAAAACACTAACCCATGAATACACACATATCTATAATTGTTTATGTATCTATCCATCTGTATGTATATATATTTATATATATATTAAGCTAAACATGAGTTTATACTGATATCTCTGACTCTAATTCCGTAGTATCAGGTTCATTCTAGCCTTCCTTTCCTGTTTATCTGTAAGTCTCCTTTTTGACAGTGAGAACCTATTACTCTCCATTCATTCATTCAGCTGTGGTATTCAAGTAAATCAGTTTCAGAATTGTCAACCTGTATCTCTATGAGAAAGGAGCTCACAAAACAGTGTACAGTGTTTATGTACAATTCCATTTATCTATAGCCTTAAAATTTTTGGTCAAAACATCAATTTTCAAGGTTATTGTATGTATTAGTCTGTTTATGTTGCTTATAATAAAATACCTGAAACTGGGTGATGTATAAACAAAAACAAAATTTATTGCTTACAGTTTCTGAGGCCAGGAAGTCCAGAGCCCATCTGGTGGTGGCAACAGTGACCCATGGGACTCATATTGCAAGATGATAGAAGCAGAGAGAGCAGAGAGAGCGAGAGAGACAGACTCTCCTCTTCTTTTAAAGCCCTCAGAACCATGCCCCTGACCACCATTTTTAATCCATTCACTATTGCACAGTCCTACAATCCAATCACCTCTTTAAGGTTTCACCTTTCAATTACCAAAATAGGATTTCCCACATTCTTAAGAGTCACAGTGGGGGCTAAGTTTCTAATACATAAAACTTGGGGGACACAATTAAAGCTTCAGGGAGTTTTGAGGGGACATAATTCAGTCCACTACATTGTATTAGTCCATTTATGTTGCTTATAACAAAATACTTGGAACTGGGTAACTTATAAGAAAATGGAATTTATTGTGTACAGTTTTAGAGGCTGGAAAGTCCAAAGTTCAGGGAATACATCTGGTGAGGGTCTTCATGGTGGTAGCTTTACAGCAATGCAGGGGTCTCATAATGCAGAAAATGGAGTGGGGAGAGAGAGAGAGAGAGAGAGAGAGAGAGAGAGAGAGAGAGAGAGAGAGAGAGAGCTCCTGTGTACTCTCCTTTTAAAGCCCTCTGAACCATACCCATGGCCACCATTAAACTATCAACTGAATCACCTCTTCAAGATTTCACTTTTCAATTATCATAATAGGATTTCCTATGCTCAACAGTTACAATGGGGATTAAGGTTGAATGACTTTGGGGGGCCATTCAATCCACTGCATTCTGCCTCTGCCCCCCCAAACTTATGTCCTTTTCACATATAAATGCATTTATTTCATGCCCAAAGTCTTAACTTGTTTCAACTCAAAAGGTACAAAGTCCAAAGTCCCATCTGTTAAATAAAAACAAGTCATCTACTTTCAAAATACAATGGTGGGACAAGCATAGGATACATATTCACATTCAAAAATGGAGAAGTAGGCCAGAAGAAAGAGGTAACAGGTCCTAAATAAGTCTAAAACCCAGCAGGGCAGGCCTTAAACCTTGAAGCTGATGAGTTATGTACCTTAACTCTATGTTTGACATTCTCTGCATGCTGGTGTGAGGGTTGGGCCCCCAAGTCCTCAGGCAGCTCTGCTTCTATGGCTTTCCTGGTGTTAGGCCATACCTCAGCTCTTGCAGGCTGGAGTTGCATGCTGGTAGCTCCACAGGTCTGGGGTCTCCATGGTGGTCCTGCTCTCATGGTTCCACTAGGCATGGCACTGGTGGGGTTTTTCTGCCGCAACTCTAGCCACATGTTTCTGCTTTGAATTGCTCTAGTGAAGTCTCTATGTGGTGACTCTGCCCCTGTGACAGATCTCTTCCTGGGCCCCCAGGCTTTTCCATACATCCTTTGAAATCAGGGTGGAGGCTCCCAAGCCTTCACAGCTCTGGCATTCTGTGAGCCTGCAGATTGAACATCACATGATGCTGCCAAGTCTTCTGGCTTGTATTTTCCAAAGCTGTGGGTACAGTCACACCTGGAGCCAATTAAGCTACTCCTGGGGCAGCTAAAGCAGCTGGGGTGCTGGTGTATCCTGAGGTGGCCCTGGGCAGTGAGCCTGTGGAGGGTGCCTTGTGCCTATTCCCCATTCTGTCTCCCTAGGCCTGTGGGCCTGTAATGGAAGATGCAGCCTCTAAGATAAAAGCCTTCAAGGTCTTTTTCCCCTTCTCTTGATAATCTCTTTCTTTTGTACTAATCTCCTTAGCAAAGGGTTGCTAGGCTACACCACTGCATTTTTCTCCTGAAAATGTTGTCTGTTTCTCTACCACATAGCCCAGCTGAAAGTTTTCCAATTTTCTGCCCTCTGCTTTCTTTTGAATTACAAATTCTGGTTTTATGTTATGTCTTTTTTGCCATAACTTAGCATAAGCTGTTGCAAATAGCCATGTGACTTCCTGAATGTTTTGCTGCTTAGATATTTCTTCTGCCAAATACCCTGGTTCAGCATCTTTAAGTTACACATTCCATAAAACTTTTATGAAAAGAATTCAGCCAACTTCCTTGCCAGTTCATAGCAAGGGTGATCTTTGCCCCAGTTTCCAATGAGTCCCTACTCATTTGCATCTGAGACCTCCTTGTAATGGTCTTTACAGTCCATATTTCCATAAGCATTTTGGTTACCACTGTTTAACCAGTCTCTAAAACATTTCAAACTTTCCCTAGTTTTCTTGTCTTCTAAATGCCCACCAGCATCTAGGATTTTTCTAGCTTGCTCTTTCAAATTCTTCTAGCCTCTCCTCAACATCCAGTTCCAAAGCTATTTCCACATTTTCAAGTATTTGTTATGAGCAACACCCCACTTCACTGGTACCAATTTTCTGTATTAGTCAGGGTTCTCCAGAGAGACAGAATCAGTAGGATATGTTACAAAAATATAAAAGGGGATGTATTAGGGGAATTAGTTCACATGATTGTGAAGAGAAGACCCATGATAGGCTGTCTGCAAACTGCATGCTATTAGCATGGCTTAGTCCAAATGTAAAGACCTCAAAACCAGGGGAGCTGGTGGTGTTCTTGGTGTAAGTCCTGGAACCCCAGTGTTGAAGATTCTTGAACTCTGATATCCACAGACAGGAGAGAAGAGTGCATTCCAGCTCCATTGGACAAGAGAGCAACTTGCTTTTTTTCTCTGTATTTGTTCTCTCTGGGCCCCCAGCAGATTGGATGGTTACTGATATTGAGGGCAGATCTTTCCCACTCAGTCCACTCAGGCTCTCATGTTAATCTGTTCTGGAAACACCCTCATGGTCACACCTAAAAAGATAGCTTTACCATTGGTTTTTTGGCATTCCTTAATGTAATCAAGTTGATACCTCGAGTTAACCTTCCAAGTTACGTTGGTTAGTTCTTTTTTTCGGTTTGTTTGCTCACATAAAACTTTACTTTTTGTAACGTACAGTTCTATGGCTTTCAACAAATGCATAGTCATGCGTCCATCACCCCAGAATAATCCCTTCACCTTTAAGGTTGCTCTGTAAGTCCTTTTGTAGTTAATCATTCCCCCTTCACCTACCCCCTAGCAACCACTAATTCCCTCTAAGCACTGACTTTAGACAAATCCTACAAAATTTGAGACACCATGTTTTTTGTTATAATTTAGTTAGAAATATTTTGTAATTTCTATTATAATTTCTTCTTTGAGCCATAGTTTTAGGGAAATAAATTGCTTATATTCATATTATTTGGGTTTTAAAAATAATCTTTTTGTTATGATTTTTAATTTAATTCTCTGCATTAGAGAATACTCCGTATGTTTTCAAATTTTTTGGCTCAACATATGGTTGATTTCAGTGCATTTTTCCACGTGCTCTTGAAAAGAATGTGAATTCTGTCAGTGGTAGGTTCAGTGTTTGATATATGTTAACTAGGTTAAGTTTATTATTTGTATTACTGAAATCTGTATTCTTAATAAGATTTTACGTTTGTTCAATTAGTTACTGAGAAAAGTATATTAATGACTACCACTGTGATTTTGGATTTATCTATTTCTCCTTTCAGTTCTGTCACTTGTTTTATATATTTTAAAGATATGTTATTAGGTGCATACAAATTAGAAATTAATATATCTTCCTGGTTCATTGAACTATTTATCATTATAATTTATCCATTTTGTCTCTTATAATGCTTCCTGCTTTAAAATCTATTTTATTTGATATTAATATAGCTAACAGCTGCACTAGCTTACTTTTCATTAGTGGTTACATTACCTATATATATCTATCTATTTATGTCTCTAACTATTTATCTAGATATATCCTTCAAACTTTCTATAATTTAATTAAGGTCTGTCTTACAAAACTTATCTTTTTAAATATAGGTATTTTACTTTTTTATTTAATTAGAGTATTTAACCTATTTTCAATAATAAGTTACAGATATGTTTGTATTTAAATTTATGATTTGTTTTATATTTGTTCTAACTGTTCCATGCTCCTTTTTAAAAAATCTTTTCTTACCTTCTTTTGGGTTAATTACATATTTTGTATTATTTCATTTGTCCTTTCTGTTGACTTGTTAGTTATAAATAATTTTACTCTTCTTTTAGTAGTTACTCTAGAGATTACACATACAGCCTTGATTTATTAATGTCTAATATAAATTAGTACTTTAACCACTTTCTGGATAATAAAAGAACCTCAGAACAATTCAATGTAACTTACTTTCTTACTTGTTTGGTTATTGTAATGCATTTTAGTCCTACATGTTTTTAATATAGAAAAATTCCATGAAAATTATTATTTTGTACATTTAGCATACACTTAGATTTACTTACATTTCTAACCTTTCTATTACTCTTTATTTTTTTCCTGATTTTTCATACTATCGTGTTGTTTCTTCCTCCTGAAATACTCACTTTAATATTTCTTTTACTGTAGATCTATTTTATTTGTCTGAAATGTCTTTTTTGCCTTTGCTTTTGTTGAATATTTTTGATAAAAATAGAATTCTATGTTGATATTTAGTAATAAGTTATTTTTTTCAGCACTTGAAGTTTTCATCATTGTCATCTGGATTCCATTGTTTCCACTAAGTAATTAGCTCTTAGTCTTACTGATTTTCTTTAAAGGAAATGCCTCCCCTTTCCCCATTTCATTGCTCCAAACTCCCTTTGTTGTTGGTTTTAGTAGTTTTACCACCATTGTTTAGGTATAGTCTTTGAAAAAATTTATCCTCATTAGGATTGGCAACACTTTTTAATTTTGTGAACTGTTATCTTTTTTTCAGTATTGGAAACTTTAAGGCCATTATCTCTTCAAAATTTGAACTATTCTTTCTGTCTTCTCCTTCTGGGATTCCAAATCTTATCCTGGAATACCATATGTCTTTTACGTTTCCTGGCTGTCCTCTTCCCCCACCCCATGAATTTTCCATTCTTTGTATCTTGTGCTTCATTCTGAATATTTTCTTTTGGTCTTTCATTCACTAATCATTTCTTTGTCTGTGTCTATTTCTGCTGTTAATTTCAGATAATCCATTTCTCAGTTCTAGAATTTCCATTTGATTCTTTTTTTTTTTTTTTTGATAAAATTCTACATCTCTTCATCTAATTTCTTCAACATATTAATAAGGGATATTTTAAAGTACATGTCTGATAATTCAATATATGTTTCTTCTATGGGTCTGTTTTTGTTTATTTATCTAGTTTTTTGCCACATGATCTTGTTTTCTGATATGCCGAGTAGTGTTTAAATGGCTGCAGGACAATCGGTATGAATAATTGTAGAGATGAATTGAGGCTCTGGGTGGTGCTTTCTGCATCCCTAGAGAATTCACTTTGCACCTGTCAGGCAGTGGGGGTACGGGTCATTCATTTTAACTCAGTCAGATATTGAGCTAATTCAGATCTGTGATGCAGTCTTTGTGAGGGCTGACTTAATTTTGGTTCCTCTCTATTCCTAAGGTGGAGGCCTTTTGTAGTTTGAACCAAAGGTCTGGGTAGTTTAATATTGACTTTTCTTTTTGAACACCAACTTTTGTCCCTCAGTCTTATAAAGCTGTCAGAAATTTTGCTCAGCTTTTCAGCCTCTTAGCTGCTACTTTTTGCTCAGCAACCACTTGGGAACCCACAAGTGACTTAAGGGGAAAAGCAATACCAAATTTTGAAGTTACCACACTGGGTTTCCTTTCTCTTTGGGATCTTGGTCCCTTTGTCCTCACAGCTTTGGAAACTCTCTAATGCCTCTGAAGAAATAATATATGTGTACCACGCTAAGTTCAGCTTTTCTTGTTTTTCACCAAGGGAAGATTGGTCTGCAACATATTAGTTCTTTTTATGGAAAGAATCTATTAATCTATAAGATTCTTGATAATGTTTCTGTACTATATATGCATATATATATGTAAAATGAGTATAATAATACCTAAGATTATTGTGAGAATCAAATTAGATCATATGTGGGAAACCATTGAGCAAACTGGAGCTCCATGCAAACGTAAGGTATTATTATCCTAATATAGAATATGGTCACTCTGAAACCTGCAGCAATATGGCAAAGTACTTGGCAATTTCTTATTTTTAAAAATCTGAATCTCTTCAGGGGACTTGATCAATCTACTGAATGTGCTACTTGTCTGAAACCTGCAGCGATATGGCAAAGTACTTGGCCATTTCTTATTTTTAAAAATCTGAATCTCTTAAAGGGCCTTGATCAATCTAGTGAATGTGCTACTCAGTGTAGACATTGAAGTGGTATCAAAAGAGAATTCCTATACCCAGTAAAATGTGCTCCTCCAAGCCAACCCAGAGGAAGAAACCATCCCTCAAGAGGGACTTAGACAGTCCTGGCTGTCAAATCCCGACAGTGAGGAGAATGAACAATAAGTCATGAGCGTGTGTAATAAGGTCAGGAACTAAGTGAATCAAGGACAGGAGAGAATGGAGAGTAGAATGGGTTGGGGAACGTGGATCATGGCACAGATGATCAGCAGTAAGAGGATGGCAGAGTTTATGTGATGCATTTCATGGGGCATGGTTGTGAGACTAAAAGAGGCTGTATGGATTATAATTCACAACCTAATAATTTTTTGTGGGTTTTAAATATCACAACTCTTCAAGGTATCTAGTAGAATTATTTCTTTTCTACTATTTTCTTATCCCCAAATTAGAGATTGAGATGAATGCCAATAGTATTATGCTCTATCTAAACACACTGCTTATTACTATGCATATAACACATGTTGGCTGTTCTTTAACTCTCTGGAAGTTAGTGGTGGGCTGTAGAAATGATGCCAGTACACAAAGGAAGATGTGTAAAAATGAACAGAAGGGCAATATGCCAGTGTTTAAAAACATCAACACACTGCATTTTTCTGCTTGGTACTGAAACAAATTGTTGTTATTGTAGTCTCTGTTATTGTTGTTGGTCTGCTGATGGAGGTAAAATGCATTCTGATAGATGTCTAAGGTAAAATGCATTCTGATAGATGTCTAAGGTGAGTGCTGCCAACACACCTTTTTCTCGTGTCTTCCTATCAAGAGTCTTGGTCAGGAATAGTGCAAGACTGTAACCCATCCACCCTGTCCTCCCTGCCTCTCCAATCGTGCTCCAGGATTTCATTGTTAGCAACCCTTCATTCCTTTTTCCCCTACTCCCTCCTGGCCCTATCTCCTCTGCAAGCTCAGGCTTTGAAGTTTTCAAAGGGGAAAGGATAGGAATTAGCACTCATTAAGTACCAAGCACTGTATCTTGATGTACAGTACCTCGTAAAGGAAGAAGATATTTCCAAATAAATCTTACCTACTTTAAAGGCTGGTGTTATAAATAACTGTTGTAAGCATCACATATTTGCCAAGATAGAGTTAATATATGTTCTTGTATAAAATGTCACAAGTAAGGCTCAAATTTATTGTTCAGTGATATAAAGGCCACCTCTAATGATCAATAAAAGAGCTATAAATGGTAACATAAAAACAGAAGTAGTGATTTAGAGTGAGTACGGGAGGTGGGTCCTAGTGTAAGTACATTATTTGTCATAAAAGGGAGAAAATAGATGTAGTTTTATAAATAAAAAAATAGGGATAAAAGCATTCTGTGTAAAGAAATAATAGAACTGTGACAGAAGAATTAAAACTAGAAACCACCAAGTGGTTATCTTACGGGAAGGAGACAGGGAGTGCTGAGGGAAGAGAGACTTTTACTTTTACCTTGATGCCACACCATACTCTGACTTTTTGTCATGTAAATATTTCTCTTATAATAGCATTTACCACAATTCTCAGTCAGTTTTTTATTGATTGATTCCCCCCCCCCCCCTCATTATGGGTCATATTTTCCTGCTTCTTTGCCTGCCTGGTAACTTTTGATGGCATGCTAAACATTGTAATTTTTGCCTTTTTGGGTGCTAGATACTTTGGTGTTTCTATAAATATTCTTGAGCTTTCTTCTGGGATGCAAGTAAATTATTTGGAATCAATAATCAAGACCTTTTGGGTCTTGTTTTTAAGAATTGTTAGGTGGCCAAAGAATAATGTTTAATCTAGGGCTACTTATTCCCCACTACTGATGCACTCTGGAGTACTCTATTCAATGCCCTGTAAAAGTGAGTTTTTCAGTCTGGCTAGCGGAAACAGGTGCTATTTCTTGACTGTGAATGGTGGATAATGTTCACTGTAAGCCTTTGTATAGTTCTTTCTCTGGCCCCAAGTAGTGTTTTTCACACACATGCTCTAATTAGTAAGCTGCCGATTCAAGACAACCTCTGAAGATCTCTGGAGTTCCCTCCTGTGCAGCTCTCTCCTCTCCAGAACTCTATCCACTTTGGTCTACGTGGACTATCAACCCTGTCTCCTCAGCTCCAGTAGACAGCAGCCTCCACCTGGGCTTCCCCGTTTTCTCTGCCACTGCCTGGACGTTGGGGCAGTAAGGTGGGGCAATGTTTGCTTTCTTTCTCCGCCTTAGTGTCTGGACAATAAATTTTATATTTTATATTTTATAAATTTTGTCTTTTTTTTTTTTTTTTGGTCGTTTTAGGCAGGAGTGTAAGTACAGTCCCCTTTGCTCCATCTTGGTCAGAAGTGAAAAATAATAAATTTATTTTAAAGTGTTAATTTTATGAATGTTAAGGAAGACATCCCTAAATAATAAAATAGCAAAAGACATGCAATCTTGCAACCGGGTACTAAACCATTCTATAGTGGGTTTGCTGCTACATTTACTTTTGTGAAGACACAGGCTTCATACAATTTTCAAGCTTTTATAAAGATTATCTGCTATTATTATACTGCTGACAGGAGAAGTCTGAGCAATATAGGAACTTATTATTTGAGCATATACTCTTATATCACAACTTACTTAAAAGTCAAAATATCTGGATTGAAAAAAGAAGCCTGGTTATGCTTCAGGCATCTCATTTTAGAACATAAAACATTTTTAGAAATATCTCTTTTATAATTCCTTTTAACACATTGCTTTCGGTCTGTCGTATCTGCTTAAAACACTAGATAGCTAATATATTTATTATCTTTACACTGGGTTAGTAGTTTTTTTATATATATAATACAAAATGATACTTTGAGGCACACCCTATTGCTTCTTATGTGTACACACAGTAAACCCAGTTTTGATTTTTAATAATGGATTATTTTAATTGAGTTGCAAAATTTACACTTTTTTTGCATGTTCTATGCAAAATGTATGGATAAACTTATGAGAAATAAGATATCAATTAAAGTGATAAATTATTTATCAATAATTACAGAGAAATTTTAGTTTAAAATCACCTTGATTTTAAATACTTCTGTGCTAATATATGCTAAGTGCTTAGAACAGAGTCTGGAATGAAATGAGTCAATGAATGTTAAAAAAATTAAGTGGTTTCTTCTTATTTGATTACTTTTTGAGATGTGCATGATTGAGGGGTCACTGAAGTAATGATACTGATCACCACTGGATCCTTGCATTGTCGACACATTGCATTCATTTACCATCAGTCAACATGTGATTTAAGATGAGTTAAAGGTGAGCCACATGGCAACATGGAGGTTTTTTAATCTCTCTCATTTTGGTGATAGTTTTTCATTTTAAGTCCTGATGCTGTGGTAGAGCTGCTACTCAAATCTAACACTGGGTAAGGAAGAATGAAAAGACAGGAGTTGTGAGCACAGAGCAGGATGTGAAATGGCCTGGGGTGGGGGTGAAACTGGAGAACAGACAGGTAAGGTGGAAAGAACATTTGTACGGAGCAGGCAAGGGAGGAGTACAAAACTGGGATTCATTTTTTGCCTATTAACTTGGCTGGAGAATTTTCAGGAAAAATGCTTTCCCTAGAAATACATTAAGGAGACAAAGAGCCAATAGAATCTTAAAGCATGAAGGAATCTTGAAACCTGTCAGGTAAAAGCAATTTAAACAGGTGAGAGTACAGTTTGCTAAGGAGCGTAGCAGAAAAATTAGTAACAAAAAGCTAGTAATTCAATAACAGCCCCATTTGTGGAGCCCATACTATATAAAAGTCACTCTGCTGTATTTATAAATTATAATTAAAGTGCAGTATTTCTTCAAGTAAATCTGCTTATCTTCATTGGTAAAACAGATAACATGTGATTGGTAATGCAGTCATTATTGACATGAATAATTTTCTATTTGTTTCTACATGCAGAATATCAGCGTGATTCTAAAAAATAGGAATGTACTCAATAGTGTTGTCAAAAGGTAATTGTTGACAACTTACAACTTCCATTCCATCTTTGGACAGTTGTAGGGCTACAAATTCTTCTTTATGCTGAATTTAATCATCTCTCTGTTACATTCATCCATTGTAGTTTAGCTCTCTGGAGTGAAACAGAATAAGACTTATCTAATTTAGGAATCTGGAGATAGCTCCTTTAAGTTTTCATCATATGACCCGGCCCCTTTTCTCCTCTCAATCCTGACTACAACAGACTGGCTATTATAAAAAAGACAGAGAATAACAAATGCTGGCTAAGATGTGGAGAGAGAGAAACCCTCCTGCCTTTTGGAACTGTAAATTAATATAGCCATTATGGAGAACAGTATGGAGGTTCCTTTAACAACTACAGATAGAACTTCCATATGATCCAGCAGTCCCACTACTGGGGATATATCCAGAGGATTGGAAAACATTAGGTCGAAGGCATACCTGCACTCCCATGTTTATTGCAGCTTTATTTACAATAGTTAGGTGATGGAACCAACCTAAATGTCCATCAATCGATGACTGGATAAGGAAATTATGGTACATATACACAATGGAATACTATACTCAGCCATAAAAAAGAATGAAATTCTACCATTAGCAGCAACATGGTTGAGCCTGGAGAAAATTATTCTAAGTGAAACAACCCAGGTACAGAAAGAGAAATACTGCATGTTCTCATAACTGGGAGCTGAATCCATAAATAAACAAATGAACAATAAAGAGAGACAGTAAGAAAGAAAAAAAACAACAATCACAGTAATATGTTGAACTTTTAGAAAACTAGAAGTGGGAAAAGCGGGGGCTAACGAGGAATTGGTCAACGGACACAAAGAATGATTGCGTATTGTAATGATGAGTAAGCTACCTATACTGATCTAACCACCACACATTCTACACAATTATTGAAAATCAACACTGTGCCCCACATGTATGTATAATTAAAAAAAAAAAAAAGTAGAGATAAAAAAGAAATATAAAGTGTGCTTCCTACCATTAAAGTATTTATGAAATATTGATTTTTTTCCAGTGCCTGTTACGTACTCTTATGCCCAATAGGTATGATAGGTTAATGACACGAAGGAGAAATTTTAACAGGTAAAACCAACTTAACTGGCCTGGAGATTTCTATGTGGTGGTGAGAGTTTGGTTGCAATACGTGCTGTCTGGGCGTATACATCCCATTAGGAAAAGGCAGATGCCAATTAACTAATTCATTCAAAAACTGTTTCATGCATCCATTTTTTCTTGTAACTTTTCTCAAAATGTCTCCCAGGGACCACTCTACTGAAGAAAATTTTCTATGGTTTGAGATTTACTGTAATAAATTTCACATAAAGGATTCTGATCAATCCAGTAGTGAAGAAACTCCTTTAACATTGTTTGGATCAGCTTTTCCAAACTTTTTGGGGGGGGGGGCTATGGGAAATTTTGTGTGTAACATTCATTAACTTCTTATGCAAGATATTTTGCAAAACACTGTCTTAAAAAATTGAACACTGGGCTTTTTATTTCAAACATTTCGATGTGAATATAACCATTTTCATGAAAAATGGTTCTTGTAGGAAGACTGAGTGGCATCTGGACCTATGTATTGAAGACTTATCACAAAACCCTATGAGGTGGGAGCTGAGTGAGGTCTGAGGAAGGCAAGGAACCGGCAGAGTGTACTAGTGTGTGATTATTGAGAAAAATTCATGGAGGAGCTGGAAGGCGGAAATATCATAAAACTGGAAAGAACCCCGAGAAATTTTTGTCTGTATTCCATACCTTCTTTTCTTTAATTAGGACAGTATTTATTAAACGATCATCATCGCAAATGTATTCTGATTAAGTTAAAGTGTTTACAGATCACTAACTACAAGGTGATATAAATGGAGACAAGATCGCGTTATGCCAAAGAGCTTAAAATTTAACCACAGAGACAAGCTATACTTGTATATTCACAAAATAATCAGTTAATAATATAAAGTGGGATGTAATTAGTTGTTGAGCAGATCAGGTTATAAACACTCTAGAATGGGGAGGAGGAAGTTATTCCTGTGAATGGAGTTAGAGAAAGTTTTCAATTTGTAGGGATCCCTAAAAAAGGAGCGTTTTAATTTATCTTAGGAACCACTGTTGCAGGAGAATAACTGTCTCAAAGTCCTTTATGTTTAACAAAGTTATTTATTGCTTCAGTTCATACAAATTTCTCTCGGTCATTTTTCACTGGGAATGGAGAAAGGACATCTTCTAATGTATCAGTAATATTGCTGATAGGAGAATATCTTCACGAAGACATCATTACAATTATTTTCTCTTGCCAGGCAATTTTACATAACATTGAGGTAAACAGCATACAGGTCTGCAAGTTAGTGATAGCATTTGAAACGGGAGATGACTTCAGGAGCCAGTTGGGAAGACTAGAAGAGTCTGATAAGAAATGAATAAAAGATAGGATAAAACCTAACAAAGGCAATTTACTGCAAGCATTAGAAGAAAAAGAGTTAATAGGGAATGTGTACTTAAGTAATAGAAAAAAACCGAAAAAAGACACACACAGGAAGCATGTCCATGGAGTAAGTGGATGGCTGACATTAACATATGGAAACCAGACAGCAAGGATGGGTCAGAAGAGAGAAATAGCCACCTGGGGATAAATATAGCAGCAGATAAGAAGGAATGGAAAATTTTGGATGGGGGGTTCACTTCCTATCTTGGAAAGACGGAGGGAAAGAAAGACTAGCCACTTTAAATATGTGAAAAATTATGTACTTTCTCCTTTCTCGAAAGGATTATATAATTTGTAAATGTTAAAGTAGATCTTTAAAAAACACTGGCATCACTCTCTATGTTATTTTTAAACACCTTTTTCATTCATTAAGCACAATTAAGCTATTAAGTCCTCCTTTAACGATGCAGAACACAGTCCCCACAGCCAGAAATGTACAGTGTATTAGAAACATCATGAACAATTCTGAACTTGCACAAAATATAATTGGCCAATTTGGAGACATTGTTTTGCACAGTATGATGTGTCTCATACATTTTTCATATAGAGGCAATGCACTTTATGAGACACGCAATAAGCATATGGAAATACATGCATTCTCAGGAGGCTGGGGAGAGCGGCTGGGGGATGGGAGACGAAGCACCAAGCTGAGCTGCTCCAGGAGATTTGTGAGCTCTGAAACTTGACAAGCTTGGAAAAAACTATTCTAGGCAGGCTTTCCAAGGCACTTACAATTCTAATTATATCTGGCGCACTCCATTTTTTCCTTGCAATAATTTCTTTACTGGTTTTAATTAAATGCTTTTAATGTCTAACAGGAAGATGGAGGAACAGGGAGAGTCAGAATTTGTTTACCAGCTAAGTCTTGCCTTGCCCTCACTAATTTTATGCCCTATGCAACCTGTGCCTTTATAATCTGTATGATTACCTACATTTCTACTAATTGATGCCTTTTTTTATTCTCTTCTTTTGCTAATTCTCCAAATTAAGACTCTACTCAAATGTTGTCAAGTTCAATCAATATCCTCTTTTGAGTAGTATTAGAATAAATGGATAATACTCTTGTAGATTGACATGTGGTAATATTAAAACTTACTGATGCAGCTTGAAAGTATCATTGTAGAGAATACTGAGGAACCACTGAAATGTTGGGGGGCGGGCCTCCGGGGGAGGGTGAGCTCATGTTTATACAGACAGGCTTGTGTCTGGGCTGTGGAAGGAGCACACTGCTTTATTCATTTCTGCAGAAGCTGAGTCAGCACTTGCTGGCCACAGTGTTTGGTACAAGGCACATTTGCAATAACTGCAAAATAACATTTGAAAATTTAAAGCTGAACATATGGAAATTATAGCTTTGAATTTGTACAATTCAGATCTATTTAAAAAGAAGGAAGAAAGTCCTTTTTATTCATCATACTTAAAAAAAATTAGTATACATTATTCAGTATATATTGGGTGTCTCCTGTATGTCAAGCACAAGAACTGAATATAGAAATGGATGGAATGAGACCGCCTTAAGAAACTGACATTCTAACAGGGGAGAAAGAGCATGTACAGAAATAAGAACTATTTAAGGCATCATTCTTTTTTTTTTTTTCATTAAACATTTATTGACTGACAGCTATGTGTCAGGGTCTAGGCTAGAGGATGAGGCTATGAACGTAGAGACACAATATTTGTTCTCAAAGGATTGGGTAACTAGAATGGGGCACAGACATATAAATAATGGTAGCAACGGAGTAACTGTTATTATACAGCATATGCAAGAAGCTCTCAGAGCCCTGAGAAAGACGGTCTGAACTCTACAGGGGGAGTAGGCATGGCTTAGGCATAGCTTCCTGAAGAAGACAGTCTTGGTATAGCTTGAGTCTCCAGTGCCAGTTACTTCTCAGTCTCCTGTGTTAGACTATGTGAGCAAATAAATAACCCCCCTTCTTTTTCTGCCTAAGCAAGTTTGATTTCTGTCACTTACTGTCAAAAGAATCTGGTAAAATCCAGAGCCAGACAGTACACATTGTAGCAAAAGAGATAACAAGGAACCATGGTGTATGCTTGTTTTGTCTTTTAACCAGAAAGGTTGCTTCATTTACATTTAAATTATCTTCTTGCACATTTATAGTTATCTCCCTTATTTATGTATTTGAATTTGTTTCTATCATCTTATGTTGTGCTTTCTATTTACCACACCTTATCCCCCAATTTTCCTGATTTTTAGCAGATTCATTACATTTTATCATTTCCTAGTTTCCTTTTACTTGTTTGGAAGTTAAATATTCTGTTTCTATTCTTTCCGTGAGTACCCTTACATTTTTAAACATTTAAGCATTAAGTACAAAATTAATCAAAACCTCTATTCTTCTTCTGACTAATACAGATATAGTAATGCCATAATTTCAATCACCACTCCCTTCCATATTCTAAATCATTGTTAGACACTATTTTTACTCCCTCTTTCCATTAGCCATTATTACTATTATTGTATTTACAGTCTTTACTTGTGTAGATTTACTACATGTTTATAAATTTTATCGCTACATCCTGCTCACTGCCTAAGAAGCTGAGTTGTGTAGACTGAAAATACAATCTCTTTGGCTTCTTCTAGTTGGGTAAAGCAATGGAAGACTCCGGCAGGAATAGATTGAGAGATTGCAGGGAGGAGAATGAGGATGGGCTATTTATTTCCTGCATTCCTTTCTTTCTTTCTTTTTTCTTTTTTTTTTGGCCTCAAAGCTACCATCAGGGGATCTTCCCTATCAGCTTCCTACAGGTTCCAGTAATTACTCCTTCCGCTTGTTTCTTTAGGCTTAGGAGTTGTGTCATTCCAGCCATTGTTAACCCTGGGGTACCCTGTCATTCCTTGTTGCTTTTTCTATGTCTTGCCCTTGCCTTTGTAGCTAGTCCCCTTATTGAACTTACCTCAATTATCCAGCTTGAGTGAGCATGCCAACTTTTTCCTGCTGGTTATATTCATTATTTTTTCTTTAGCATTAAAAAAAACCTTTGTCATTATCTTCTGGCTTCTATTGTTATTGGTGAGAAGCATGCTGGTAGTCTAACTATTGTTCCTTTTTAAGGTTTTCGGTCTTTTCTCTATGGTTTCTGTTTAGATTTTTATGTGTCATTGGTGTTTTGGAGTCTTGCCATCACGTATATAGGTGGGCAATTGGTTTTTATTTATGCCACTTGATATGCTTCTTAAATTTGAGAATTCATATCTTTTGTCTGGTGACAATCTGTCCTGAGTCTCAGTCTTAAATCTGAGCATTTATGTCTTTTGTCAGTCCTGAAAGTCTCTTAGTTATTATCTCTTCAAAGATGACCTCTCTTTCATTCTGCCCAGTCTCTTCTAACTCCTATTAGATACATGCTGAACTTTCTCATTCTATTTTCTAGACAGATCTTAATTTAACCTTTCTTTTCTATTTTCTCATGGGAGACATATCTCCATACAGAACATTGAGCAAAATTAGTATCTCTTGACACTTCCCCAGAGCTGATAATGATCTCTCCTGAGTCCTAGTTAAGGATCTTGGTTCCAGATTCTCACCTTGCATAGTCTAAAGGCTATACTTTCTATCATTACTTGGGTATTTTCTTTATGGCCCAAATAGATCCAATATACCAGCAGGCTGTCCTATGATTTTAGCTCATGAGCTTAATGTCTGTCTTTGAATCCTGCTTTTTTTTCTGGTAATTCCCCTTTTTGTCTTTTGAGCTCATCTATGTATTAAAATAATTTGTTGCATTGTACTTATTATGTCTATATACTCATAAAGAGAAGAACGTTCTTTCTTCTGTCCTCTCTGTGCTTAATCAGGACATCTTTTTAAAAACAGGAAGCTTTTTAAACAAGGGCTTAAAATGGTCTACTTTGTATTTCAAAGGGATGCATGTTTAAAAGGATACATAAAAGCCTGAACAAAGACAGGGATGTAGATACCCCTTTGAATAATATTTAAGAGGTGTATAGCAGGTGTCTTCAGGAGACTCAAGCCTAAGCACTTGGTGAGGATTTGGGGTGGTGATTGCAGTTTGCTTTGAGTCTTTAGGTGGATCACAGTGATGTTAACTGGAATCAAAAACAGGGAAATTTTGCATATTCTTGTACTTGTATGATATACGGGTAGAAAAGTTCAGAAGGCAGTTGGAAATACAGGTCAAGAGTTCTGCAGATTTGTAGATAAATGAAAAGATCATCTTATAGCTGGAAGTTGGAAACGTGGCAGTAGATTAAATTATACGGGGAGGGTGTGTACAATGAGTAGAGGCTGGTACAATGAGCACTATTAATGTAACGAGTATAGAATGGAATTATATTTACGAGGTGACTCAAGAAAGACTATTTCAGAGAACACTGTTACTCCTCACCCATGAAAGGACAGTTAATGAATTGAGAGAATGATGGACAATAAAGACCAAATAAGTTAAGATTTTGAAATGGAGGATGATCAATATTGCTTGATATAGCAATAAAAAAAGGAGGTCAGAACATGACAATTGTCAACAGAGGTAGAGAGTCAGGCCTCATGGATGAGATGGGGACTAGAAGTGGCCTTTCAAGATCCATCCCTAACACCAATGCCTGCAGCGCAGAGTCAGAGCCCGTCTCAGATGGCATTGGCTGTCGCTCCTGTTCATCAGTACCGGCTGATCAGCAATTGTTCTTTATACTGGGATGTGTTCTTCATTTCACCATCTCCATCATTTAGCTGACCAGACCAAAATACAAACGATTATGAGTTAGAACCCAACCCAGGAAGGAGTATTTCACCAAATACAAACAGGTTAGGCATCTAGGCCTTGTGGTTGCTCTGGAATTAACAAGTAGCAAAATTGCGCTGTTCAGCCAGAAGGATGACAGACCTATTTCACAGGAAACGCACTAGAGCCAATTGCCTCTGAACAGGTGAGAAAACATTTTCAGGTCTTATTATTATCGCATAATAGTTTATAGCTTTTATGCAGACTGCGAGCCGCTTTCTTCTCTGTCTCTGTCAGAGCTCTCTCCTCTACCCTACTTTACTCTGTGAACTCTCACTGCCCGGGACTCCACAGACATTCCTCAACTCAGGGAAGATTCCTGAACTTAGCTTGGTTTCCTTCTCCTTCCCTGTGCTGCAGCCTGGAAATGCTCTAAAGGTAGTAAACTGGGACAATCACAGGGACCATTCCTCAGAGATCACTGTCATTTGTTGTCTGAATTTCTATTGTTTTAAGAACCCAGTTTTTCATATATTTGGCCTGTTGTTTTACATGTTTTAGATGCAAGAGTATATCAGACTCCTGTTACATCTTCTCAGATAGAATTAGAATTGATTTTATTCAATTTTAACTAACTCTTTTTATTGTCATAAGAAAATTTAATTTAAGAAACCCATTAGGATGGCTATAAAAATGAATATTTTATAGCCAAGATTCTAAGACTTAGAATGACAAGAACAGGTACAATGGCCTCCTGGAAAATGGAATCCTGTCAATGCTTATTCCTTCTGAGTATGTTTCACTTTGCAAAACTGCATTCAAACCACAAAGTCTTCAGTTTAGTAAACTGTCTCAAATAGGACAAACCTGATTTGGATTTAATGGGTTAAAAAAATTTGCTGAAAATTAATAGTTTGGATTTTTTGGGAGGACATCATCTTGGGCTACTGGTAATTTAATCATACTTGTTTTTCAGTTGTAGAACCAAAATTTTGTGTAAAATAGGCCATTAGGTCTGAGGAAAGATTATGAATACAGAAATACCTGAGGACCAGGACATTATTTTTTTCCTCAATGTATTTATTCTCAGGTCTGACAATATGCTTAGTAGATTGTGGGGCTCAATAAATATTTATGAAATAAAGAATGATTTGTGATTCTTTGAAGGCAGGGACTGTGCTTGTCTTGCTAAATTTGTAACACATAGTTTTGGGTTGAGTTCATTGTACTCAATAAACACTTTATTGATGGGATTAATGGATGCATAAAATTGCATGGACTGTAGATAAAGTCCTTGTAACTTTGAAAATGTATTTTCAGTTCTGGAAATTTTTAGTAATTATATGACTGAAAAATTGAACTAAAAAATGGGAGGCAATATGAGTAAACGATGATGTGGCCCTTATGGAGTTTAAACTTAATTTTTTCCAATCTAGTGATGAAGGAATTTATGCTGAAAACATCAATTGTGCTGCAAAAGCTAGACCCGTGAAAGAGTTCATCTGCACATCACTTTTTCCATGTCTATTTGTAGTTCATTTCATGGAGAAGGAATGGAAAGATAAAAATGCCAATAAAGCAGACACAGGAATTTGAAGAGAAAGGAAAATTAGTCAGCAACCATGTACCACAAATCACCACTGGAACAATGAAGACCCGTGAGATCAGAAGGTTGTTTCAGACAAAAGATGCTGCAGGGCCATGAGCAGACCTCAGGGGAATGAGGGGTTCATGCCTCCTCCTCCCCAGGTACAAGGCTGTTTCGTCATTAGCTCCTTGCTCATCATGAGTAGGAATGCTCTGTTTTTTTCATGCACCTCCAATACAACTGTGGCATAAGTGCAGTGCTGTCAGGCCACTCTGGAGGCCTGGCCAAAATCCACAGGCGAGGCTGCCTGGAGGGAGCAGGCACGTCAACAGCACCACTGCAGAACAGCCTTTTCGTTCCCACTAGTTTTGTTCCTGGCAGGGGCATGTGAGGGGCTACATTAGCACCCCACCAGGAGGGATGCAGGACTCAGACAGCCACAGAACAAGACTGCCTTCATCAGATATGCTAATATTATAACTGGGTGGTTTAAATCTTATTCACTGATGTTAGACCCCAGCTATTGGTGGAGATACTTTTGGACGGTCAGATTAGAAACCAACAGATGCCCCCAAGCATTCCTCCCCTGGTGTCCAATATATTTGGGGCATCTGTGTGATCCCATAATGCAACAGCAGATCCCCTTCCTCTTTCCTATGGGACTCCTAAGCGAACAGTAAGACCTAGTTCATCAACTATTCGTTTGTGGGGACTGTGCCATTCCTCTACTCAGCAAAAGACAATTTCCTCTGTGTTGCAACTCTATAGTTGGTGAGAGGGTAGGAGGTTGGCAGGGCCAGAGCCGGCTACTAAAAGCAGGCACAGTAAAACCCTACAATGATTTGCCTCTTTTTCAGCTTGGCACAGCATGTTAGAAGCTGGAATAGAGAAACATTTGTAATAAATTGCAGCTGGGAGGAGGGAGAGGGTGCTTCTGTAGAAGTCCTGTGTTCCTTTCCCTGCCCCTTCCATGGCACAGTCATGAGCCTGACTTTTGCTTTTCATATTTTAAATTCAGCCTGTACTGAACTTGTCACAGAAATAGATCTGCACTGACACTCCCACTCGCAAGCTGCTGGTGCTGCGGTTGCAGGTTTTGACATCGCTTGAGCCAACCCAGAAACTGGAAAGTGGAAGCAGAATTAAAGAGGTAGCTACATGGAAAAAACCACTTCCTGGATGGGAAACCTGGATCATATGTTATTTCCATCTCTGACACTCATAAATCTTTACTGTCAACATTATGCTCATACCATGGTGATTGCCTGTATGCATAAGGTCTTACTAAAAAAGGGAACAGTTCTGTGGCACAGGCATAGTTTTTGCCTAAGAGAAAGAGCAGAGTAGGGACTGTCCTTACTTGCACCATCTCTGCTGCAGATGCCTGGGCTCTGGAAGTCAAATTGATGGAACCACTGCAGCAGGACCAGCCATCAGGGTGGAAGGTTGGCATTGGGGAGGCCAAGTAGAAGGCCACAGGTGGTCCTGGCAGGCAAGTGGGCAAAGCAGCAAAGGTGGAGATCTGGAAAGGCAGCCCAAGGTGTCAGGGAGACCTGGTAGGAAGGCCACACTCTGGGCCTGAAAATTAGGGCAGCCCGCAAGCATTTGGAAGATGTTAGGTGGAGGTACGGGAAAGGAGAGACCCACAACTTTGTCCCTAGAGACTAATAACAGTAGCTGGCATTTCTTGAGCAACTGCCAGGAGCCAGGCACTGAGCTAGCAATGCTCTCTACACCAATCACAGCTTTTGTCACAGTGCATTTCATCTGCTAGTCACTCTCTTGTATCTCTTACTGGATTGCATGTTCCTTGCGGGAGGGGCCTATGACTGGATCACCATTGGCAGGGAACCAGGAACATATTTCTATTTGGTGAATACTTGCTGAGTGAGTGAGTGAATGACCTTACATCTTTCAGCCACCCTGCAAGGTATTGGTATTCCCATATTCTTGTTGATGAAACCAAATCCCTGAGAGATTAAGAGACTCACCCAAGGTCACACACATGCTAGTAATGGCAATGCTAGGTTTTGAATGTTCTTTCCATTAGCCACACTGCTCAGGGGACCGAATCAGAACTTAGAAATGACGAGGCAAGAGAGGTCTCAGATTCTGGAAATGGAGTTCAACTTGAGCAATTTTTCAAGAACAAATCTCTTGCTGCAGTTTGGTGGATGGTGACAGTAGAACCAGCCCCAGGGCCGACTTGCTATAAAACCCCTTAGCTACTGGGATTACTCTAAGCACTCCCCTGGTATCCCACCCTCCTGTCCTGCTATCCCTACTTTTGCAACAGGGGTAAGCTTGCCAGGAAAAATCTAGGACATCCAGTTAAATTTGAATTTCAGATAAAAAACCAATAATTTTTAGCATAGGTATGTCCCAGATATTACATGGGACAAACGTATACTAAAAAATTATTGGTTGTTTATCTGAAATTCAAGTGTAACTGGAATCCCATATGTTTGTTTGCTAAATTTGGCAACTCTAAATGGGGATTGGTTTTAAGGATACATGTGAGAATCTGGAGGTAGGTTAAACCATGTAGGCACCCACACACCTAGGTACGTAGGGTCCCAGCATTTCTGTGACTGGGAAGTTCACTGGGGAGTGAATAGTTCTAGAACAATAGCCCACTGGGTTCTGGATGAAACAGCAGCCATAGTGACCTCTTGTTACCTTTTCAGAAGTGAAGTGCATTGTTCCTGGTGCTGCTTTCTTCCCCCATGTACTGCACTGTCATACTTCCGAAGAGAGAGCCTATGGTTGGGGTCGATAGTCTCTAAAGTATGGAGGACCTGGCACAGAACAGGTGCTTAGTAAGTATCTCTTGAATGAATGAGTAAGTGAGTTTCAAGATGTGTCCCCACATAAGTGGTCAATCTCCCTTATGTCTAGACTATCTATGGTCAACTTTGCATATTCTCAGGTCTAATCAGTTGTGGCCAGAGTATTAGAGTCGGTCAGGGTCACATGCAAAAGCACAGTAGTTATTTTTTGAAAGAGCCTGTTGGGCCACTGTCTTAGTAAGGAGCCGGGAGTGGCAGGCAAGCTAGAACATTTTGGCCTGTCTGATACACATGGCCTGTCTTGCATGCCGTCCTTAGGCTACTAGCACTAGTTAGCTCTCAACACATTATTGCTGGAGTGATCATGTAATTTATCATCTAAAGTGGGGTACCTTGATGAATAAAAGGAGATGCAATGATAATGCCACTAGGACAACGCATATAAACCTGAACTATTCTGGGCAAACTGGAATATATGGACATCTTAATTTTTGTGAATAACAAATATCCTCTAGAACACCCCAAATACTATAATCTCCAAATGCCACTCTTTGGGCACAGTGACCATATTCCTCAATCAGCTGCAGTGTGTCCCCATATTGCTTTTCCTCAAGATAGTGTATCAGGAGAGATTTGGTGAGATTTTCCTCACAAATCTGATTCACATAGTATTTTGCTGAGTATATTGTTGCTCTGTCACTCAGCTGGAATCTCAGGGTAAAGGTTCGTGCCATTTACCTTTATTTTCCTAGCACCTGGCACAGTTCTCTACACTTAGAAAGTAAACTTGTACCAGTCACAACAGGCTATGCTATGCTGCACTAACATACTACCCTCACATGTTGGCAGCTTATGAGAAAGAAGGATATTTTCTTGCCCACACCGTATGTCCACTGTTGGTCAGCTTAGGCTCTGCTCCACGTTCTGATTAATCTGGGACCTGGGCTGATGGAGCAGTTTTTGTCTAGAATGTTGCAGATCTCATGGCAGAGGGAAAAGGGACAATACTGAGCCACGAACTGGCTCTGAAAGCTCCTCTCAGAGGAGAGAGTTACTTCCACTTGCATTTCATTGCCAAAGCAAATCACACGGCCAAGTCTGCCTCCCGTGAGGAGAGGAAATGTAATTCTCCCACAGGGAAGAAGAGAGAATGTTTTTGAACAAGAGTACAAAATCTACCACAGTACCCTGTAAAAGTGAACGGAATTAAACTCAGCATTATTATTTACTCTATCCTCCAGACTCTTCTGCCATAAAGGTGGGGCGAGGTGGGATGAGATGGGTCGGGGGGGGGAGCGGGCAGCACACTCTTATGTCCAATACTGAGGAGCTCAGCATGGATGCTCGTCTTCCCGTTTTTTATTCAGGCATGCTTACACCTGGGAGAGAAGAGAAAAGCCTCACTACTGGTCTTTTTCTTCTTCATCTATAAGGATTATCCTTCTCACTTCTCAGGGTCATCACTGGGAACAGAGTCTAGCTATCCTAGCAGGAGAAATGAATAGTAACTCTCTGATTTCAAACAGTATCTAGCTCTGGGGCTATGGTATGAATTCATGCAATGCATTGACAGCTAATGAGTGTCAGGTACTAGGCACAGTCCTGGGGACCATCAAGGATTAAACACGTCAAAATTCTTGTCTTCAGGCAGCTTTCACTTTAGTAGAAGAGCAAGACATGTCCATCTAATTCTAGATGAGGTGGAATATGTCATGTCCTTGGAGTTTCTATATTCAAGCCCACGTGGGTCTCTCTGATTTCATGTCCTGACCAGATGCAGCAATAGCAGATGGAGCCCCAATGGCTATTACAATGACTCCTGCCTTCTCTAGGAAGCTGTTCCCGAGTCAGGCAGAGGAGGTTTGAATTCCTACCAGACATGGTCTGACCCCTTTATTCCCCATCCTGGGCTGTACGCTTTGAATGCAATTGTAAAGATATTTGATTGAATTACCTATCTAATATTTGGGTATATCATGGGCTTTACGATCCAATCACCTGAAATGCAATTATACAAATACAATCGGACTTTCTTTTTAGGGATCTTATATTAGAATGGAGAACCTGGTCACAGTCCAGGGAACACCATTTCTAACCAGAGAAGCTAATCACACAAGATAAGCATGAGCAGGGAGTCCTTAGGATCTACTTCAGGCAGACCACTGGCATTCTTAGTTGTGGATAGCCCCTGTCCCAGGCTATCTTAAAGACCATGGTAGTACCTCACAAAGCATCACTTAGCTCCTAGGTGAGCCATTTCTACCATTTAGGCTTCGCTTCATGGTTTTGGGAAATCTGAAAGTTTTCAAAGATCTCCAGACACGTGTTTTAAAATGATCAAGGTTAAACTATACCTCCAAGCACACTTCTCAGCAGGTTCTAGAGCTGTGATCCATTAATTTTTTAATTCCACGTTGACATCTCAGATTTTTATTTTACCTATGAAAAAGTCAAGTTCAGAGAGATGTTCAGC
Source organism: Cynocephalus volans (assembly GCF_027409185.1). Lineage (NCBI taxonomy): Eukaryota > Metazoa > Chordata > Mammalia > Dermoptera > Cynocephalidae > Cynocephalus > Cynocephalus volans. Next base: position 76,006,587 of record NC_084471.1, on the reverse strand, counting down.
AGTTTGCCTAAGGTTACATACTTAGTTGACTGAAACATCCTACAACTCTAAAAGGTTGAGCCTATATATGAACTGGAATCCATTAGGGACAGTTCATGACAAGGATGACAGGGCACATTTTCCTGAGTTCTGTATTTGTGAAGACACATCCTTTTAGATTTTTCAGTTTATAAGTGTCGTGTTAAATAACGTAATTCTGCTGAGCATGTACTGGCTATTTCATAATAGTACTGGTTCTTTAAAAGTCAGATTTCTGAGTCATGTTGAGTTAATCACACAAAACCTGAACCTGGCCAATGGAAGGTCAGGGACAAACACAGTGATATCACTTGTCCCTTTTACCAAAGACTGTGGAGATTCAGAAAGGAAGTTTCTCCAGGATTCAAATTTGGGCCAAGTTGAATGCTGAGCATCCCCCAGTTACTCTGATAGATAAGGAAGAATGACCTCTAGTGAACTGGACAAAATTCAGATACTGTCTTTCATAAGTAACAAGTACTGTTGATGTGGGTTGTAACTACTTAACAGTTAAGACTAAACTGGATTATGAACTCCACTTTACCACTTCCACGAATCTCCTCCCACTTCCTGGGCCCCCCCTGGGACCCTCCTGTCACTTCTCTAGCAGTCAAAATACTTCTAATTTTTCAGGAACAATTCTTGCTCATGAATTTCTTGATTCTTCTGGTTGGAATTAACTTCTCTGTCCTTGGCACTGTCATGGCACTTTGATTAAGCGTCCTTTCTAGCCCTCATCATATATTAGCCAAGCACATGTAATATTTATCTTTGTGCTTCATTTCTTCTGCTGTAGAGTAAGCCACCTGAAGACAGGGATTGTGTCTTTCCTCCTTTGTGTCCTTGGAAGGTCTAGGGCTGTGCCAAGCACATATTCAACATTCGACAAATATTACTGCAATTAAATGAAATGGAATTATGTTTAAATTAATAGAGTCTGCTGTGGATTGAATGTCCCCCGACCTCAATGAAACTTAATCCTCACCGTGTCAGTGCTAAGAGGGTGGGAAATCCTGTTATGGTAATTGAAAGGTGGGCCCTTGAAGAGGTAATTAGATTGTGAGGACCATGCCCTCGTGAATGGATTGATCCATTCATGGAGTAAAGGACGTGGTTCTTATGGCTTTAAAAGGAGAGTGAGTGAGGAGTTAGCTCTCTCACTCAAGCCATTTGCTGTGTGATACCATGCTTTGCTATAGAGTCACCACCAGGAAAAGGTCCTCACCAGATGAATTCCCTGGACTTTGGACTTTCCAGCCTCCAAACCCATAAGCAATAAATATTGTTTCTTTATAAATTATGTTTCAGGTGTTTTTGTTATAAGCAGCAGAAATGGACTAATACAGGTTCAGAGCTGAGACAAGGCCTGAAAATAAAATAAACAAAATAAATGTTCAGAATTTTAAAAATCAGAATTCAGATGAGGATATGCGTACTTTTCAAACTTGGAAATATTTTTCTTTTTTTTCATGTGTATGTACTTTGTATGACATGGTTAATATATATTATAGAAATGTGTTGACTATATTATGTTTTGTGTTTACAAGAAAGTACGTTTCCTTAGGAAAATAGTGAAAAGACTATGAAATATTACTTTCCTCCTTTTCTATGCTTACACCATCCTGAATAATACAGAAGTTACATTTATGACCTATGTTAGAACGTTGGCTTTAAAAAAAATCATCATAAGATGTTATACTTTAATTCAAATTTCATGTGCAGGTTTGATAACATATTCCCCCCCCCCCCCGCTTTTTTACCCTCCTTATCCAGTGGGTAATTAGAGGTCCTGATCACGTGGAAATACTGGCAACTTTTATGAGTGGCTAAGCCTGAGGCCAGCTCAACCTAGGGTGAGAAAAAGGGGCAAAGACTAGCGTGTGACACTGTCAGCCTGTGGGCCCTGGATAAATAAAGGCCTGGCAGAGGTAGTGCATACTTCTCCACAGTAGATTTCTTGGGCAGATGCATGACCCTAGTCTAGGGTGACATTTTTTGTAGTTGAGTGTATACTGTGTTTGTCTTAATAGAGTTTGTACAGACATTTGAAATCTACTGATATTCCAGGTAGTGGACATATGTATTATAAAGAATCAATACACAGGAAGAATGGATAAAGGAATTAATATTTGTTGAGTACCTGTCATACTAGGTAATGTGCTTTTAAATAACAATAATTATAGTAAAAATAATAATAGTTACTATTCTTACTGACTGCTCACTCTGTCCTCATGTTGAGCCATTTAGTCCTTTTAGCAAAACTTACAATGTATTCTCTCCATTTTACCGGTGAGTAAAGAAGCTTAGTGATTGTAAATAACCTGTTTAAGTTCACACGGCCAGTTAGTGCCAGAGCCAGGATTTCACCCGGTCTAGCCAGGGATGGTTTGGTTGCATGGCCAGACCTTGTCTAAGTCTAGTTCAAGGAAAAAAACCTTTTTTTTTTTTTAATAAAGTTTTATTTTAGAACAGTTTTAGATTTACAAAAAAATTGTGAAGATAGTACAAAGAGTTCCCATATACCCAACACCCAGTTTTCTCTATTGTTAACATTATATTAGTATAGCTCACACGCTCCAATTATTATATCAGTATTGGCACATTATTAACTAAAATCCAAGTTCGTTCAGATTTCCTTAGTTCTTACCTAATGTCCTTTTTCTGTTCCAGGATCCCATGTAGGATACCACATTAAATTTAGTCATGCTGTCTCCTTGGGCTCCTCCTGGTTGTGATCATTTCTCAAATTTTCCTTGTTTCTGACAACCTGGACATTTTTGAGGAGTACTAGTCAGGTATTTTGTAGAATGAACCCTCAAATGAGGTTTGTCTGATGTTTTTCTCATAATTAGACTGGGGTTATATGTTTCTGGGAAGAGGACCACAGAGGTAAAGTACCGTTGCCACCAGATCCTATAAGGTTATATCAACATGACTTATCACTGTGCTGTCAACCTTGATGACCTGGCTGAGGGAGTGTTTGTCAGATTTCTCCACTATAAAGTTACTCAAAAATAATTTTTTTGAAGTAATAAAGAGAAATCTCACACAAATAAATTGTAGCTGGTTCCACAGGAACTAAAAATCATCAGAAAGCCACTGTCTCCAATATTCTCTCTTTGGGAGGTATGGTCTCTCATTTTCTTGACTTTAGGTGTTTTCTTCATTGTGTTATTTTTTACTAACCAGTGATGATTCCTGGCTCTTGGTAACTCTGTTTCCTGATGTCCTTATTCTCTTCTCTCTTTGCATTTTGACTTGGTTGCCAACGGCCTGCTTGACATCTCTCTCACCTTTTCCTGGTCAAGGACCTGCTCAGCAGTTGTTTCTCTTCCTTATTAGTGGTGCCATATTGTCCCCCTTGTGCCAGTCACTGTGCCCAGACCTGCCCCTGAATTAATTTGATCTTCGAAACAAACTGTGAGATAGGTGGAGTTATCTCTGTTCTATAGAGATGAGACTGAGATCCAGAGAAGGTTAAGAAACTTTCCTGAGGTTTTATAAGAGATAAGCCTGGCCTCGAAACCAGGTTTTTCAGACGCCAAAGCCAATACTCTAAAGTCTAAAGTCATGGTACCATTTTTGTTGCCCTTCTATGTTGTCTCATCCAAAACTCCCAACAGTCCTCTGAGATTAGGTAGTTTGCCCAAGATTACCCAGCTAGAAAGTGGTGGGTTTAGACCTTGGTTTTTCACAGCCCAAACTCCACCATACCAGCTCGACTTCCAAAGTACTGCAGCATATGAATTGACCTGATGAATGTCATTGTTTTAGATCTGTTCTGATGCAGTGAAAATAAAAATTTGAAATCTATAAATACCTCACTATCTCTGACTAAATCTGTTCAGATCCTGATTTTGGGACTCATCAGCATTCACCTTGAGCAAGTACTCAATAAATATTGTCCCATACAGAAAAGAGAGCTGCAGCTCTTGGTCTTGTGATTAAAATTTGTACTGGGAAGTTTGCAAGGGTAGATGAATGTGAAGAAGAGAAAGATTAATAAATAGTAAAGAGCACTGAACCTGCCATAGGTGGCAAATATGCTGCTGTGTAAATCTTATGTGTATGTGTATGTGTTTGTGCATGTTGGTCCAAGGCAATGGCATGAATGGCTGAAATCTATGCAAGCTGAGGGTGTTTCCTGACACCCTGATATGCCAGGATTTTGAGTGATTGCACTGGCCTTGAACTTGTAGGGAACAGCCACACTTTATCTTGACTTTTCTAAGTATGGCACTGAATATAGTAAAGAAGAAGTAATAGTGGGGGTAAAAGATAATGGCATCTTAGACTAGGCGGTACCAGAAAAGATAGAGGAAAAAAACGCGTGGTTTCAAGCTACTAAACGTGAAGGCGAAGGTGTGAGAGTGACCAAGGATGATAGATAGATGGGGTGTTATTTACTGAGACTGAGAACACTGGGAAGAGACCGTATTTGGTTGGGGTGGAGGGGGAAGGTCATGAATATGGGTTTTTAGACATCCAAATGGAGATGTCAAGTGTAAACTATTGGATATATGGCTAGAGCTCAGGGGGAGGTCTGGGCTAGAGACATACATTTGTGTCATCTGTGTACAGGTAAGGAACACTATGAGTACGGTCCAAAGCTTTTAGAGAGAGCATAGATTAAAAAAAAAAAAAACAGAGGGCCTAACAGCTAGGTAATAATTAATTTGCCAAAGAGAAAAAGAAGAAGTAGGCTAATAATTAGGAGACAAGCTGAAAAAAGATAAATTGTAGATTAATAGAACATAATGTTTGATTCATTAATCAAACAATTGGTGACTTTTTTCTGTGCCAAAGAACATTTAAAAACTGTGACTATAAAGACCCCAATAAGCTTACCTTTTTGACACAGCTTTTCTAACTTGAGTTAGGAACTGGTATGGATTATCTACGTTTGCTGTTTTCCTCTTCTCTTTGATTTTTCTCATTTCCCTGCTTCTTAACACTTCCATAAGCGACTAGGCAGGAATAAGGAAAGGGAGTTATGTCAAAAGCACTCATTTTTCTGGTTAGTCTTTAGTTCCGATAAATACTTGATGGTACAGGAATAAAACTTTTAGAAAACCTCAGTAGCTTGGAAAAGTTTCTGTTTTTGATTTTGTCACTTTTGTCACTGATTATCAGAAGATGGTATTACTTAAACGTAACTACAAAGTAACCAGCGAGATATATTTTTCTGATCAGTTATATAGTATTTCAAAGTCATTCAAGCAAATATAATGCATCGAAAAAGTAAAGAAGCTAGTATTATTGAGGAGGCAATATACACTTGCCAACTATTTAGCATTTCAATGTCTTTTTATGTTCAAAATCATTTAGAAGGTAAAAACAATGTAAAATTAAATATAGGATAGTATAGAACAGTGTCCTATTAACAAAAGTAGTAATTTTTCCTCCTCAAGTGGTTGTTACCCTGGAAGAAAAGTCTCGATATGACATAAATCCAGTGCTGTTGCACTGAGACGGTGCTGTGGATACAGTGCCCACCCCCCAACCCATTGAAACTTAAATTGTGTCACCCAAACCTCCAGGTGTTGGAAACTTGGCCCCCACTGTGACAGTAGTGAGAAACTGGGAAATCCTGTCATGACGATTGAAAGGGGGGGCCTTGAAGAGGTGATTAGATTGTAGGACAATGCTGTTGTGAATGGATGAATAATGGTAGTCAGGGGCTTTGACTGGTTCTGAGGGCTTTAAAAGGAGAACACGTGACAGTCTCCCTCTCTCTGCTCCACTGTTTTCTGCTATGTGAAACCCTTACATTGCTGTAAAGCCACAACCGAAGAAGAACCTCATCAGATAGATGTGTTCCCTAGACTTTGGACTTCCCAGCTTCAGAAACTGTGAGCAATAAATTTTGTTTTCTTTATAAATCACCAGCTTTAGGTATTTATAAGCAACAGAAACAGACTAATACAGATGGGATAATGTAAAAAGTCAGATTAACTTGAAAATGCTTTTATTTATAAGGAAACAGGCTCATTCTATGAGAATTCTTCTTTATTATTGAGAAACCACTTATATTCTTAATGTATTCTAATATTGACTAAATATTTAGAATTATAGCTTTCAGACTATTTGTTGTATCTTTTGGTATGAGGTGAAACTATGCAGTAGAAAAACTACTTAAATAAAATACTCTGTCTTGTCCTATACCAGAAACAGAGCCAGATCTGGCATTAGGTGCCACGAAGGTAGCAAAAACCTCTTCTGCGATTGAAGGTTTATCTGAATGCTCCAAAATACCTCTATGCTCAATTCTCTTAACCAGCCAGTGCACTAAAATTTTTCCATTACTCACTCCTTTGAATAAAAGCACCAATGTATAAATATTATCTTGGAGTGATAACATATAATTTTTTTTAAAGGTAAGGTACTTCATTACTGCTTGGTAATGAGACATTTGGAGATGGGAAATAGCCAATTAAACACTCAGCACCATGTTGGCCATCTTGGGTGATACAAAAGTAGAATATTTGGTCCATGTCTTCAGGCAACTTACATTCTCATTGTAAATTACACATATATAAAAAAAGCTAGGTATTCATTCATCTTAACATTGCAAAGACAGAGGAAGAAAGTAAAACCAAGGGGTACAAAAAACTGATTACATTTTTTAGTGTTGAATATACTAATTATCCTGACTTGAGCATCATGTATTGCACACAGGCATTGATATTAAATGCTGTACCCACAGATACGTACGATCAATTGTTTCAATAAATTAAAAAAAAAAACCCACTGGAAAATGATCAAAAGATATCTTAAGTCTGACCTAGGTCTTTTAGTGGCTTCTTAAGCTGGAAGAGGAAAGAAAACTGTGTACCCTAGGCAGGAACTTCAAAATTCTACCCTAATGGCACATGGATTTACCATTCCTTGTGTTTAGTGATATTGTTATTACTTTTTTCTCTGGACTGCTCATTTATTTTTTACACTTCACTTACTGACATCTGTGATTTGTCTACCATGAAAGCTGAAACTTGCTCATCTTACTGCTGGTCACACCTCAGCAAACTGACCCACCAGGAGTCCAGTCAATCTTGACTACAACTGAAGTGTTAGGACTCCATACTGGGGAGTGGCCCTAATACACAGGATTGCCTGTGCATGAGCAAAAAGGGGCCTCTTGTCAAATAATACTTTGCCTTATGCTCTCAGTACCTGGGCGTTTACTTCAGCCACCCTAGTCCAGCTGTGGACCCTAATAAATAAGAAATTTCTTTTTCCACTTTCCACCCTCCTTCCCCAGCCCTGAGCTTTGTCATCTGGTACTCCTAACCAGCTGTGCTTTGCTTGGTATCCTGCTGGTCCAACTACCCCCTTGTAGGTCTTACACTTATCGGCAAGACTGATTCCTAAATGTTCTGCACAGTGTCATTCTGGATGACTGTGGTTACTAACCAAAAGTTAGTCAACCAGTGAGTCAGAATATATCAAGAATGCTTGGAGAAGAACAGTTAGAGAAAAATTACTTGGGTGGAAGATAGAAGTCCAATATGTTTTGATTTGATCTGGCTAAGATAGTATGGTATTAAATTATCCAGTCATCCATATTTATAGCCAAAAATTCATTTTTGTGGTAGCTAAATCTAAAAGAAATCTGTAATAAATAGATATCCTTAAATAAAATCAGCTGCCTTATAATTTTTATTGGCTTCAATGAGAGGATAACATAAATAGTATTTTGTTTCTATCATAACACAGTTATTAAGGCAAAATAGTCAAACATTACTGTAGTTCTTCCTGATTATATAATTGCTATTATATAAACCGATTTCCTTTTTGCTGGTTAAAGAAGAGATTGTCTATTTTATAGCAGTTCAGCAATGTCACTTGTGTGTTAATAAAGCACTATTTGTATCATTCAGGATTCATCCCTCATTTTATACTCACAAAATTTTAATCAACATTACCATTGCCTCTCCATGGAAGGTAAGAATTTGACTCCAGGAGAAAAACATACAAACTTCTCTATGTCTAGAGTGAATTTTTATTAAGAACTTATTTTCATATTCAAAATAATTGATGAATATTCTTTCCAGTTAGAAAAGACACTGACATGTATGCTGTGTTTTTTCTTTAGGGATTAGGCACTTCCAGCTTCATTCCTTGAACTAAGTTAGAAGACTTTGCCTGCTTTAGGTCTATTGCCTTCAATTTGAGTAAATTTGAGATGTTCTCAGGCCATCTGTAATTAAATAGGTAGAATAGGTCATATTTTTAAAAATATAGCATTTCTGTTCAGAGTGGCTCATGGTTAAGACTACACCTTTCCTTCTCTTTACTTCTTGGATAATGTCTGGGAAGGTCAGCTTCCTTTAGAGGAGTCAGAGACTCTGGTTCTGTCATGTTGAGAAAGACATTTAATAAATTTGGGCCTCAGGTCTTACTCTGCAAAGCGAGAAGTTGAATGGGATCTTTTTCGAGTTCCCTTTACATTATATAGAAATAGTAAAAAGCTAGTTAAGCTCATTTTTAATGCTTGTTTATGAGGGTTCGTTGAAACAGATGATGGAGGAAAAAGCAGCAAAACAGTGGGGGAAGACAAACCAAAAAGTGCAGAATGTGTGGGAAGACCTGAGGGTGGCTCCCGTGGCTGGCAGCCTGGCTCTTGTTCCTCCCTCTGTTTCCGATAACTTTCTCCATGAAACACTCTGAATGATCTCACACCAAGAGGACAATCTGGCTGTGGGTTGAAAAAGAAGAGGGTGAATTTTACTGGTTGAGAACGCCAAGCTTAGTCTGAAATTCATTAGTTACTTAAGTGATTGTTAAAGTGATGGAACACTAGGTCAGAGGGTCAGTAGTTAAGACAGGCAGAAACGCCTGCTAATCCAAAGTTCCCCTGTGAGGTCATTGGAGACAGAAGTTTACCAGAACTGAAAAAAAAGGTTTAGTTATATCGTTTATATGGTGAACATATGTCATATCCCCAAAACATGTGCCTCTCCCTAAAAAGCTGCTCAGAGAATGTTTTTTCTCTTCTAAATTTGTATCCTGAGTACTTTTTCATAGTGTATGTGTGTTTATTTTTTACAAAATCACTTGGGAACCTATGACAGTCTCAAACAAGTCCACCTGCTGGGTTAGGCGCATCCTTTCCATGACCCTAGGTCTCCGTTAGCTCTGTGTTTGCCAGTGTGTTGTGGTGGTTTGTCTTTGTGTCACTGCCCCTCAATAAGGGAAGTCGCTCAAGGACACAAATTACACCTTATTGATTATGTTTTTCCAGAACTAAAACTGTTCCTGGCTCAGGGTGGGCCAGGCATGGAGCTAGGGGCAGAGAATGGGAAGGTGCTGGCTCAGCCTTAGATGCTTATAGTTCAGTGGAGGAATCAGGAGCAAAAAGTGTACATGAAGTCAATATCCTGCAATAGATACTCTCACTGATATAGGACCCAGGAGACAATAAGGAGTCAAAAAAACATTTGGCTGTAAGGACAGAAGAAGGGAGAGTGGTCAAAGAGTAGCTCGCCTTACAATCACTGAACATTAGACTTTTCCCATCATCGTTAGATACGGCATCACCAGGATGAGACATGCTGAATTAGAGGGTTGGTTTCCTTACTGATAATGATGATTCCCACAGTTCTACACAGGTGCAACATAAAGTAAAAATTTAAAAAGTTGAACCACAAGTAACAGCCCCCTCTCACCCTTGCCTCCAACTACGTGCCTTAATTACAGACTGGGAGGAGATGCGTGCTGGGTCCACCTCCAGCCTCTGTCTACACAGTCTGTCCTCTGGGTCGAGAGATGCTTCCCTCCGCTTTTCTGTCTGGTGATTTCCCACACATCTAATAGATTAAAGATAGCTGCCAATCTTTGCTGCTCCGCTCATTGAGAGAGGAGGTCCCTATCCTTTCCCTTTGAAACTGACTAGTCTCTGTGACTGCTCAACCAGTAGAATCTGACAAGCCCAGGCCTCAGAGTCTGGCAGCTTCCAAGTCCTATCCTTGGAATGCTAGCTCTGAAGGAAGCTAGCGGCCATGTCTGGCTACTCCGAGACTGCCATGCTTGTGAGAAGCCCAAGCCACATGGAGAAGCCCTGGAGGATGGGATGCCATGTGAAGAGAAGGAGAGTTCAAGGAACACTGAGGAAGCATGCAGACAAGTGAGGAACGCTCTTGGAAGTGGATCCTCGGCCTCAGCTTCCTCAACTGGCATCACATGAATCAGAGGTGAACCGCCCATCTGAACCCTTCCTGAACACAATCAGGAGCAAAATAAGATGGGCATTCTAAGGCAGTAAGTTTTAGTGTTGTTTGTTACACATGAATAAATACCTGAGGCAATATCCTTCAAAACCTTGTTCATATATTATTTCCCCAAGGCAGCCATTGTCCTGTTTTGGAGGTAGAGTCAATCTTTTCTCATCTTCTCCAGAGTCCCTATGTCCAAATCAATAGCAGCAGTTAACTTTTTTGAATATTTCCTATGTGTCAGGCACAGCACTAGTGTTTTACATACATTTTCTCATTAATCTCTCAAAACAAATATGTAAAGAAGATATTCTTGTTATGTTGGTCAGGAAGTTGGGACTCAGAATTATCCAAAATTATCGAAGGTCACACAGTGGTGAGTTGTGGAGCTGGGATCTGAACCAGCCAGTCCTGCCAGGCTCTGTCCACAGCAGTGCCCTGTGTTCATCCCAGCCACTGTCATTCTAGATTGTGATTGTCTGCTTATGACTTTTTCTCCCACTGTTGGGAAAACAGAATGGTTTAATCAGGGCCCCTCACCTCATGTCTGGTTGGGGGTGGTGCAGCACATTCTTTGTAAATAAGTTGTGTGTGGGTGGAGTTAGTGCATATGTGTGGTCCTCAGCTTGGCTGGCGTCTGTCTCAGGCATCTGCTGTGCGTGGCCATGCTCCCCAACCTATGGCTCCAAGGACCTTTTGGCTGGTTACCTAGCTCATAGACCTGTGCGTGAGCAGTCTGGGGACCCAGCCTGGCATGTAAAGGGTTTGTGACCCAGCCTGGACAATGGGCTTGAAGGGTCTGTGAGCTCCAGACACAGCCCTAGCTCTGCAATTGGCCCAGTTGACAGGATTACAGGCAGGTAAAAGAGCTTGACAATTGACATAGTCTGTGACAGGATTCTGAACAGGTACAGGAGCCAAAAGCACTTGGAAGAAGGAGAAAATGTGGCTACTTGTGAATATGCTCTGTCCTATGGCCACCTTCCTGTTGACTGAGATCTTGTTGCTGCACACTGTACTGCAAGGCAGCACAGACCAGGCACTACAATGGAAAACCCCTTGGGAAGGGGAGGAAACGTGGCTATCCTTGAGCATATGGTGCCAGGTGGCCACTTTTCTGCTGACCGGAGCCTGGCTGCTGTTAACTTTGCTGCAGACTGATCGAGATTTGTGGCAGAAAGCAGAGTTGTTGGAAGCAAGGATGATTATCCTGGAGGATGACATGCAGCGACTGGCCACTCCTGCCTCTCACACCAGGGAAGATGACCAACCCAGTGGTGAGTGGGGGAAACCATGCATCTCCAGGCATGACCTGTTGTGCATCAGAAAATGAAGCACAAGCAGCCTATGAGACTGGACAGACAACTGGTGGGTGATCCACAGGTGACCCAGTTCATGACCTATGTCCCGTATACCCAGGTTGAACTGGTTTACTTGGGGAGACAGTAAAGCAGCAGAAACAGGGAGAGGCCCTGGCTGCTGCAGCTATGGGACCTAGGGGTGGATGGTGTAACGTGCTCTAGAGATGATATAGTAAACATGTGTTACATTTGTCCAAAGGCAGATGGCTCACAGGGTGCCACTTAAACCTGAGAATGCTTGGAGGGTGCCACTTAAACCCAAGAAGGCTCAGAGGGTACCACTTAAACCCAATGTCTGGCTAGGTGCCGTATAAACCCAAGAAAGCAGATGGCTCGATGGGTGTCATATAAACCCAAGAAAAGAGTGACCGAGTGAATGCAGTAGTTTGAACTGTGGGTGAACACTGCAGAACTGCCTGAGACTATGAATGAATAGCTGGTATAAGCCGAGCTGATTCAAGTAATTCAGGAGCCAGGGATGGGGCAGCTAGATGCTAATAGCCAAGGCAATGAAAAGGTCCTGAGGGCATTTCAGAAGTCTGGAATGGTGCCCCACTCATCACAGGCCCTGAGGCCTAGGAGAACTGAGTTTCTTCAGAGGGCAGACCTGGGGCACTTCTGCCCTCAGCAAACTGCTCCCTGCATCCCAGCCGCTCTGGGTGGAGCAATCCTGCCTCAGCACCTCCAAAGAGCAAAAGCCAAAAACCTTGGTGGCATTCACATTGTGTTAAGTTTGTAAGCCAGCAGTATGTGAGAGCAGCGGAGATGTGGCTTCCTAGATTTTGGAAGATGTATGAAAAAGCTGGGGACTCAGGCAGAGACCTGCTGCTGGGGTGGAGCCACTGTGGAGGTCATCTATGGAACAATGTGGAGCAGAAAAGTGGGGTAGGAGCCCCCACAGAGAACCCCCACTGAGGAAATGTCTACTGGAGCCAGGATGGTGGGACTGCTGCCAGGAGCCCAGAACCATGGGGCTGCTGGCAGTGTGCAGTGCCAGCCTGGAAAAGCCACAAGCACCGGGCAGCTCAATGGGCTGCACTTGGCAGGGCTGTAGGAGCGAGGTTGCCCAATACTTTAGGGGTCCAGGTGCCCCAGTGTCTGTCCCACTATATCTTGGAAATAGGTAAACTTGTTTTTGACTCTTTACAGGTTCATGGCTGAAAGGAGTTTTGCCTTTAGTCTCAGATGAGACTTTGGACTTTTGAGTTGGTGCTGCAACAAGCTAAAGACTTTTGTGACTGGGATGGAATGTGTAGTATGTGAATGTAAGGGTCGTCTATCCTCACTAAGGGAACATCACGGAAGATTCTGAATGCGTAGATTATACGGCAAGGGACCCTGAAGGGGTGGATTGTTGGGAAAACAGAATAGTTTAATCAGGCTCCCTCACCTTAGGTCCAGTTGGGGGTGGTGCAGTGCATTCTTTGTAAATAAGTTGTGTGTGGGTGGGGTTCATGCAGATGCATGGCACCGCAGCACTCGGCCATGCTCTCCAACCTATGGCTCTAAGGACCTTTCGACCAGTTACCTGTCTCATAGACCTGAGTGTGAGGGGTATAGGGACCCAGCCTGGCATGTGAAGGGTTTGTGACCCAGTGGGTGAACAGGCTTGAGGGATCTGTGAGCTCCAGACCCAGCCCTAGCCTGACAATTGGCCCAGTTGGCAGGATTACAGGCAGGTAAAAGAGCATGACACCCACACACCACACTGAGCAAGGGAGAGTTTCTATTCACTGAAATGCTCCCCAGCATCTGCACAGTGTCTCATTTTCAATAAATGTTCATTGAATGAGTAAATAGATCCATTTCCAGATCATCAAATACAAGGCTCTATTCATGTGGCAAAAGGGAATTGCTTCCCAGAGAAAAAGTAATAAGTCCTAGCAGTCCTTTGAAATCCTGATTTTGCATTCCGTACCTATTCTGTCCTGTGAATGTTAGCCATGGTAACGATGGTAACAACTGGGTGTTTGGCCAAGGGCCTGGCCTATCTTTACCTGAATCTTGAACAGACAGTACCTCAGCAGGTTCACAGGGAGCTAATATTGTTATCTGCAGTTGCTGTGAGACAACACCTCTCTAATAAATGAGCTGATGCCCAAACAATAGTGGACTCAGTCTCCTCTGTGGTGAGAGTGTCTTTCTATCTTTCACTGCTAAAGCTATTGGAATGAAGAATGCAGGGCTGCTCCTTACTTAAAAGGAGGGAGGCAGATAAGCAGCCCAGGCTAGATAGAGATAAGATGTTCCAGAGGTTGGGCTTTCCCATTTGCTGGTGCTCTCATAGCTATTTATTATGCACAAGAATTTTCCTGGATCCTCTCAATCTTGCTATTGCTGGAAAAAAAGTCACTTTGACACTTTATTGGGTGGACTTCATAAGCATTTGTCTACCAGGATTCAGGAAAGAATATTTAAGAGAAAACAGCATGGCCTGACTCGTTTTGTGAAGGCAGAGCTGATGTAAGGGATTTCCAAGTACAGCAAGTCAAATAGAATGCCAGCTGATAGCTTAAATCCTGCCAGATGATCTGAGATAACATATAAAATGTGCCCTTTTCACAGGAATGTTTGCATGGAGGAAGAGCAGTAAGGAGTGAGAAACTGGAAGACAGACTAGACTTTGGGGTGTTGTTCGTTATGTTATTTGGGTACCCCTCAGTGTGCAGTTAGAGATACGTGAATCATTTAGGGGAGGGTGGAGATTCAGTTAATTTTGTCCCATATTGAAAGAGAGAAATGAATTCCCATTATACCACCTTTACATTTGTTAGCATATTTAATAAAAGAGAAGGATTTCGTTGATGATTGATTTTTAATCACCTTTCTGTTCCATTCTCTGAGTACGCTGAGATTTAATTAAAAAAAAAAAAGTACCATAGTCTGGTTGGGGTCAAGCAGCTGTAGTCTTGTGGGTCTTCTGATAAGCAGACACCCTTTTGCTGACCATCTGAAGGTCTGTATTCTTGTGGGTAACATGTCGGTCTTGTCTCCTGTTTGAGGAATGTGTTTGAAACTCAAGGGGAAAATCTGGATCATCCACTGCTTGTATTATATTTCTTTCTTTGCATGTCTGTCATTTTCATTGGAACATTCAGTGAAATTAGGTCAGTTATGGTTTTAGTTAGCAATGCAGCTCTTGTGTTGTACACAAATCATATGATGTTTCTAATTATCTCTGCTTTTTAAAATTGATCTGAAACCGAATCCTTAACTATGCATGGCTTAGAGGTGTTTCCCTCTCTCCCTCTCCTTTTTGTTTTGACTTCTTTGTGGGACTAAAGTGAAACTTAATCTTACAATAGTAAGATGTAATATCTTTTGGCTTTACAGACAGCATGAAAGTCCAGGGTTAAGAGGGAAAGAAATGAATGATTACTGGATATATAGTTGTAAATGGAAAATTTTGGAGTAATTAATCGGGTGATCCACTACTCTATTCCTAAGAGGTAGAGTGATGCTTATCTTTCAACTTTATAGCTACTCAGATGGGGTTTTTGGAAATCCCAGTGGTCTGCCTTAGGCCAAGACTACATTTTCTTATTCTTGAGCTGTGTTCATTTCCCAAGAGTAGGAAAACAATCGGAAAGGATTTCTTAGGGTCTCAAAGTCTGGGCCTCTACAGGGTTGGCAGAGGGACGAGAACCTGGGAAATATTACATGTAGGGAGAGATTGGGCTTTTTGTTTTGGTTTGTTTTTTAACTGAGTGCTAATGGGAATGGCATCACAAAAGAAAGTTTTAAGAAGCATTTCTTTGTTGGCCTTTAAAAGCAAGGTTGATTCTCCTTAGTTTATCAGATGCTGGGTCAGCCCAACTGTGCAGATGTGCCTCAAGGCAGGGACTGAATGACTTCGGAGTACTTTCAGATCCATGGCTCAGTGAAGAGACAGGAAAACCTTCAGAGTCACTTTCAGTGGCCCTTTGGAAATGGCCCTTGATAGTGTTCTCATTAAGGGTGTCAGCCATGGAAGATTCTTGGAAGCCCGAGGGCTGAAAGATGCTGCATGGGAGGAAAATAGGCAATTTTACTTATAGCCCACTCAAGTTTCCCTTTCTTCTTGATAAATATGATTTTTGAATACTTAATAGGTATTGGAAGCTATGATACTCTGTGGGATTCCTTAAGGAAAAAGAGCAGGAGATGGTTCTTGCTATCAAGGAACCCACAATTTGGTGGGATCATGAAGGAGACATACATGTGAACAAATTATTATGATACATCTGACAGAGATACTGTAGTGGGTTGAATTATAACCCAGAAAAAGGTATGTCCAAGCCCCAACACCTGGTACATGTGAATGTAAACTTATTTGGAAAGAGGGTCTTTGTAGATGTAATTGAGTAAAGGGTCTCAAGATGAGATCATCCTGGATTTAGGGTGATGTGTCCCTAAGTCACTGATTGTGTCCTTAGAAGAGAAAGGAGAGGGAGATTTGAGACACAGAGACGTACAGGGAGAAGGCCACGTGACGAGGAGCAGAGATTGGACTTATGCAGCCTCGAGACAAGAAATGCTAAGGTTGCCAGAAGTCACGTGGAACTAGGAATTGGCACAGAAGATTCTCTCTGAGAGCCTCTAGAAGCAACCAACCCTTCTGACCCCCTTGATTTTGGACTTCTGGTCTCTAGAACTGTGGGAGTATAAGTTCCTATTGTTTTAAACCACCTGTGGAGATTTGTTATGACAGCACTAGGGAACTATTACAGGAATGTATAAAATGCCATTCAGGAAGCAGCAAGGAGCAACTGTGTCTAAAGATCAGAGAAGGCTTCACAGAGATGGTGCCATTTAAGTAGAATCTTGAAAGAGGAACAGGTTACCAGTTGCACAAGAGGGCGAAAGACGTAGCAGGCATATTCACAGGCACATGACAGCAAATTCAAAGTTAATAAATATGATGTCTTCAGGAAATGCCATGTAATTCAGTGTCACTGGAGTACATAGCATGTGATATGGAGAATAAGAGACAATAAGAAAAACTGGAGCAAAATTGTGAAGGCTTTGTATAATATGCTAAGGAGAATTGGACTTTTCTCTAGGCCACCTGTCTTTAACTTCTATGCCACAGTACAGTGTACCTGTGAGGTGTATTGTAGGCAACTTACTATGAGTAAAATACTGACATTTTCTAAAATGGTTAGTTTTACTCTCAACCAGAGAAGATGGGAGGTTATTCCAGTAAATAAGTCATCCTTACTCATATTTTGATGTGTTTCCTCATTGGGAAAGAAAGAGGCAGGACTATGCCAAATATTCAGAGAATTGTGTAGAACTGCGACCCACTGGTGCGTATAAACATCTGTTCTATGTGTAGCAGAAAAATGGTGGGAAATCATTACTTTGGGCAATAGGGATGCAACATAAACTTTGAAGTTGAACAGTGAGAGGAAGATGATTTTGACTTTTCAGAATAACTTTGAAGGCAATGTTGAGAGTGGACAGAAATGGAATATGTTTGTCTCAGGGAGCTGGGTGCAGTAGTTGTGACCAGAATCAGTGGCATTTGTGATCTTAGACAGTGGCTTTGTGGATGGAAATGTGTGTGGCAGGGGCCGGAGGGTTGTTCAAGAAATTTTTCTGAGAGGGAAATGGCTAATCTATGTGATGAGCATGATTTCTTTAAAGCTTGGAAGAATAAATAAATGATGATGATTGGCTGAGTTAGGGAGTAGGGCAGGAGGAATACATTTGTGAGAGAAGATCATGAGTTTAGGTTTGGACATATTTGGTTATTGACTATAGGATATCCAGGAGGGGGTGTCTGGGTTCTTGCAGAAGATAGAATACTGGGTATTAACACCAATTACAGGGTCTGATACCATGGTGGGGATACACTCAATTGAGGAAAACTGTCTAAAGCATGTAGAAGAGAGCCAAGAACAAAGCTTTGCAGAAATACTTCATTATAGGAGAAAAGAGAGGATATGTCAGTGAAGGAGCCTGATAGACTGACTGGTTATATAGATATAAAAGAGTAAAAAGGTAACAAAAAAGAGAAGGCTGTCTTGAAAACTCCAGGTGTAGTGGTTTCCTAGGGCTACCAAAACAAATCACCACAACAGAAATATACGCACTCACAGTTCTGGAGCCAGAAGTCCTAAATCAAGGTGCTGGCAGGGTCACACAGCCTCCATTGGCTCTAGGAAAGAATCCTTCCTTGCCTCTTCCAGTTGTTGGTGGCTCCTAATGTCCCTTAGCTTGTGGCAAAACAACTTCAATCTATGGCTCTATCTTCACATGATCTTCTCTTTGTCTGTCTCAAATCTCCCTATTTCCTAATAAGGATACTAGTCATTGGATTTAGAGCCCACCCCACATCCAGGATGATCTTATCTTAAAACCCCTAATTTAATAACATCTGCAAAGACTTTATTTTCAAATAAGGTGACATCCACAGGTACTGAGGATTAAGACTTGAACATATCTTCTTATGGCATTCAAACCACTACAGTAAGTCACAGCAGATGTTAGGGAAATGACTGGATATACAGTTGGATTTGACAATCTGTAAGGAGATTATTGACAACTCGAATCAGAAAAGATTCAGAAAGCAGTGTGCTGGAAGCCAAACTAAGGGGTCGAGCAACAGAGAGAAAAATTATTACTCTTTCAAGGTGTTTGTTCAGCTCCTGGCTTGAGACCTGAAGGTATTGATATGGTCTAGTATTCCTCTAGGAGACAACATCAAGAGTATAGCTGGTAAGATCAACCAGTTGACAAATGACGTGGCAGAGGACCAGAAAGGTCAAGTAACTCGCCTAAGGTCATGTAATTGCAGGTCAGCCTAGAACACAAGATTTCTATTTTCCAGAGCTCTGCTCTGATTTATGTATGCATGCATGCATGTATGTATGTACATATGTAACTAATTTGAAAAATCCTATAAACTACCAAAAAAGTAAAAATCATCCCTATTCCCATAGCTTTGGAAAATTACCTGACAGAGGCCTACAAGTTACCCTTGGTAGGGAAGTTTATAGGAAAAGAGTAATTATCCCAGAGAGGTGCTGAGCAGGTGCCTGCATGACAGTGCTCTCAAATGGGCATCCCTGTGGGTTCTCTGGAGGTTCCCTGAGGAGACCTCCATGCTGGAATTCTGACCATCTAAAAAAGATCTTTCTACCTTTGAAGGCTACTCTTCTCACCATTAATTTCTGTTCAAACTTCTTTTACCTGGCTTCTCCTATACCTGTAACGAAGCTACTCTTACATAGGTCACCAATACTCTTCTTGTTAAAAGAGGTTTAGTCAATCCCAGGTTATATTTATTGTGCAAAGTAGGAACCTGTTAATCTAAAAGTGAACAATTTAATTGCATTTTTGTAATTGTGTGTAGTGTAAGTGTGTGTACGACTAAGCAGAGTTATTAGGATTACATTTAGGCCTGGACAGAGACAAATTTGCTCATGTGACTAAAGAGAATTTACTTTTTAATCTTTAGCTTCAAAATTCAGGGGTCTCCTGAAGACGTCGTATGCAGCTGAACATATACATCACGTTGCTTCCATGTGGCGTGCATATTCTTGAGGCAAGTATTCATCACCTGCCCCGTATAAGGGGTTGGGGCAATATGCAAAAGCTCTTGTCAACACTGAACTATGGAGATGAGACAGTTGATTGTGTGGACATAGAGGATTGCAGTTGCTCATTAACTCCTCAAAAGCTTCTGTGTTATTAGCAGGATCTGCAGCCTTGAAGGAGATGATGTTTAATGGTCGGCCTGTGCTCATCAGCATCTGCCACATAAACTTGATCTTTTCAGTCATGTTGGCATCTAAGTTTCTGTTCCTCAGCCAAGATTCCAGAGCCCCAACCAAAAATACAGATGGGAAGGAAATGAAACTAGTGGCGTAGGACTGTATGGTGTCTCTTATACTGGCAGTGTATCTAGTAAAACTCCCCGGAACCTTGCCAAATGTCTCAGAAAAGATGTCCAGGATTTTTGTCATCCCAGTCATCTCTCCCTCCATTTCACATACCATATATGCATGGATCTTGTCTACAAGGTGACCACTCTTTATTCTTGAAACATCCACTTACAACTCAGCTCTTCCAGGGAGCATATCACACACCACTGAGGGAATGGTTTCTAGAATAATGATTTTGAAGATAATATGGTTCTCATTTTTTTAACAGTTCTCTGAGATGACCGATGTCATTGTGATGTATTTTAGCATTTTGATATTTCAAAATCTTTGAATGCCATAGAGACATGGTTCCAAGAATCAGATAAGTTTCAAGCCTGACATCATTTTTAGCTTTCTGCCCCCTTACGGGGGCTTTTCCTTAATATGGGCACTGTGTTCTACAGTTTGTTCTCAGCTTTGCAATTTTAACAGCTCAGTTTTTCCCCCATGATGTCAATGTATATCAGGTTTTCAGAGAATCACATTTGTGGAAACCAGTTCACAAAAGACTGATGTATAGTGAATCCCTCTGATGTACTAAAAATGGGAAAAATCATGCTTAGTTTCTCTTTTCTAGATAGGTCACTCCTTTCTGATTAATAAATTCTTTCTTATGACAGGTCATGATACAGTGCCTAAGTTTACTTTTAAATTATAAAATCACCCTAATTATTCATATTTGTCTTGGGTACTTTCAAATGTACATATTTGTAGCTACAAATTTATTGATAATTAATAGGGTTATTTTTACATACTTTCTCTTCCTTCTTATACAAAGAATTTCAGTTGTTATTAATATATATGTAATTTAATAATAAAAAGTGAAGAACAGGAAAAATGTAGATTTGAAAAAAAGTCAGACTTAGGAAAAAAAACAAAAAAACAAATAGAACATAGGCACTGACGTTGCAAAGTATTATCAGTTACTATAGTTGGGCTGAAAATTGACCTGAATTTCCTGATGGTCAAAATGAAAAGGAGAACATGGGCAGTCACGCAGTTCTTATTGTTCTCAAGTAATACAAATAAACATTGCTATGAGATAAATACTGTTCTGAGTGGTTTGCGTATATATATATCTCACACAACCGTCCCCACTCCCCACCTTCTCATTTTGCAGATGAGGAAAAAGAGACACTGAGAAGTTCAGTAGTTTGCCCAAGAGCATAGAGCTAGTAAGCAGGGGAGTTGAGTTTTAAATGCAGGCAATCTGACCCCAGGGTCTTTCCCTTTAACCCCCATAGTGGGTTGTTTCTAAAGGAGCTCATCTCTGTTCCTGAGAGAAAGAAAAGCTTTTCCAAGTACTTAGTTCTATGTTATTCAAGGTAGAGTATTATATAGAGAACCCTGGAAGAAATAGTGGACCAAATTCTTAACAATCCTACTTTGCTGAAAGTTAAAGATTTAACATATAAATGCAAGTCAGTAGATATAACCCTTCAGGAAACCAAGATGATACAGTCTACACTTGGCTAATTGCATCTATGTGTTAATCTTTGCTAGTTTCACTGTATCCTTGTTCATGAAATACCTTACTTTGTTCTTATGTACAATACAAAATCCAAGCCAGGTGTGCACGTGTGGACACACACACGTGTGCATGTGCTATAATGCCAGTGAGGAGCAGAAGGGAGAAAAATGAAAGGAAAGGCTGATTCTTCACAGAAATGCACACAAATGCAAGGAAATTAAATGACCAGGGTCTGGATAAGGGATTTGGTGTTATGGACTGAAAAGTTTTGATGGTGATAGTCAACTGGTGCTTTAGCCTGGAGATGCGGAATAAATACATGGATCTTAATAACACTTCAAAATGACTTATCTGATGTTAGGTTGAAAAGTCTTCTCGCCATGACAAATGTTCTATGATGTGTCCCAAGGAATTTTGTCCTTAAAATCAAAATCACTGAATGCGGAGAAACATACCATTTGACCAATATATTTTTATGCCAGGTGCATAGGATTTAGAAAGTTTTAGCTCTATTCACACATGGTTAGCCCAAATACACATATAAAACAATTTACAATGCAGTTCGTGTTATATAGTTTGAATTAAAAATATCTGGTGTGGAGACTTTCTACTGCTTGTTTGGGGACCCACTGTCCAATCTTCTGTTAATATTCAATTAATATAGGCTTCTACTTCAGATACTAGTCAAAATGATTACAGTTTCTACTTATTGATTTTTGTCGGATCATTTCAGTTCTGGAGAGGCCTATTATTTCCTCCTCACTGCGTGTATGTCTGATATACATATATGAAATCTTTGGCAGAGGGGGCTGGCACAGGGCACAGGCACAGGTTGTTGACTGCAGGGAATATTTAAGCTGAAAATACATGAGGCTAAGGCAAGGACACTCCTGTACTTCATTTTTTAATGCCCTGATTTTTTTTGGCTTTGTTTTGTGCTAAGTTTAAATGTGGGAGGATCTTGTGTGTGTGTGTGTGTGTATATTCTCAATGCAAGAAATGTTGTTTCATGAGGCTATGAAATTTTTCTTTCTTCAATCAGATACAAAGCAATTGACACGGTCTTAAGCCACAAACATTACCTCATAAATGGCACCATGGAAATGTATCAACAAAATTCGACCTACACAAATCTGTTCTAGAATAACAGCTGCTGGTGCTCTGGCTCAAGAAACAGGTGTGAGACCACCTACGGTACCAGCCTGCAAAGAGTGCTGTCAGTATAAAGCTGGGCATGGGCTTCTTCCAAGGTGCCAAGTCATGCAGCAGATAGGGTGGCAACATGAAGATAAAATGTTAATATGGTTTACTTTTTGCAAGTCCTTGGGTTAGTGCCAGAGAAATAAAAAAATTATAAAACAATTACCCAAACCAAAGTGTTCAGCCTGCAGCTAATATACCAGGGCCTGTTTCTGCTCAACGTTTAGGTTTTTCTGTTTATGGATTATCAGGCTATAAAAATCCCCGTGGATGGAGGTAGGCAGGAGATAGGGTTGGTTTAATCCATTGCAGGATAGCACTTTGCATTTGTTTTTACAAGAAAGAACATGTAATATAAGCTCTATGTGTGTATGCTCCAGGGAGGATTGATTAAGAGTGGAAAACTGAGAGGGCCATCACACATGGAGGGGCTCTTCAGTCAGGGAGGTCCAAGGTTTTATTGCCTGAGAACCGTGTAACCCACTGCCAAGGGGGGAATGGGCTCCACCTACCTGCTCAAATGAAAGCGACAAGAGCAAAGGACAAGTGGAGAAATAATTAAGAGCTCTCTGCCCCAAACGTAAAAACAGCATGAGTGCTGTCTGCTATCTTTCATGGGATGGCCCCCTACCCTTTCAGTTCTGAGAGAGAGTCAACGTCAAGTCCACTCCGCTGGGAAAGACATTTTGCACACCCTTGTAAGCTTTTGAAAATTTGCCTTGTGTTTGCTTATACCTGGATCTATTTGGAAGTTTTTTTGTTTTTGTTTGTTTGTTTTTTTAAATCACTACTTGCAATGGGAACTTATCTTGAAGTTCTGGCTAATTTTTTAGTTTATTAAAACTATAAGGTTCTATGGTGCCAACGAGTGTGGGCCAAATCAAATGTAGAAGAAAGGAGCAAGCTGGCTGACTGCTGCAGGAAGCTAGCTAGAGGCAGAGGGTGGAAAGGAACTCTTCCACCTTTATGGATCTCGTCTTGATTTGAAAGGTGTCTGGATTTCAGAAGGCCACATATGCTCTTAGTTAGGTTGTCTATGGCAACTAATAGCATAGTGTGTGGTGAACTAGGAGAGTTTTTATTGTATGGTTCTAAAGCATTTTTCAGCCACAGCAATTTATTTTCCGTGAAATTGGTATCTCTGAATACAATGTAATAGTTTTAGGTAGCAACAATTACACTGATTAAAACTGAATCCCATTGTGTTTATTCTCTTTAGAGATCCAGCATCCTCTGTTAATGGAGGCTGAATCAAACAAGGTATGTGTGTAAACTATTCTTAGTACTGCCTTAGCTCTTATATTTGGACTGCCTGGGACCAGGTATGAGATAGATTATTGCAGTTAAAAAATAGAAATCTAAAGATATATTCTAAGACTCTTCTCCTATATAGGAATGACTTTGGAATGGCCTAATAAAACAGAAAAGATATCCCTCTATATAAGCAGCTAGAGAGGTCTCTTCATCAAGTATTTAATTTTTTTTAATTAATAAACTTTATTTTCTAGAGCAGTTTTAGGTTCACAGCAAAACTGAGCAAAAGTACTGAGATTTCCCATATCTCCCCTGCCCCCACACGTGCATAGCCTCCCCCATTATCAATATCCTCACCAGGGTGGTCTGTTTCTTACAATTGATGAAACTACATTGATACATCATTATCACCCAAAGTCCATAGCTCACATTAAGGCTCACTGTTGGTGTTGAATATTCTGTGGGTTTGGACAATGTATAATGAAATGACAGGTATCCATTATTATAGTATCATACAGAGCATTTTCTCTGCCCTCAGAATCCTTTGCTCTCCCGCCTACTCATCCCTGCCTCTCCCCAGCCCCTGGTACCCACTGATCTTTTTATTATCTCCATAGTTTTTTCTAGAGTGTCATATAGGTAAATTTGCATAGTAGGTAGCCTTTTCCTATTGGCTTTTTTCACTTAATAATATGCATATAAGTTTCCTGTGTCTTTTCATGGTTTGATAGTTCATTTCTTTTTAGTGCTGAATAATTTTCCATCGTCTGGATACAGATATTTAATTTCAAGTTAAGAAGTCTGCTGAAGTAGAAGAAACAGAAAGGTGGTTTGTGCAATATGGGGCAGAAAACGAACTAACTAGAGAACAACCTGTACTAGTGACAGCTGAATGAAAAGGGCCACACCGTTTTTCTTGGAAGAACAGAATATTCCATTAAGGAGTACTGCCTTTATTCTGGGAGTTTCCTCCTTGTTACAAAGGAATCCTATTCAGCTGCATTCTCTAAATAAATGTTGGACTGTATTTGTTAGTGAAGACAGAGGTTCCTGTTCAACCACAGCACACTGGATTCTAGTACTGCAGGACTGGATTTTTCAGTGGACAAAGAACTTCCCATTCAAAGAAAATCTCCAGAAGTCAGGCCCCATCACAGGGGGAATTTGCATATCATTAAGGTGGCATCATACTCAAGAGTGCTGGGTTCTGTTTTGCCAAAAAGGACGGTTCTCTACTGGTAAATTTTATCTTCTTTGCTTTTCTTGGTAAACTTATAAAGAAACCTTGATATCCTTTAGATTTAATAGTGAGAGAAAGAAAGAAGTCTCACATAAAAGGCAAAGCAGGTGCAGAAGATATGTTTAAAGTTGGTACGAGGAAGTTGGGTTTGGGGGGCTATTAAAAGAATCAATTAATTATATAACTGTGATGTGTAATAAATGAGATTAAAGAGCTGATTACTGCTTTGCCAATCCTGTTGGATTTAGGAAAATTGGCTTTAAACATTTTCCTGTTTAGTGCTGAATGTCACAAGGAGACACGTGGGTTTTGCAGTTTGTTAATGAGGTGTTGTTAGCATTTAGTTGAGTACTGACATAGAAGATCTGGTGCTGCTGACTCAGTGCAGTAAACATTTGACTCATCATGACAGAGCCTCTTTTCATGATGAAGGGCCCCACCTGCCAGAGTGAAGCCGAAGATTGATTTAGGGTTCCTAAAGCATCAAAACCAATTGATTCCAGATTCCCTCAAATTGCCTGCCACCTTTTCGATGACAAAATGAGCATGATCTTGTCCCATCCTGTGACCTTCAGTGCTGGAATGCTTCCCCTGATTTTTGACTCAGAATCCCCTTTCCAAAATCCTCAGTCTATCAATGTGGTCTGTTTTCGTTTGAGCTGAAAAAGATGCTATATTGTAACATTGATTTCTATAAGGCATTACAACCAGGGCATGTAGAAATTCCCAGAATAGGTCCTGCAAAAATATTATCTGCATAAACATGAAGAGAATCAAGGGTCAGTAAACAGTCACATTGGATTAAAAGACAGATCAAGCTCTTACCATATGCCAGGCACTGATCAAAGAAATAAAGCTGTGTAGATGAGTAAGGCACAACCTAAGCTTGAGGAGTAGAGAGTCATATAAACAAATGCTTACAGTAAAGCCTGGTATGGGCAACGGTGTAAATGTAAACACCGGAGTAATTAACTTTGTGGGAGACCAATATGGGGTGTGTGTCATGGAAGGCTTCATTGAGTTTATAAGGTGGACAAGAGGAGGTGGAAAGGAGCATTCGAGGCAAAAAAAAAAAAAAAAAAAAACAAACCCCTCAAAACAAACAAACAAAAATCGCACATTAAAGGCACAGAAATATGGTGTGTTACAGTGATGAGAAATTCATTACTGCTGGAACATAAAGATGGAAGGGTAGGGTAGGGCAGTTCTTATGCCATTGTTAAGGAGCTTGCGATTGTCTTGTAGATCCTGATGAAGCACTGAAGTATTTAACCAGCAGAGTAACTGGCTTGCCCTTGTGTTTTAGAGAGATATTTGTGAGCATCATGAAAGGTGATTTAGAAGAGGACAAGGTGGTATAGAGGAGACCAGTTAGGAAGCAATGATCATATTTCGGGTGAGAGGTGGTTGTTTCCAGAACTAAGAAGACTGACGATATGATGAAACAGAACAGAGAGGACAAAGTCAGATGAGAAATTGACAAAATTTGGAGGTCTGGTTGCAGGGGATGAAGGAGGAATCTGGTTGACTCCCAGCCTTCTGTCATGGGAAAGTAAGCACTGCCACTCTGAAGCCACAGTGAGGGAGAGAATACTTGGGGAGAAGCAGAATTCGTGTGTGTGGTGGGGTGGTGATTATGGCAGCACTGAGAGTAAACAATTCAAGTCTGGGCACTCTGCATTTGGAGTGTCTGTGGGGCAGCAGGTAGAGGGTCCAGTAGATGGTGGTACGTGAGCATCTGGACTCGAAGGTCAGGTTGGCACACTTCATAGGGACTCTCAGATCCAGGTGCTTTGTTCTCTGAAAAAAAGATACACTAAAACTTATGTATTTGATGCTACTTGTCAGAAATTCAGCTTGGCAGGGTTCTGGTTTCTAAGATATCTGTTATTTCCAAAAGACACTCTAAATTTCCATTTCAGTTTTAAGTGCTTGTGGATAAGACAAAATCTGTTCTTAGTCTTGTTCTTTACCTTTTCTTCTTACAGTGGAGAGTACTGATTGCACCTACTTTGAATCAAGAAGAGATATGCCCTCTGTCTAATATTCCAGCTTCATCTCATGCCTCTCTCTCTCTTACCTCTCTCTAGTCACTGTGATGAATGCATTACCTGCCCTGGTTCATCTAATCCTCATGGCAACCCTGTGCAGTAAGTGCTTCTTACCTCCATTTTAAAGACGAGTGAATGGGCTGTCCATTAACAAATACAGCTGTAATTTGCAGAGCTGGAATTTAAACTTGATTCAGATGCCAATATTCTTAACCACTAACTTACATTGACACGTATTTCTTGTGATTTATTTAAATAAGTGAAAGCAATTTTTGCTGTATTCAATAATATTAATTTTATTATTCATTTAACACTCCACAGAGTTGAAAAAATGAACAAAGGAATACATCTCAACATAACCCTAACACTTCTTTTTACCTCATTTAAATACAAGGGTCTGTAACATACCAAGGAAAAATTCATCATTTAGACTGGTCCAACATAATATATCTACATATATAAAAAAGACAAATTATTTTGTGGCTTTTTAGTTGAAAATATATCCACATGCCAACCTTACTGTGGGGATTCCAAAGACAGGGAGTGGATTGCATTTGAAAGAACATGAGACCGGCGATCTGGGAGCCTGTGTTTGATCTGGCTCTAGCTCTGCGTGTCTTTGAGCAAGTCACTTTCCCTTTCTGGTTGAAAAAGAATGAAGGTGTGTAGAGCCATAACTGTCTCTCTGCAGGCCTTGAGGATATTCCTCAAAGCACAGCTTGAAAGCCATTAAATTCAATAATCTCTTGTAGTCAGTAATTTAATATTACCACATAGGACCTTAATCAAAACTTCCTTGTGACCCTTCCCACCCTCTGCCATATTGACAGGCAACCACTGACCCGATTTTGCCACCATAGATTAGTTTACATTTTCTAGAGTTTTATATAAATGGAATCGTACAATCTATCCTCTTTTTATGTCTGGCTTCTTTCACTCAGTATAATTATTTTGTGATTCATCCATGTTGTAGTGTCTATCAGTAGTTTCTTCCTTTTTATTGTTGAGTGATATTCCATTGTATGGATATCTGTTCATCTGTTGTGGAGATTTTGGATGTTTCCAGTTTTTTGTTTTTGTTTTTTGGTGGCTGGCCAGGACAGAGATACTGGTCCATCCCTGGACCTTGTTGTTATCAGCACCATGCTCTAACCAACTGAGCTAACTGGCCAGCCCTCCAGTTTTGGGCTATTCAAATAAAGCTGCTATAAACATTCATGCATAAGTTTTTGTATGAGGATATGCTTTCTTTTTCTCGGGTAAATATGTAAGGGTAGGAGTGAAATGTCTGGCTCATATGGTTGGTGTATATTTAACTTTTTATGAAACTGCTCAACTCTTTTTCAAAGTGATTGTACAATTTTACATTCCTGTTGGCAATGTGTGAAAGTAATAGTTCCTCTACACCCTTTCCAGCACTTGCTATGGGCAGTCTTATTAATTTTAGTCATTCTGCCAGGTATATAGTACTATCTCATTGTGGTTTTAGATTGCATTTCCCAATTGATGTAGAGCATCTTTTCAACATATTCCTTGTCAGATATATGATTTGCAAATATCTTCTCTGGTTGTCTGGCTTGCTTATCTTTCTATTCTCTTAACACTGTCTTTCAAAAAGCAGAAGTTTTACATTTTGATTAAGTTGAATTTGTCAATATTTTCTTTCATAAAATTCTTTTGTTGTTATATTTAATGTATGCATTTGCTGCTATAAATTTCCCTGTGAATACTGCTTCAGTGGTGTCCCACAAATATTGATATGTTATATCCTCATCTCCATCTAGTTGAAAATACTTTGAAATTTCCCTTTTGATTTCTTCTATGACCCAAGGGTTATTTAAAAGTTTTTTATTTAATTTTCTAACAGTTAGAGATTTTCCACATAATCTTCTGGTATTGATTTCTAATGTAACCCCACTGTGGTCAGAGAATATACTTTGTATAAATTAAAACCTCTTAAATTTATTGAGACTTGTTTTATGGCTCAGAATATAGTCTACTTGGAAAATGCTCCTGTGTACTGGAAAAGAATGTGTGTTCTGCTGTTGTTTGTTGGGTGGAGTGTTCTGTAAATGTCAATTAGGTCAAGTTTGTTGATAGTCTTATTAAGTCTTCTATAACATTACTGATTTTCTGTCTACCTGTTTTTATCAATTATTGAAACGTGTATTTTAATCTCTCTAATCATGAATCTATTTCTCTTTGCAGTTCTATCAGTTTTTGTTCCATGCTGAAGCTTTGTTATTGGTGCATAAATGTTTATGCACATTTTGATGAATTGATCCATTTAATATGATGACACAACTTTTTATCTGTAGTAATATTCTTTGCTCTGAAATCCGCTTTGTCTGATATTTATATCACCACTCCAGCTTTCTTTTGATTTGTGTCAGCATTTTACAGTTCTTTATTTTTAACCTGTCTGATTCCTTTTATTTAAAGAGTATATTTCTTGTAGGCACATAAAATTGGAACTTTTCTTAAAAAAAAATCTAATCTAACCTTTAATTGGGGTATTTAGACCACTTATATTTAATGTGAATTTTGATGTAATTCGGTTTAAATCTGTCTTACTATTTGTCTCATCTATTCTTTGTTCCCTTTGTCTTTTTCTGCCTTCCTCTGAATAAATTAAATATTTTTAAAGATTTCATTTTATCTCACTTACTGGCTTTTTAGCTATAACTCTTTGTTGTTTTTATTTCAGTGGTTGTTTTTGATTCATAGTATACATCCTTAATTTCTCACAATCTATCCTCAAGTGATATTAAACCACTTTATGAATTACATAAGACTCTAAATAGTTTACTTTCATTTTTCTCTTTCCATCCTTTACGCTATCGTCATCAGACATTTTATTTTTATATATGATACATTGCTACTATTTTTGGTAAACAATCATTCATCTTTTAAAAATATTTAAATAATAAAAAAATCTTTTATATTTACCATGTAGCTGCCATTCCCTCTGCTCTTCATTCCTTCATACAGATCTATATTTTCATCTGTTATTTTTGTTTATGCCAAAGGACTGCCTTTAATATAGTGTAGGTTGGCAGGTGATGCACTCTTTCAACTCACACGTGTCTGAAAGAGCGTTCGTTTCACCTTTGTTTTTGAAAGTAATTTTCACAGAATTCCAAATGGACTTTTTGTTTTCTTTTAGTACTTTAAAGATGTTGCTAGACTCTTTTCTCACTTGCATTATTTCCCATGAGAAATCTGTCATTTTTACCTTTGTTCCTTCTGATGTAACTTATCTTTGCTGTTTGGCTGCTTTTAACATTTTTCTCTTTATCACTGGTGCTCAGTTATGAAACATACTGGGGCCTTCATGTACTGGTCACTTTGGATAAAAGAGACTATTTATTGGGGTACGGGTTGTAGAATCTAGATTGCCCTGAAAAGTGGATGACTAGGACCCCCCCAGGAGGGCAGGGGCCTCTGGTCAGGAGTCTAGTGGTATGCAGTGGGCCATATGACCAAGGGTAGAGGACACACTGAATCAAGATATTCCCACATTTCTGGTATTACAACTCATCCCACAACTCTGTAATTGACGACTGAGGCGTAGGGTAGGAAGTGTGTATGGCTGGACCTACACAGGGAGGCGTCAGAGATCCTACTGGAAGGGTTGGGGGATGGCAGACTTCAAAATGACCCAAAGTAAGAGTAGAGCAAAGCAATGGAGGTGATAAGGGAAATCAAAGAGCTAATTCTAAGTCTCTGACTATACAAGGAAACCATTTAGACCTCTCTGCATCTGTGCATGTGTGTGTTTGTGTGTGTGTGTGTGTGTGTGTGTGTGTGTGTGTATGTGTAGATTTGCCTGGTAGAATTCCATTTTCAAAGCTGCCCTTTCCAAATGGGCAAAATGTTAAGAAGCACTTTGTAAAAAATTACTAAGTTATAAAATGTTTCTGTAAAATATTCTTCAAACTCACCAATTATTAATAGTTTGTTATTTAAATTTTTTTAATTGAAACATTGTTTGTACATGTTTATGGGACACAGAGTTGTATTTCAATACATGTATACAATGTGTGTTGATCTATTCAGGATAATTAGCCTGTTGATCATTGCAAAACTTAATCATTTCTTTGTGTTGTGTACGTTTGAGCTCCTCTCTTCTAGACTTGGTTACATGCAGTAAAACATTATTGATTGTAGAATTCTGGGTCAACTGTACACCGACAGGGCTTATTTTTCCCTATCTCGTTGTACTTTTGTGTCCATCAATCAGCCTTTCACTGTCCCTCCTCCTCTCTCCCTTTTACCACCTCTAGTAATCACAGTTCTTCTCTCTTCTTTTAACGACTTATTATTATTATTTATTTATTTGTTTGTTTGCTTGTTTTGTTTTGTTCTCTTTTTTTAGGTCCAACATATGAGAACATATGGTGTTTTCCTTTCTGTGCCTGGCTTATTTCACTTAACATACTTTTCTATAAGCTCATCCATGTTGCTGCAAATGGCAGAATTTCATTCTTTTTTATGGCTGAGTAGTACTGCATTGTGTATATGCACCACATTTTCTTTATCCAATCATCTGTCTGTGAACATTTAGGTTGGTTCCATATCTTGGCTGGTGTGAGCAGTGCTGTGATGAACATAGGAGTGCAGGTGTCCCTTCAACATGATGCTTTCCATTCCTTTGGCTATATACTCAGTAGTGGGATTCCTGGGTCATAAGGTAGTTCTATCTATAGTTGTTTGAGAAACGTCCACACTGTTTTCCATAATGACTGTGCTAATTTACAGTCCCACCAACAGTGTAGAAGAGTTCCCCTTTCTCCACATTCTCGCCAGCATTTGTTATTTTCTATCTTTTATTGTTAAGAAGCAGTTTTGGAGTAAAGATTTTGGAATAGTATCAGAAAGTAAAAAAACGTTCAGAAAAACTTTCATTGTTCACATTTAATCAATTAAATTTTTAAAAATTTGCATTTGATATAATTTTGTTTTGATTTCCTATTCTTTGACTTTTGTTCTGTAAGGACAAGTTCCCGCTGCCTACAGCTATCTTTGCAAACAGAGCACACTTCTAAAAGCTTTTATTTAAGCTGGTTAAATATATTACTAATCATCTTTAAGTAGGGACAAGTCCAAAGTTACCACATGAAGGATAATTCATAACAGTTTTTTTAGCAACAACTTTATCCTTTTCTTGCCAAGCTAGTCAGCAGTCTGGCAGTTTGGTTTTTGCAATGAATCAGAATATATGTGCCAGGCCATTTACACCATCTGTTACAGGAGTGTCACGGGAGAGAGGACTGTGGACACCTGGTGGGTTGATGTTGAAATGTTATCTCCAGGGTAAACACCAGCTCCAGTGATGAAAGTCCAAGAGAGCAAAAGGCCTGGGAGGAGAAGAAGCTGCTAGTAACAGCAGAAGAGGCTGCCCTGTTTCTGAGCTCAGAAGAATGTATGTTGTATGTATGTATGCGTGCAAGTATATTCAGCATCAGTGACTTTTCAGAATCTTAATGACAGAATGAGATTAAATATTTGGGAAAGGTAAAGGACCATCATGTAACATTACTTATGCAAGTTCCGGTAAAGGCAGTTGATGCTGTTTGTAGAAATAACTGTAAAGCATGCATATATTTTGTTGCCTGTGTATAACTTGGAGTGAGATTTCCAACCGCATCTTTTGGGAATAAAGTTGTAACCCTGGGCTCAGAAAAGCTCTTTTAATCCTCCTTATGGCATATGCCATTCAATACATTTGAGTTTCTTTTTTTGTCAAGGAACCATTTTAAAGGAAATATTCAATATCCTCCCAATTTTTAAGGTGATTGAAACATCCACTAGTTGAAAGCAACTTTGGTGTGCTTAAGGATGTTGGTTTAGAGTAACACAAAACACTCTGGCATGACAGGCAAGGAGTTGTGAGCCATTTCTCATTTATGAACTCTTGAAGCTGGTTTGCTACTGTGACAATTCCTTGAAAAAATAAAAATAACTGTTTTCTGTGTGAAACTATGCAGCTTAAATGTGCACACACATGCACACACACATATCCTTCTCTTCTTGCTGGTGGTACACAAGGAGTAAAGATCATTACCAACATCATGTTTAATTCTGACCTTGTTTGAGTTCAGAGTCATATAATCAGTAGTGGAGCGAGTTTTCAACCCCAGATCCTCCTAGCCGCAAGGATGATGCATATTTTACTCTACTATGCTGCATTGCAAGATCTTTTTGTTAGTTCCAACTTGCTTCATTGTTGGCAGCAGGGCCAAGGGAGGTCATGTAGTAGAATGTAGGTGACCTCATTGGCATTAACTTCAAAAGTTCAGACCCCGTCTCAAGCATTTTTAACTTCCTATAAGAATACACTTCTTGTAATAAACATAAGTGTAAATCATTTTTCCTGGCTGCTGTGCAGTTATAATTTTGGTAGAAATCTAAAATTTTTATTTCTAATTTCTCCAATTCTAGTCTCTCATCTCTCTCAAAACTGCATCCGTTTTCTCTGTCCCTACCTTTGTTCAGGCTCTTACAGTTTTCCACAGGGAACTTTGCAACTTCCCAACAGGCTTTTCTCCTTCTGGTCCTTACTATGACACACAAGACCGTTTATGATGGGACCTCCTTTACCTTGCTTTCTTTTTCTTTCTTTCTTTCTTTTTTTTTCTGACCAGTAAGGGGATCGCAACCCTCGGCAAGGTGTCGTCCGCACCGTGCTCACTGAGCACACCGGCCACCCCTATATAGGATCCGAACCCGCAGCCTGGGCGCTACCAGTGCCACACTCTCCTGAGTGAGCCACGGGGCTGGCCCTTACCTTGCTTTCTTTCAGCCATCCTGAACTGCCTCCTGTTTCCTAAATGTAAAATATATAAGGTTATTTTGGGTTCCTGAATTCTTCTTTTTTCTCTACTCCAATCTTATCTGCCTGATAAACTCGCTCTTACGATTCAGCCAAAGGCCTCCACTTCCAGGAAGCCTTCCCTGGTTGTTTCAGGCTTTCTTCTTTTTTCTCTCTTAGCATCTTGTTTATCTGAATTACATTGGTCTAATTATTTGTTAATTGTCTTTGGACTCTGCTGCACTGTGAGCACTTTGAAGGCAGGGCCTGAGTTACCTTCATCTCTGCAGCCCCAGAACCTAGTGCAGTGCTTGACAGACATGAGGTGCTTAATGAGAAGTTTTTGAATTCACTGTTCCTGAATGCCTTCTGAAATCTTTGGCAAACATTGTTGGTGTTTTGGGGAAGTATTTCATTGAGTATCTGTGGTGTGTCTTCAGGGGGCATATTTGAACACAACTGGGAGCAATTGAAAGGAACTTGACAAATTGTCTACGTTGTAAACATAACTACATGCCTTAGAATTGATGCACTTCCTCAGCTCTGATTCTCAGTGGACCAGAGGCTTAAATTGCCATATATGCATAGATGATTCTAGTCTTTAACTGCTGCTCAGAAAGCTTTTTGTATGGTGCATCACATCAGGACCCAAAGTACCTATTAAACATGTCTATTCACATACCTCCCAGAACCCCAAATCCCTTCCCCAACACCCCCCACAATGAAGTTGAACAGTACCTAGATTCCCAAACAAAAACCTGGGAATTATTCTGGAATACCTTCTCTCACTCATTCTCCCGCATTCAGTGATCACCAACTCCAGTTAATTCTTCCTCCTTAATAATATTGCAAATCTGTTCTCTTTGAGTTTTATAGCATTCCTCCTTCCTGTCACCTCTCCCCCATGGTGATGGAGATGGAAAGGATTACTCAGAGCCCATTTCTTCTGAGCAGTGAGAAGCCCCGAAAGGGTTAATTTTCCAGGAACCCTCAAGAGAGAGGCATTCCTCCTTGGAAAATAACACTGACCTAGGGTCTTCCCTCAGTATTTATTCTCCAGGCCAGAAAGTTACAGAAAAGGAACAGAGATGGTTACAAAAGAACAGTAAGATAATTGTCATGGCAACGATCATTAGGTTTAGCTGCACCAAGGACATCTGCCCTTAGAGCCAGCAACTTTGCTGTGTTTCAATTCTTTATCTACAACAGAGACTTTAGCCCGGGGAAAGATTCCTGTCTTTCACAAGCTTAACATTTCTGTGTGTAATTTTAAAAAGTTAGGCCATACCTGAAACTACAGGGCCTTGGAAGCTGGGCCCTGTGAATACATTTGCTTTACTCATGTTAGTATCCTCCACACCTTCCTTCACGGGGCTCTATTTTTTCTCTCTGGATAACAGAAAGGTTCTGGTTTATTTTGTCTCCTCTCATCATGATTTCCACAATGCAACTGAGTGATTTTTCTGAATAGTGAATCGAATCATACATTGGCCCTGCATAAAAGATGTCCACCACCCTCAGAACAGAGTGAATTCCAAGGCCCTTTATGGTGTGGTGCCTGCTTCCTTCTCTGGCCAAGATTGACTCACTGCTCCCCACCCCCCAGTGATTTAGCCATAATGAATTACTTCCATTTTCCTGAAAAGTAACTATTTTTTGCTTTTAAGTTTTTAAACATAATGTTGCCTTTTTCTAGAACTTTTCGCCTACTTTCCCATTCCCACTTTCAACTTCCTACTCATCTTTCAGTCCTTAACTTAAACATTGTCTCTTTTAAAAGAATTTCCTTATTCTCCAAAACTGGTTTAACTGTTCCTCCTAAGTGCCCCATGAAAACATCTGTAATGATTCTTAACCACGTGCACTATAATGATCTGTCTTGTGCTTGTCTCCTTCATTAGACTGTGAATTCCATAGAGACAAAGGTAGGACTTATTAATTATATAATCCTAGTTTCTAACACAGTGTCTGGACACAGAAGTTGCTCAAGCAGTATTTGTTGACTAAACAAATAATTGTCAATACCTAGCCACATAAATATATTGGCCAATTTGCAAGAACTTTGGAGATCTGCTCAGGCAAAACCACTCACAACCAATACAATCTTGACATTTGTTTCAACCCAAGTACTAAGAGTAGTTAAAAATACTCACCTACTCCCCTTTCAGATCTTTATCTATTTGTTTATGAAGGAAGAAATAATCAGTCGAGTCTAATTAGGAGTGGAAAGAGGTGTGCAGTCCAGCCCTACAATACATACGAAGAGTATGTATTGTCCTGGCCTCTGCCAATTAAAATAATGGTAAAGGAGAAGCAAAACTAGAAGAGAATCCATATATTTTCTTATGGCAGGAACAAATTATAAATTTAAGAGAAAGATTACTTAAGTAGAAAATACTTTGACCTTTATTAATAAAAAGTCAGAGAGAGAAATAATGCTTGCTTCTTGCTTTTGGTAACTGTTGAGGGCAAAGTTTACATGTGATTCCAATCCATACATGGATGACCTCATTTAAAAGGTGTTGAAAGTCAGCAATGACTGTATGCACTTGACCTCCTTTGCCCAGTTTCAAGTCTAGGTGCAATGGTGCAATTCGTGATTTAGATTTAAGGTTCTCAGCAGCCACATAAAAAGATTTCACAATCAGTTACATGATTCAAAGTGTCCTTAAGAGCTAAACACATCCGTGTTCAAGAGGAACAAGCATTTCTTAGAACAAAGACTAAAGAGACATTTCTCTACCTGGGAACATAGAGAATGTTTTCAATCACGTTTTGATGATAAACTGAACAGTGCATTTCATAGGACTCTTCCTCCATATTTTCACATAGCCCAGTCCCTCACTTCTTCTGGATCTCTGTTCAATTGTCACCTTCTCAGAGATGCCTCCTTGATGGCCACTTCTAAAATGGC
Source organism: Cynocephalus volans (assembly GCF_027409185.1). Classification (NCBI taxonomy): domain Eukaryota; kingdom Metazoa; phylum Chordata; class Mammalia; order Dermoptera; family Cynocephalidae; genus Cynocephalus; species Cynocephalus volans. The sequence continues at coordinate 75,970,140 of NC_084471.1, read as the reverse complement.
ACTTGCTTTTATCCTTTTATATCTCCTTTCTCTGCCTTATTTTTCTTCTCACCAACTCACATATCTTTATTAGATTGTTTATTGTTTATCTCCCCCTTTAAAATGTAAGCACCATGACAGCAGGGACATTGTTTTGTTCATATATTGCAAGTCCCTAGGATAGTGCATGGCACATGGTGGTATCAGTATACAGTTTTGAATGAACTAATTGTCAAAATGTCATCAGTAGCTCCAGGGGCTTTGAGGTTACTTATCAAAATGTGTCTCGTTCGAGGAGAGCATGTCTAGCCAGTGCCTGCAACAGTTGAGATGGTTGGCTTTTTTCACTATGTCACTGCTGTAGGCTGGGGTTGGTGCTCAGAAAAATAAGGAATATTCTCAAGTGAAACTGTGAGGAGGGTGACTGTGTCTTGTTCTGCAAGTAGAAAGGGCTGGAGGCCATGTTACTTCCTGAGGCAGGGAAGGAGTTGCGGGTAATCCAGTTGAAGAATCACAGGGCAAGATTGGTTCTCACAGAGACTGCCTCTTAACAGGGTCTCGAATGAGGACCCAACAGGAGTTCTATGCAATGACAGTGCCTGTGGCAGATGTGCAGATGTTATGATTTAGCCATTCTTCAGAGACTCAATCCTTCCTTAAGAAGACAGGGAAAAGACTAGGGAAACCAGTCTCAGCTGTGTCCATAAAACTTTCTGAGGGAAACACACTCATGATATGGAGGTGAAACGGTCCTCTTCCTGTCCTTAGGTTTTCCAACATGGATCAAGACAAAAAAGGTAGCCTCTGGCAGGAGCACATCAGATTCTTATTTAGAAGGTCTATTTGTGATAACTTCCACTTTGGCCAGTTTATCCTCATCTTTTACAATAAAGGAAGAAAGCTATCCCCGGTAAGATTCTCCTCTGAATGTGCTAAGAAAGTAGAAGACCAACCTGGAAATAAGTCTATCAGAAGCAGACTGGTTTATAAGTGATGCCAGCAGCCTGGCCAAGGGCCACAAACTTGTTCTTCTCTTCTGAGGGGTTTTCACTGCACCTGCCTCCTCACGAGGTGAATATCAGGGGTGGTATACAGAGGGCTAATTTGCCAAAAACACATGGGCTGTACTCCTATATGTCAGAGATCACGAATTTGAAAACCCAGTTTCTCCTTTCATTAATTAAGCTATTTATTTCTTTCCATTTTTAGATTCTGTCTCAGAGGCTAGAAGATCCATTAGGGGCACCAGAAAGGCAGCCCGTAGATAGCCGGGGGCATGGGAAGTTAGGGGAAGGAGGCCAGGGTGAGGAAGAAGTGCTCAAACTTCCCTAATTATGGTGGTTTGGGTCCTTTACATGCTAAGACCTCTTGATTTAAAAAAAAAAAAAAAAAAGCTAAAATTAGAAAGCAATAAAAATAAAGGAAAAAATGAGGGGGGAAAAAGAAACAGTTATTTCAGTGGAGATTAAAATTTAAAAAGAGGGAATAAGGTAAGCTAAAAGGAAATTAAGCAGAAGCTAAAGTAAGAAATTTAAAATCTCCGTGAAAGTAAAAGGTTGAGAGTTTAAAAATACAAAACGGATGAGATTTAAAAATAAAAGATAAAATACTATAAGCCAATGAGACAGAAGGTTAAAACACGAGCAAAAGCTATAATGGTTTAGGCTAAAAGGCTAAAGCCTATGAGACAAAAAGCTGAAAACACACCCTCCTTTGGGATGAAGGATTTGGAGTAGGAAGTCACAACTAAAAAGTCAACAGAAGGAAAATAAAAATTAAGTCAAAACTCTAAGAATAAAATGGATTAGGGGAATTATTATCGTTTTTTAAACAAGTAAGAGGAAAACAAAAGTCAGCTGTTCAGAGGAGGTGGAGCGTGGGGTGGAGCGTGGGGCAAAGCCCTCGGGACGGGGGGCTCCATGCAGGAGAGGCGGGCGGAGGCCATGCCGGCGTGTGGCCTGCTGGGCAGAGGCAGGGGCTGCAGAGCTGGCCAGGACTCTGCTGAAGTCAAAGGGAAACACCTTCTACCTCCATTTTAGAAAAGTTCTCGCTTCCATTGCCACTGCTACCCTGCTCGCCTCAGCTGTCAGGATCTTCTCTCTGATCTTTGAATTGGCGGCCACCCCAAGTCTGTTCCCTTCCAATCTCTCCCCACACTGCAACCAGATTAACCTAGTGAGAACTCTATTTTGGCCATGCTGAAGATATAAAAACCTTCTGTGTTTATCATTTTAAAGACCAAACTCCTAAAAGGCCTTGCAAAATCTGGCTTTAATGCACTCATCCAAATAAGTTAGAGATCCTCTATGTTGGCTCCTAAATTGAGCCTTGTCGACTGCATTATGCTAACCCCGAAGATACCTGGGAGTTCAGTATTTTGAGTTTGGGAGTTTGATCATGAGATTTGGAATTATTTCAGAAAAAAAAATTCTTAATTTCAGTTTGGGAAAGTCAAAGTAAATTGATATTGATTTTGTTTCAGTTTTCGGTTTCCAGAGAAAATTAGAAAGAGAGAGGGGACTAGGCTTTATGTTCATGTGCTTCTGGGAAAATTAGGTTTTATTTTAAAGGACTGAGTGCTGACCCTCACTTACTAGCTATTGCCTAGAATGACTTTTTTTCCTGAGTTTGAGGATACACTGTCTTTAGAAATGCTTCTGGAGCATTTCTCAACTCAATTCTGAAAATAACGAAAATTCAGCTTCTCTAAGTGTTTGAAGGAAAAAAAAAAAAAAGATTTGGGAAAGAAAACTAACCATATTTAAGATTATCCCAATGAGTTTTCTGCCAAAACACCAGATGCTACTGGAAAAAAAATCTGCCACAATTTGCTGTCTGGGAACTGTGCCTGCCTCTCTAACAGGGATAAGGAAAGCAATGTGAAAGAGTGAGGTAAATGGCAATCCTACTCAAATAAACAAAGCTTTTTATATAAGAAATGTTCTGGTTAAGACTATTATGGTTACAGCACTAATTAACATTAAAATTCTATGATTTATCAGGAAACACAAGGGCACCTTACAGCAAATGCAGTGTGAATGCTGGTTCCTGTCTCACTTAGCCTTCCTAAAGACTTTTTCATTTCTTCATAATAAAATCTGTAACCAGCCAAAGTCCAGCTGCCTGCCCCAAACAAAAACCCTGGCTTGGCTGACCAAAGTCTGTTACCCCAGGACATTCGGCTCCTACTCTTGTCAAAATCTTATTACCAAACCCAAGTCTGGCTGCCTGCCCCAAACAAAAACAAACAATTCAGAAGTCAAATTTTGGTGAAAATGGAAATCAGCTTTAGTTCAGGAATACTGGTGACCTGAGGAGAGAAGTTAGGCTAACCCATCTCTCTGGTAAATCTGAAGGAGAACGGATGGACTAAAACCATCTCAAAGACTCAGATTTGCTGATGGGTTTTTAAAGAGGGGGTTGAGAGAAAGGAATGTGGGAAATGAAAAGCAGAAGGGAGGGGGACGTGAGCTGTGGGGGTTCTGGGCAAGGAGCCAGGTGCAAGGTATCGCTGTTGCCTGTTCCCATCCTTGGTGTTCTCTTAGGGTCCCGTTGGAGGGGTGGAACCAGCACAGCTTTATTGATGTCTTCCTTGGTTTCTCAAGGTCTAGGTAGCACGTGACTCATGGCAACTTTGCAGCTCCTGGCTGACTGGAAAACAACTTTACATTTATGTAAATAATGCCATCTTGCCCTGTAATCAAGGTTCAAAATATCAAGTAACCATGGGAAAAGAAGGAACTTAGAGAAATGCACGCTAAGGAAAAAACTGTCTCTTTTAAAAATTTGCCTATAGTCCAGGCATTTTTAGGTCCCAACATGGCTTCAGTTCTGCTCAGTCCAACAAAACTTCCCAGCAACATTGTCAGGGTCAGTCTGGGAACATTGTAGATTCAGATGTAAGCTTTACATTTCTATTTTCTTAAGTAGATTTTTGTTTTTCTTTTAATTTTTACATGGATTTGGATATGTCCAAAGCCTTTTATGAGCCAAATCTGTGTTGCATTTGTCATACCCAGATTTAGTGCCTTTCCCTTTCCTCTTAGTGAATAAAAGCTGCATTAGAAACAATTGAATTATGACAAATGGAATATGTGTGTAGTTTAAAGCGAGGCATTTGAAGCAAACATCAAATTAGAAAATAGTTCCAACTTAATATTGTTTTTGAGCATAAAAAATACTCAGATGATTGTATCCTTCTCTTTTCATGCAGTTCTGTGCTGTCTGATTCCAGCCTATAGCAGGAACAGAAATTCCCATAAATTATGTGAAAGGCAGACTTTGCTATACTTCTCAACACTCTCTAGGGCATATAAGAAGCCCAGAAGGAGGACGAAATCTAAAATTTCCTGCCTTCTGCTTTTTGCGTTACCCAAGTCTTACTCAGCCTGTAGTTTGGATTGTTCAATAGCTTATCTTTTTTTTGTTAAGGACTGAATGTATGTGTCTTCCCCAAATTTGTGTGTTGAAGCCTCATTCCCTAGTGTGGCTGTATTTGGAGTAAGGAAGTAGTTAAATGAGGTCATGGGGTGGGGGTGGGGGGTCGGCTCTGATCCTATAGGATAGCGTCCTCATAAAAAGAGACACCAGAGAGCTCACTCTATCTGTGTGCATGCATCAAGAAAAGGCCATGTGGGCTGAACCCGTGGCTCATGCGGGAGGGTGCGGCGCTGGGAGCGCCAAGGCCACAGGTTCGGATCCTATATAGGGATGGCCAGTGCACTCACTGGCTGAGCGTAGTGCGGATGACACCAAGCCAAGGGTTACGATCACCTTACCGGTCACACACACACACACACACACACACAAAGAAAGGCCATGTGAAGACGTAGAGAGAAGGCAACTGTCCGAAAGCCGGGAAGAGAGCCCTCCCCAGAAAGAGAATTGGCTGGAACTTTGATCTTGGGCTTCCCAGCTTCCAGAACCATGAGAAAATAAATGTCCATTGTTTAAGCCACCCAGTTTATGGTGTTTTGTATGGCAGCCTGAGCATAACCAACAGTGTTCCTATTTGTACTGATAATAAAAGCATAGAAATTGCTTCCAAAAAGGATATAAATTATAGTAGAGGGCAGGGACCTAGTTTGTTTTGTTTAGTAACCGTATTCCTAGCACCTGGAGGAGTGCCTGCCTCATGGCAAGTACTAAGTGTTTATATTGCTAAGTGAATGAATAAACGAATGAGTGAGTGAATGAATGAATAGATAAAACATCTCAGCTTCTCTTGATAACTAAAATTGATCACCAAAGTAGATTACAAAAGACGGTATTGCATTTCCTCCCTTGAAAATTTTTACATGTATGCTTATCTTGTGTATTATCATTTCGGAGCAGTCCTGACGAAATGCCATCCCGAGTTTTTTTTTTTTTAAACTGAACTCCAGATTTTATTTGCATTTCACCAGTGTTTCCATTAATGTTCTCTCTTCTTTTCCAGGATTCAATTCAGCATACCTCATTCACTTAGTTGTCATGTTTCCCCAGTCTCCTTTTTTCTGTGACTTTCCCAATCTTTCCTTGTTTTTCATGACCTTGAGGAGTACTGGCCAACTATCCCATGTAATGTTCCCCAATCTAGGTTTGTATGTTGCTTTTCTCATGATTAGAGTGAGGTTATGGGTTTTTGCAAAGAATATCACAGTAGTGAAATGCTGTCCTCATCATATGATATGAGAAGGCACATGATATTCACATGAAATTACTAGTGATGTTTAACTGAAGCTTTTTGTATCAAATTATTATGATGCTTTTATATTTCTATAGTATATGAAATACTATTGTCTGAATGTCTGTGTCCCCTCAAGATTCATATGTTGAAACCTGATCATCAATGTGATGGTATTAGGAAGTGGAATATTTGGGAGGTGATTAGGTCATGAGGACAGAGCCCTCATGAATGAGATTAGTGCCCTTTTAAAAGAGGCTCCAGAGAGCTGCCTTGCCCCTTCCATCATAGAGGACACAGCAAGAAGGCCCTATCTATGAACTAGGAAGTGGTCTCTCACCACAACCTAATCTGTTGGTGCCTTGATCATGGACTTCCCTGCCTCTAGAACTGTGAGAAATAATTTTTTGTTATTTATAGCCATGCAGTCTAAGGCATTTTGTTATAGCAGCCCAAATGGACCAAGACATGCAACAATGACACTTCACACCTTCTGATTGGACATAGAAGATCTCAATCTCATCTTCCTAAGTTCTGAAATGAAATCTTCTCCTTTACCACTGATTTTACGGGAAGTAAGATTATGTGTGTATCTTTGTGAGTGGTCTTATACACAATGAATACTATCTTTATAGCTTAATCTTTTTCTCTTTGTCTGAAGAACTATAGTGAAATATGCTAGATATATTAATAAGGAGGGATTTTCTCTAAGGTTCTTGGTTCATTTCGAGATCCAGATAGGAACTTTGATGGCCTAGACCTCAACTTGGCCCTCCTAGTATTAGCACTTTAGGCACCTTATAAAATATAATTTATTTAATGTCCCGCCAGCCATACCACCCTCAAGTGTGATGTCATCAACACATTAAATGAGGACATGTGGGACTTCAAGAAAAAAAGAAGTGAGTTTTGACAGGTAACTCATGACAGGTAGCATGGAAGTAGTAGTGTGGACTCCTTCAGTTACACCCGAGTAAAGCACGTATGGGTGATGCAGAGATGGTGTGCTGCGTGCTGATCAGCAAAAATAGACATAAAACTGAGAGTCAGACCACTTCATTCTAAAAAGATTGAGATATTTTTCTGCATGATTTTTTGTGGGATTATTTATATTGGAATTTATCCAAAGTTCAGTCAAGTCAGGGTGAGTAAAGTACCCTTTGGGGAATAGAGTGCTTGTCCAGAAGAGGTAGTTACCTTGGCCAGAGTTTGGCATATGAATGAACACTTTGCTTCCAATAAGGAGTTTAACTTGCTCAGCCTCACTCTTGAATTGGGTCCATTGTGCCTTACTAAACTCTTGAAATTTTATTTGCAATTCATCTTTTGCTTTCTGTCTTGGGATATCATTTAAGGCATCCACTGTCACAATGCAATCAGGAAGTGTCTGTGACTCAGAAATTGAGAGGTAACTGTGGATAGATAATAAAGACAATTTCTGGATTAAAGATAAATGTTGATTCAACCTATAATTTCAGAAAGAGCATTTTTAATGTCTTTTTCTAGTTCAGTAACTCTTTTGGAATACCTGTTATGTGCAAATCAGTATGTTAGATCCAAAAGGTAGAAAGAGAAATAAGAAATGTCCCTGCTTTCACATAATATATTGCTACGCAAAGATCAAATCCATAATTAATCAATACCAAATCCAGACTATTAAATGTAATAAAAGTAGAATGAAAATATAGCAGTAGATTTTGTGAAGCTGTTTACATTGTTAAAATATATAAATGTAAATTGGGTGAACATTGCAGTGTATTAAGAGATAAATGTGTGCCTGGGTCAAGTGGCATGTAATTGGTCACCCATAAGCATTTCTGAGTCACACAGATAAAACTTTACAACACTTGCCCTTGAGATTTTGTTGTGGGGATATTATCTCACCAAGCTAGAAGTCAACCTTAGACCTTTAAGCTGCATAACTTGTCAGTTCCAAATACTGCACCCACATTCCTTGGCAGAAACAGGCTCCCAAGGATTCTGAATTCTTAACCTCTAAGTTTTCTTGGTGGTATGTCATCAACCACACCTGTAGTCACCATCTTCATTCCTTTAGCATTCTACAAAGTTTTGTATGAACAGTTAATCTTCTCAATATACATATTGACTTTCAGAGCAATAGATGGTGCAATAAATATTGGGAGGCTTGCATAGAAAAAACATGTACAAGCATTGCAGTGAATTTTGTTATTTATGAATTCTGACATGTATTTCATAATCTGTGGGTTTTCTAAGTAGATCTTATTTTGGAAGGCACTGCCTAGAAATAAGAACTCCATCTCTTGTTCCAGAGACGGCGTTATATCCCAGGGTATCCACACCTTCTTTCTATGTTTCCTTCCTATATTCTCAGGAATGCATTTAAAATAAATTTTGTATGTTATTCAGCATTTAGGTTTTTATTGTTGAAGTGCTTTTCAAAATATGTAGTTCACTATCCTTCTCAGACTGGAATATTTCTCTATAAACTCAAAAGAAATGGAATAAGTGAGTATGATTTTTATCTAATTTTTTCAGCTCTGTCTCATGCTCTACCCATAAAACACTCTTTGAGAAGAATAAATGCAGTAGTGCAATCAGTTCACTGATACTATTGGAAAACAATAGAATTCTGTTAGGTTCTCTTCTATACTTTCTGCAGCTCCATCTCCAGCCCTCACCCCCTCCCCGCTCCCCACAGCAACTTTGAATGGCTAGGGTAATTTAGTGGTTCTTGATGAAACAGGAGATGTGACCTGATCCTTGCCTGAAAGAGTAATAGAAAGTCAGGCCTCTCCAACTTATTCTCCAGGTAGGCTTATCGGGTAGACCTGGCCCCATGAAAGAACTTGTAAGAGAGTTCTGTGGTAGAGCAAGAGTTGGTATACTGTTGCTGGGACTCAAGATAGAATTGGGATATGATATGAATAGCCAAAAAAATCAGTTAAGATACAGAAATAATGATGATGAGATTGGCAATGATAACAAACACATATGAGTGCTTACTATCTACCAGGCATTGTTTTAAGCATTTTATATATTTAAACCATTTAATGCTCACAACAACCCTATGGGGTAGGTACCATGATTATTTCCATTTTATGTTGTTTATGCAACTTGCCTAAGGTCATCCAGTTAGGAAGTGAAGGATCCAGCCCTTTGTGCATGTTCTAAATCTCCACGCTGCATCTTACTGAAATACTAGAGATGGCTGCCTCTGCAGCCATATAGTCATCTATTTACATTTGAAAGAAGATAAATTTCAGTTTTGCCTTGCATTAGCAACAGGTGATTAATTACATCTAACCTTTTTATACTTAGTGAATTGATAGTTTTATGTTTTTGTTTTAGAGTTAGGTGGTACGAGTAAGAATAGGTTGTGTCCTTTTTGTGTTCAGGACAAAAAAACTAGGAAATACACAGATACGAATGTAACTAAATTCAATTAAACTGTAATCTTTAGAGCCCTTTCCATCATTTGTATCCAGCCAGTGTCTGTCACTTGGTAGATGAGCAAAGAAGAAAATGAATTTACTTCCCTGTTTGTATACCTACCTATGTTAGGCACTACTGTTTAACACACATTTTTAAAGTATTCTCTATGTGCCAGTTGTTATACTCATATTAGGATCTGGGAAGACCAAGTTGAAAGGGCAAAGGGTACTGGGCTATGGAGGTTTAAAATCTGATGGAGGTTATAGACAAGTAAATAAGAAATTTAAATACAGTTGGATAAAATAAAAGAGATTTCTTAGTCTCTTTTACCCACAGAAACCCAGATATTTTGAGATTTTGTTACTAACTTAAAATCAAAATGTTCAACAAAAAAGTCTCCTAACGTGAATATAAAAAAAAACTTAAAAGAAATTGCGGCTGTTGTTGTATAAAATTCTGTAATGATGATTCCCTGGCACAGTGAATTTTACTTAATAAAAAGCATTAATGGGGAAAAGCTGTAGTCTTAACACCCCCAGGTATGTAATTTAAGATGGCAACAAATTGGAATAGCACCAAATGAAACTCAGAAGTAAATATTTGTTGAATGGATGAATAAAGAAAAGCAAAACTGACTAAAGAGCTCTTCCTCTTACCTCTTAGTTGAGAAACATCTGAACGTTCTTTGTCTGTAACTTGCATGATTTCATTCCTCATGTTAATGATTGCCTTGCTAGATCTCAGTTATTTTTTCAGGTTTTATTTTTCTTTGCAAGGAACTTAGTAATTCTCTTCTTTGTTCCATTTTAGGAACATCTGTTGCAAATCTAGTGTTGAGTTTATTTGAAACTAATAGCTGCCCAGTAGCAGATGAAGAGAAACAGCCTAAGTGAAATTACCCTGCAGGTTCCTTTCCAAAAGGGCTAGTTTCTAAAAATTTACCTTTAATTACATTTAAATTATGTGATATGGGAGACACTGGAATGGCGACAATTCTCCCTGTTTAGCATGATAGATCAGGGTTTTGTGTTTATGATAATCCCGACTTATTTATTCAAATATTTAGATATTTAAAGGCTACGTAAGAAAAACAAAGTTACTATTTGAATTTGAGGCCAGTTGGACGATCTGGCTCTTGGCTAATGCTTTCCAAGGGCAGTGCCACCACCCGGACTCTACAACTTTGCCGAATTCCCAGCTTGTGTTACGACAAATCACTTTAAAATAAATATGAATGGTATAACACTCTGAGTCTTTGAGTGGAGCTTACTCCTCAGAACTAAGCAAACAACAAGCTAGTACTAAAACAAACATTAAAATGAAAACCTCAAAACTGCTACCAGACTGGACTCCTACAAATCTTGGAGCCTCTGATGCCCACCTTAGAAGTTTTAGCTATACAGCAAGGGGTATTTATGAAATGTTAGCAAAGACTCCTCTGGCCATATAAAATATGACAGCAGTAATGAACTCTTTAAACCTGGAATTTGTAGAATTGCTCAACACCCAAATAGGACTTAACGCTCATATAGCTAAACTTTTGTATAGAGTCTGCTGTGAGCCTGGCACTATACTAATATTCTGCACATACTCTCTCTTAATCTAGACAACACCCGTGAGAGGAGAGGACTATTGCTAACCTCAAGCTGTAAATGAGAAACTGAAGTTGAATTGCTCACTTAAAGTCATGTAGCAAACAGATGGGTAAAATCTAAGGTCACTGAGCTAGAAATGGCAAGGCTGGAACAGAGACCCAGGACATTTGAATTCAAAATTCATCTGCCCCACCACAGCTGAGGGCTTGTTTTCAGTATCTGCCTTGGAAGAGTGCAAAGGTAATAAGGAAGACATTAGGGGTGGAACCCAAGACACAGAAACACGGAGTGATTCCGTGGCATTGTGCTGGTTCTTCTTTTTACTCCATCTCCTAAAAGTGAAGCCCCTTCTGTCTTCTCCTTCTCTCTTTCTTCTTCATGCTTCTCTATCCCTATTTCTTTTGGCCCCTGTATTGCTTATTCCTACCCTGTACTAACATGGGCAATTCTTTCTTAAAGCTCACCAGGGTCTGCAAAACTGTTTACATATCACAAGACAAAGGGGACTCAAAAAATAACTAGATAAAAGAAAATTTGGAGAGACCAAAATATATCGTTCAAACCTCAAGGTCAGGTTTTGTTTTTCTGTAGTATTCCAGTAAACCGGGTATAGAGAAACATTAACTGGTGACATTTTAGAGTTGGAAAGAACAATAGATGTAATCAAGTCAAACTCTTTACTTCAAAGATGTGGGAAATGTGTCCTAGGGGCCAAAGATGACTTGTGTAGAGCCAGCAAGTGGCAGATCTGGGACTTTGCCATGCGAACCCTCACAATTAGCTTATGCTCTCTCCTCTGACTCCGTGTGACAGAGGTTGCTTGGCACACAGTGACTGCTTGGCTTCTCTTCATCAGGATTCCATTCTGTGATGAATGAGGTAGTGTACCTTGTCTTTAATATCTGGAATTCTGGAATCAGGTAGACTTGGGTTCAAGTTGCTGTTTTGCCATTTACTAACTGCATGATCCTAGGCATATTGCTTCCCCTCTGTGAGACTCCATTTCCTCATCTGTAACATGTACGATGATACTACAGAAGGTCTCAACTTATGATCATTCCACTTAATGATTTTCAACTTTACATTGGTGTGAAAGCAATATGCTTTCAGTGTAAACCATACTTTTGTCACCCATATAACCATTGTTTTTTTTTACTTTCAGTACCATGTTCAATAAGTTGCATGAGATATTCAGCACTTTATTATAAAATATGCTTTGTGTTAGATGATTTTGCCCAACTGTAGGCTAATGTAAGTGTTCTGAGCACATTTAAAATAGGCTTGGCTAAGCTATGCTGTTTAGTAGGTTAGGTGTATTAAATGCATTTTCGACTTAATGGTCTCAACTTATGATGGATTTATTGGGACATAACCCCATAGTAAGTTGAAGATCAACCATACATGCCTCCTGGGGTTGTTGAGAAAATTTAAATAGTAGTTAATGTTTATAGACTTCTTGCTTTGTGTCATATTCTGTGCTAAATGTTTTATATTTATTTTTTCATATAAAAAAACCGCTTAGACCATATAACAATAAATACGTGTGTGTAAACAGACACATACCCATACACATATAGTTAGAAATATCACACACACACATGCACACACATGCACGCACACATACACAGCACACACACACACACCACACACACATACCACTTAGGAATTTCATTTAAGGCTTGGCTATATCGGCTTGAATAAATGACAGCAGTCCTGTGGTAGACAGTCCAAGGCCTTTGTGATTGTCACCTGAAGTTACCAGGGCTCGCGTTTTTTCTGTCTTTCTGCCCTGCCAAAACTTTGGTAGAAGACTTTCACCCTCAGGGTAATGAGATAGCTGCTCAGTCATGCCGTCTATGCTTTAGGTGGTTAAATAGTGGGAAGGGAGACAATAAGAAGCAGAAGGGCAAAGCTGCCCCTCTGGAAATGCTGCCCAATGACATGCAAGCTCTTCTGCTTTCATATTACTATCACTTCTATCTACAGAAAAGGCTGGGAAAGATAGTTTTTATCTGGGCATATTCTACCCCTAAGTATATGAAATGGGTAGGTAATTGGCAGTTTCTGCCACATATTTATCAAGGTCAAGTGAAGAAGTACAACTCTCTCCAACTTATTGAGGAGGTTACTATACACACACACTGTATGTATATATGAACACATGTATACGTACATGTTATATTAAAAAGAAAAGATGGTTACTTATCACATGTAGAGGTGAGGAATGTAAGTATGATTTTCACATCATCCCAGTAAATTGGCTGGGATCTGTGGCATGGATTTAGCAAAAGGAAATCATCAAACAAACAAAATGATTTGACGTGTGTCTGGCTACTGCTAAGGCCTGGAACCCTCACACAACACCATTTGTCTAGCTCTCAATCGTGTCCATGATGCCAATTGTAAAGCTAGGTGACCATGCCAGTTGTCAGGCTCTTTTACCTACCAGTAATCCTCCACTGACTGGGCTGATTGTTGAGCTAAGGCTGGGTCTGGAGCTCCCAGACCCCTGAAGCCCATTCACAGACTGGGTAACAAACCCTTCACATGCCAGACTGGGTCCCCAGACTCCTCAAATGCCAGGCTGGGTCACCAGACCCCTTCACATAGGTCTATGAGCTAGGTAACTGGCCAAAAGGTCCTTGGAGCCATAGGTTGGAAAGCATGGCTGCGCGGGGTGGAAGCTTGAGGCCGATAGCTGCCCACTTGCTTCAGCAGACTCTCTTTCTCTGTCTGAGGAATAGCAATAAAACTAAAAAGGTACATTGGCGCACTTGTACATGAACTCCACACACACACACACACACACACACACACACACACACACACACACACACAATTTGCTTACAAAGGATGTTGAACCACACCCAACTGGACCCAAGGTGAGGGCCCTGACCAAACTATTCTATTTTCCCAACAATGTGTGTTGGGGTAACTGAAGCAGGATTCAGAAAGGGACAGGTATGGTAGAAAATTTGTCCCAGTACAGAGAAATTGTCTAGGAAGAGGGGCCATATCTGTAAGTAGGAAATCTGGAGGATCTGGAGGATACTCCAGCTCAAGAAGTTAGGAAGTTGAATGAGGGGTAAGCATGACTTAACCTTGAGGTCAACACAAGGGGAATCTGGAAATTGTAAAGAGGCTGTCCATCTGCTCTCTGTTGGATTTGGGGTGGGGAGGAGAGAGAGAGAGACACACAGAGAGTGCTATCTTCAGTTCATTTTTTGGACACAAGAAAATTTAGGATTAGAAGGAAAATATAATGCCTTGTAAGAAGTTGCTCCAAGTTGGCTTGAGTAATGCATCTGTATACTTCCATTTCATGACATATAATAAAGTAAATTTTCCACCCTCACTGCCTCCCTGGGCTTGGGCTTTTTTCAACACCCCTTGCTGAGCAGGGACACTGGTGTGAACAAACAGGAAAGGGCTGCAGAGCCAAGTTTGAAGTCTTAGAAGAGAAGCTCCTGAGACATTGGCCACGGACCATAGGAGGTTCCTTGTGGCAGAAACCTTCTGGAATTTTCCATTCTGGGATACTCTGAGCCCATTTTGTTATGGGTCATCATGACCTGACAAATGAAATGACTTAACACAATCCTTTGCTCAAGGACAGCATGAAAGCTTCTGGGTTGATCAACTCCTTGTTAGCTGTGATTGCAGCTGAGTGCCTGACACATAGTGAGCACTCGATAAAAATTTAATTTAATTTTTTAAATAAATGAATGAATAACCATCTAGAGAGTACTTAGCATGGCTTCAGTAAATGGCAATATGGTTATAATATGTTTACTTAGTCAGCTATTGATAGTGCTGGCAAAAATTGATTGTGTAAAGACCAAGTTGAGTTTTATTTTCTAGCCTTTGGTTGAAACCATCATGGAGGAACTACTTTAAGGGGGTGAAAAAGTACCTTGCAGGAATAACCGTAACAATTACTTTAAAATGTGTTGGTTTCCTGTTAAAATGCCTTGAAATCATATATCACTTTTCTCATATTTACTATTCATGAGGGAGGATGAGAAAATTATTCCCTGTGCATTCCCCCTCCCACCCCAAACAAGAACAGATTAAATTACCTAACTTAAGCTCTCTCCTCTGTTCCACCAAACATTTTTTTTTTTTAAAGGACAAGCCTTAGGTTTATGGATATGATTAGCTTAAATTCTTTCCAACTTTGTATATCTGAGTGTTGGTCCTACTACGTTCAAGGCAGTGTGTCAAATAAGATCTGATTCCTATTCTCAAGGAAATTTCTGTGAACCAGAAAATAAAGAGAAAGAAACAATCGGTTACAATATAGTGTTATTAGGTGATGTAAGTGCTAAAATACAGTGATGTAAGTGTTATAATGGTGATTTGCACAGTCCTCTGGCTATATAGGGAGGCACTTTAGTGTCATTTCTGTATGAGTTTAAAGTTGGATTTTTGAAATCTGTTTTCTAATACTGCCCATGCTTCTCATTAACTGTGTTTTTGGGGAAATTATTTTGTCTCTTAAAGCCTCAGTTTTCTTATCTGTAAAATGAAGATAATGGTAATATTCATTTCAAAAGGTGTTTTGAGAATTTAATGAGATATGCTTATTATGAAATCACTTAGAATAAAATAAAAACTCCTTCATGCTAGGTTCTAGCCTCTGCGTCTCATCAATTTTATCTTTCCTGCCCTCTTCCTTACTTGCTATGCACCAACCATACTTCCCTCCTGGTCCTAGAGTACACAAAACTTTCTCTGCCTCTGGGCCTTAGCACATGCTGGTTTCTTGTTTAAAATGCATTAATGCTCTAATTCACCCCACTAATGAAGACTCATCTCTAAAGTTTTAGCCTAAATATATTTTTACAGGTCATAGCTCAAATATCTTTTTCCTGATCCGGAAGTGTAAATCAGTTCCATTCATTTTCTGTTTTCTTTCCTAGCTGCCTATTGTTTTTTTACACAGTACTTGTCACAGTTTGTAATTCTGTATTCAGACATGTTTATATAATATATATCTTCCCCACTATCCTGTAGCTCAAGAGGGTAAGGATCGTATATTTTTTCATTCATCACCATAAACTCTTTTCAGCACAAAGCTTGGCATACAAGATGCACTTTAAATATTCGATAATTAATGAGGAAATAAATGAATGGAAACATGGTTTTGCATATAAAGCATTAACACTGTATTTGGCTTATAGTAAGTGTTCTACAAATGCCAGTGCTTATAAACAGCAGGTATGAGGTTTATATTGTGGGGGAGGTCAGAAAATTTTCCTGGAATTGGTGACATTGGAGTTAAAGTTTGAAGTCAAGTTCTTACAGCCCCCATATTTCTGGGCTTTACAGAATAGAGAGTTTTAGGCTATATCGGTGTGCTTTATGGCAATCCATGACAATTTTAGAGAAAAAATGACTAGTCACTTTACTTTTGAAATTATTTAGCATAGTTTCTTCTGAAGTGTTCAACAAAGCATTGCCTCACATTATCTCCTTGAGGTAGGTCACAGGAAAAATGGTTATTTCTGTTTCAGAGGTAGAGAATTATAGAATAAAGAACAAAAGTTAAGTCAGGCTATGTGGTAGAGTTCTGGAAGAGATGAAGGAATAAAAGGCAAAGGGAAACAAAGCAAACTTTAGAGCCAACAGGTCAAGGAAAGTATTACTGAATTCCTGGCAAGTTACATTTGACAGCCATAATCTGCATGCTGGAGCTGATCTGCCTAAAGAGGCATTCAAGAAAAGGGAGCAGTCCACATTCCAGCAGTCTGAAGCCCCCAAATGAAACTCACTATAGCCTCATTGGGAATCAGGATGGCTCAGTCATGGTGGGCCTTGGCCATGATTCTGTGGACTGAAATGACCCTTAGTAGATCAAAGTAAGATCTGATAAAGTCTGAGAAATTGCAAGGTGTGCATAGTCTTAATTTAGAGACATTTTCCAGAAAATACTGAAGATTTCAGGTTAGAATGCCTGCTAATGGGATTTTATAGGAAACTATCATTCTCCCACATACTGTAATATTTTAACTTGGCCAATCTAAGCTCACTTAAAGAGCTTAAAATAACCAAAAATGCTAAAGTATTTAACATCTGTTTTCCTTAAAATGAGTAGAAGGCAGAAGGATTAGATCTTCTTTTTTGGGCAGTTCATCAGAGTCTGCAGCAGGAAGAAAAATGTTCTGATTACTGTTCAAAAAAGTTCTTGTTTGTTTATTTTTTTCATTCTTCATTGGTCTCTGGCCCCTAAAGTAAAACTCTCAGTAGGGATGACAGCAGAGACTACCTACCAGCCCAGATTCCTCAGTTTCCTCGGTCTCTGATTTGGCAGGCTTTCCCCAGTCCAGCTGAATTACTGGATTCAGTGTCATTCTTGAAGTGAGCACAGTTGATTTCTCCTTCCTAACATGCCAGTCTCATAGATAGAGGCTATGACTCCTTAGAGATGACATTTATTTAGTGTTTATTCTAGGCAAAAATCTAAACTAAGCTCTAAGAATACAAAGACAATAAAACAAGATCATTGCCTACAAGGAATTCTAATCTACTGAGTAGGGAGAAACACCAACAATTTGTTGCAATGTAATAAGCACCCCACGATAGACCTATTTTCTGTGGAAGTCCAGGGAAGTGAGTAAGACTATTAAATCATTCATTTATGGAGTGTCATCATAAGACAAAGCCTTGCCCTATAGCTGAGGAAGATAAATATTAAAAAAGAAAAGTTTCTTTTCCTCTAGGAACTCAGCATGCTTTTATGAGAGGCAAGCACACACACACATACACACACACACACACACATCTCAAATAATATGTAATGAAATCTGTTATAGGTTCCTTAAAATAACTATGAAAAAGTACTCTGTGCTTTGGGAGGACTTCTATTTCAAGCATTATGGCAGACTAGAAATCCTAAAGCCCTCCCATATCTAAAAATTCTCAGTAAAATATTTTAATTTATTTTTAAATGCATTGCTGAGCTGGTGACAAGGTAAAGGAAATCCTAAGAGGCTGAAAAGTAAAGCAAAATCACATGTCCATAGAGGTGAGTCAGTGGTAAAAATCAGCTATTCCCCTGAAGTCACCTGCCATTTCTCCATGACTTAGAGCTTTGGTTTTGTTGCTAAATTGGAGTCAGGAAGCAAAAACTAAGACTGTTCCAGAAAGGATATAAGATTAGAGATAAAAAGCTTAGGCCCACCACATTACACTCTTGGTGAAATGGTGAACTAGAAATATCCCTGCCTTGGCCTTAACTCTGAGTATAAGGGAAAAGTTCTGCCCTTAACTGGCCTTTGTGGGTGTTTGAGGCCCAAATTCGTAATACTTTTGTGTTTGAGATTAAGTTGAGAATTTATTATAAAGTGACCCCAGGTTGGCAGTGTCCCAAGATGCCTGGCAGAAGCAAATATAAATTTCTGTGGAGGAACACACCTTTAACCTAGGCCTTGAAAATGTCCACAAATGAAGTTTATTGAACATGTATTCATGATAACAAAATCATAATGTACGAGGAAAAAAGCAACCATGAGCATGAATCAGCAAAAACAAAACCAAAGAAACAAAACAGCTAAACAAATTAAAAAAATAAAAACAGCAGTTTTAGACCCACAAAGATACTAGATATTTTAATTATTGAATTGGCATATTTAATGTGTTTAAAGAAATAAAAAAGAATATTTAAAGTATGAGTGTAGAATAAGAGATTTTAAAAAATGAGTATGGAGATTTAAAAAGACTCAGAAATTGTAGAAATAAAACATATGATAATTGACATCATTCTTCTTCTTTTTTTTTTTTCTGGCAGCTGACAGGTATAGGGATTCAAACTTGTGACCCTGGGGTTATAAGGCTGCACTCTGACCAACTGAGCTAACTCACCAGCCCCAAACATATTATAATTGAAATTAAAAACACAATGAATAGGTTAAAGCATAGATTACACAAAACCGAAGAGAGAATTAGTGAATGGGAAGATATCTGAAGAAATCAGACTATAAGAAGAGAAAGAGAGAGATAAAATATTATAAAGAGAGATTAAGAAACATAAAAGATGCATGCAACAATATAACAAATGTCTAATTGGACTTCCAGATAAAAAGCAGAGGTAATGCAGAGAGGCACTATTTGAAGTGATGAGGCCTCAGAATTTTCTAAAAATAATATAAGAACATGAATCTTTTAGAATCCTTAGAAGGAAGAGGTTCACAAAGTTCCAAGCAAGTTAAATAAAAATAAATTCACATCAAGAAATTTTCTAATGAGATTTCTTAGTGCCAAAGACTGCCTTCCTCCTATTCCCTTACTCCTCAAAAAATAGCCAGAGAGAAAAAACAAGTTGTCTGTTATCTGTGAAGAATAATAGTTAATTAACATTTAACTTCTCAGAAACAACATAGCAAACTAAACAAACATAGAAAACTATCTTCATGTTACAGAGAAGATACTTCGTCAATCTAGTGATGTGTACCTAGCAAAATTATCTTTCAAGCTTGAGAATAACATATATGTTTTTTTTCAGACAACACTGATGGATTTTGATGAACAATACACCCTAAATATGCAGTAAGGACAGACGAACAAGAACTATTTGTGTAAACACTAACAACAGTGTCTAATTGTGTGGATATTAAAGTGATATAAGCAGAATATTGTGGTAAATATATGTTAGTAGTTTTAAGCTTTGTTAAATTAAGTACACATGTTAAAATTTCTAGGTTAATGATTAAAATAATTAAGGAAGAATCTACAATTTCAAGCTAGTTGTGGGCAGAATCAAGAATGAGAAAAAAATAGCACAAAAATATGCATGACAGAAGATAAAAAGAAACAGAAAAAAGAAAGAAAATTTAGAAAGTACAAAATAAGAAAGTAGAAATGAATCAAAATACTTCAGTAATCAGAACAAATTCATATGGGCTAAATTTTCTAGTTATAGACAAAATTGTCAGACTGGTTAAGAAACTAAATTCAGCCACATTGAATTCAAGTGGCATACCTAAAACAAAAGGATTCACAAAGGCTGCAAGTGAAAGCATAGGACCAGACACATATAAACAGGTGCTTAAACTCTAATCATCAGGGAAATGCAAATAATGATACTACTAACACACCCTGCAAATATCAAAAATTTTAAGGTCCACGTTTGGCAAAAATATGGAGAAGTAAAAATCTTGATATACTGCTGGTGGGTGGGAGTGTAAATTTTTACCTTCACTTTTTGTTTTGTTTTGTTTTTTGGTGGCTTGCTAAAACAGGGATCAAACCCTGGACCTTGGTGTTACCAGCATTGTGCCCTAACCAAATGACCAAATGAGGTAACCAGCTAGCCCTGGTACCATAACTTTGGAAAATGCTTTGACATTATCTAGTAGAGAAACTCACACAGGTGTAGCAGGATACACATGCACACACATGCATATATATGTACACACACACACACACACACACACACACACACACACACACACACACACACACACACAAGAATGTTCATAGCAGTACTGTAATAGCCCGATTAGAAACAATTCAGAAGGCCATCATCAAAACAATGGATAAATGTGGTGTGTTCATACAATGGAATACTGTGCTGGAATAACCGAGATAAGGAATGAGAATGAGGGAATAAGTGTATGGGGAAGGTTGAGCCCTGAGCTGAACAGGTTGAATTAAGCTACCTGTGAGACAGAAATGCTCACGGGTGTATTGCAGATGCTGGAAATGTGGGCTGGACTCGGAAGCAAGATCAGGGCTTGGGCATCACCTGCTTTGGTGATCAGCAGGGGCTTCTGGGAGAAATTTCTTCACGTGGCAAAAGTGAGAGGAGAGAAGCATGAAGGAGTGCTGCAGACACTCAGTGCCCGCTGATCTTTTAAGAAGTTGACTAGTGAAGAGAAGGTGAAGGAGAAAGTGGTAGGTTGGAGGAAAATGAGGTCAAACTGGTAATAATTGCTGACATTTATTGAATGTGTATTAAGAGCTTTACATAGATTGTGTAAATTAGTCCTCACAACCCTCTGACATGGGTACTTTTGTTATTTACATTTCACACCTGGGAAAACGGAGGCACAGAGAGATTAAGATCACATAGCTATGTGGTAAAGTCAGGATTTATACATAGGCAGTCTGAAAGAAATATACTTTTAAAATGTTACGTGTATTGAAAATGCATATGTATGTGCATTAAAACACAGCAGAGTTCTCAGCAGGAGGTGAGATTCCAGCATGCTTGTAGCATAAAGGGAGTGAAATTAGGAGAGGGATTTAAAAAAAAGAGGACAAAGTACAAAAGAGAATAGGAGGTGCTGGGAGTAACCAGGAAAAGATGGTTTCTTTGGGGACTAGAAAAAAGGAAGGGATGATGGAGGTCATTCGAGGCATGGGTGGCAGGAAGTAGTGGGTTCATTTTGGGTATTTTGGTCCCTCAATTGGTCACGGTAAGCTCATCTACTGAGGAGAGATAGACCAGAGTGGGTTTATGGCACCAAGTGGTAGCAATGGTTTGAAACAGCTGGGACCATAGAAGCTAAAATAGCAGCGATGCCATGGAGCAGCACACCACTCAGGGTTAGATTCTAATGTCAGCACATAAAGTAAAATCACATGTAATCAAAGTTGCCTTTGAAAAATCCCCTCACTCTCCCATGAAGTACATTATATGGTTTGTGTGTACTGTCCTGTCTCTCAGTTAGTCTGACAGAGCTGGCTTTTCTTGTAGCAGTGAAACAGAGGGCCATTTCTTTGGCTGAGCACAAGATAAGTGGGTTGGCTGGTGTTGGGGCCCTTTGTATGAAAAACGCCATGTACAATGAGACTCTATTGTGCAGGCAGTGTTATGAGTATGGTCTGTGTGAAGAGACTGGGGTGTGAATCCTGGCCTGACATGTTAGCTGTGATGGTGGGAGACTTTACCAAATCTTTCTTGATTTCTCTTTCTGTAAAAGTGATCAGTACAGGGCCTGGCATGGATTAGATGCTCAATTGCTAGTAAGAAATAAGAAAACATAAAAACAAATAGTAGAATCATCTGGCGTGGACAAGTTAAAGGAGGATGAACCAAGGACCAGGCCAAGACTGGGAAGCCCGAAGCTGTCATGTATTATTCACTTGAGGGGCTTACAATATAGAAAGTAACAAAGTAAGAAAGCAAGAAAGCACGTGGTTGAATTTCCCCAGAATTGAGGATTGGTGTTAATGCTGTATAGGGTATACTGTAAAGGTTAAGAGTAATGTCACATAGGGACCTGGGAGGAGAAAGTGTTAAAAATATTTGCCTTAGGAGATTACATTGCATGTCACAGAGGAGTGAGAGAGGATAAAACATGAAGAGAATAAAGAAGAATCAAGGAACTAAAGGTCACACTGAATTTCAAGAGCAAGAGCAATTGGAATGAGGGAACAAAGGAAGAAAATGTGCAAGGTGATCATGCAGGGACAAAAGACTCTTCCTCTACCCTCTTAGATTTTATGGCTGGGGTCTACAAATTAAGCTAGCAAAAGACAGATTAACAGGAGAAAAAAGCATACAAATTTTATTTGATATTTATATTTTTATGTGGCATGGAGGAAGGGGAAAGCATCATAGGAAGAAGTCAAAACCCCAGCAGTTAGACCCAAGGGCCTATATACCATTTTAACAAAGAGTGATAAATTGTGGAGAAACAATAAGACCAAGAAAAAATGGGTTTGGGCAGTAAATTGTGGGAAAGTAAGTAGAAATTAAGTTTGGGGAGACTCATTGAAGATAGAATTGTTTTAGTAAGGTTTGTTTATACAGACTTATCTTGAATTCAACTCCCCATCTCTGCTGATAAGAATGTTTTCCTCTCCCTGGTACAAGGTGGGTACCTGTCTCATGAGAAATTTATGCCCTGATATTAGGTAGAAAGGAGGGGGACAGAGAGCCCTTCTTGCATCTTCTGTCTCTCAGTTGCCTGCAGATCAAAATAATCAATTTGCCAAAGTGGCCTATTTGGGGGTGGTATGTTCTGATCTACTTCAGTGGAGTTCAGAGACAGCGTCTGGAGATTGTCCTCACTGATATGGAACTCTTCCTCCCACTGTGATGCCTTTCTTGGACTCAGGGGTAGTTGTAGCCAGCAGAACACTTTCTTTCTAAACTCAGATTTGAATAGTGCATCACAGCACATTTCTTTGAGCAATTATTAGAGCCTCGTTATTTTTAAGAATGACAGCACTCTATGCTGGATCTGGAACCAACAGCACGGGGTCTGGAACCATGCTAAGTTCAAAGGCTGGGTCTTCCATTGACCAGATGTGTGACCTTGGGTAAGGGGATTGAGTTCTCTGTTTCTCAGTTTTCTCCATGTATAAAAAGAGTAGAAGTGGTTGTTGAAAGGCTTGAATGAGTAATACACTTGAAACTATGATGAGCCCTTAGGAAGTGCATGATAAGCGAGCTGTTATTTTTATGAAAATGGGAAAAAGCTCATTTACTGAGAGACACAGATTTTTCTGGGATGTTTCTAATTTCATTGTCCAGTTTGCTTTTAATCAATAGTGCATACTTTTGAGTTTGCTGGCTAGAATTAAAAGGGCCATCTATGGCATGGAGCACACGGTGCTTTCTATTAAGGAAATGGCCCTGAGTGGGATGAAGGGTAACTTCAGGAGGACTGTGCCCAGAGCAACTGAGAAATGTTACTATCCACAGGCACCCTTCCTTAGTCACCACAGGGACAGATCTCTTTCCCCACTTTTTTTTTCCTGCTAGAGACATATTCATCCTTTAACAGGAAAGCTATCTACCCAGCTCCTGGGTTACCCTTACAGAGAGACCTGTATAATCACATCTATTGGGGGTTTTTTTTGCCATAATTTTAACTTAAAAAAAAATCTGTGTAGTTTGTACCCTAATGACTGTTTCTGTAACATCCATCACTCTGACAGAGATAATGACACCCAAGGAGAACAAGGAATGAATAATTTAAAAGGAAAAATTAGATTCCCACTATAAGCTTCTTCAAAGAGATTTTCTGAATTAAAGGTGAGGTAATGTGTTTTGTGTAAAAGAAATTAACCCTTTCTTTTGTGTTCATAGCTCTTTGGAGGATTATTCATATTTTATGTGAATGAAGTTGAAACAATTAGGTATCATCAGGATATTCAAAAACATCTATGCAAGATTCTCCTCTCTGATTAGGTAAAAAGTCATTTGAATGGTTATTGCAAAAACCTGCCTAGCCTAGATGTCTAACCCAGGTGCCTTGTAACCTTTAAAAATGTATTGCATAATATAGGATCTGAAGCTACAGGGCTCTGAAGCCTCACTGCCTAATGATTCTTACTGATTGAAAAACCAAACTGCTTCGATTCCTTCCACAAGGTTTAGAAACAGATTCTGATGAGGCCTCAGCAGTTTTTGCTTAGAACAGGGCAGAAGCCAGGTTTGTTTTGCATTTTTCTTACATACTGACTGTATTTGCAAGTGCTTGCTGATGGAAAATAGGACAGGAGAAGCCATAACATGATATTGGTATTGCCAGGCTCCATAGAGGTTAAGGAAAATGTGGAGGCATCAATGAAATTCCAGTTTAAACAAAGAGGAGAGATAATTTATAGTTTAATAAACCATTATAATTTTTGACTTTTGAATTTATTCTGGAACTAGAAAATCTGGAGAGCAGTAGCCAGGTAGTGGCAGTAAAGAGTTTAAAGAAAAAAATATGTTTTTAGTTTCAGTATCTCTTCTAAATCATGCCTTGAAATAAGGAATGGATGTTTGAGTCTGCAGCTGGGAGGTCAAAAGGCCAGGGAAGAAGAGGTTCTTTTTATTGTAAACATATGAATTAATCATGACTCAGAAATGGAATCAGGAGAATATCTGCAGCTGGAAAGGGAAATAAAAGAAGAAAAAATGTTTTCATTTATTTATTTGTATAAACACATACACATGTGTATATACACACATGCTGTAAATATGTGCTCACATCCACCATCTAGGCCCTGAAAATCATGACCTCAAGTGTAGAAGTAACACTTGAGAAGAAAAGCAGCGTTTGTTCTTTTCACCTTGTGCCAATTTATCTAGAATTGGTGCTTAAGCAGGAATCTTTTTAATGGATTTTAATACAAAAGGCTTTCCTTACCCCTATTTGCACCCAAAGTCTGATATATTTCAAAAAGCAAAAATTAAATTAAATGCCATGAGAGTTCTTGTGTGACAGAGCTACAGAACTATAAAGAGGGTAAACAGTCACAGAGGGACACTGAACCAGTAGGAGGTAAACCCTGTGTTAAACTAGATTCTTTCTCCATGCTTTGAAGTTTTGTTTTTTAAAAAATTTTATTTTCTATCATCCATCTGTCATCTATTTATCTAACTATCTGCTTATCTATCTATCATCTATCTATCTATCTATCTATCTATCTATCTATCTATCTATCTATCTATCTATCTATCTATCCATCTATCTATCTATCTATCTATCTATCTATCTATCCATCCATCCATCCATCCATCCAATCTATCTTTATCACAGAACCATATACAAAGACTTGGGACTTTCATTTCTGCATACTTTGGTCTTTCTCTTTTTTTTTTTCTTCCAAATTACCCTTTCAGAATTTACAACCCAGAATACTGACTCTAGTCAATGTGGTCTTGGGTTAGTTCTCCCTCACAATTACTGGCTACTCCAGAGGGCTGGGGTCAGAGGCTTGATTAAATAAATTACAGCTTTGGGTCCCCTCCAATAAACCATGTCAGGCTTTAGGCAACCCCAAACAATGCTCCCTGTTTTAACCCATAATGGGCAGTTGAGTTCAGTTAATGGCCTAATCACTGCAGCATAAATATTTATGGGAGAATTTTTCCAATTAAGGTAGAGGCTTGTTTAGATGCTATCAGTTGAGAGAGGGCTTTTCCAACAAGAAAATTACTGTTAAAAGACATCAGGAAATGGTTAAACTCCAGAAGGCTAAAAGGTCAGTGAGTCTGCAGTGTGCAAAGCCTGCATTCATGGTAATGCTGTCTATAGGCATTAAATCCTCCCCCTACCCTTTTATAAGGGAGATTAAAAAATAGCCTTTTGTACCTTGGGAAAAAGTGTTGGTTCATTCATACAAAAAATATTTGTGTTGAGAAATAAAATGTGGGGCAATGGCTCAACCAGAATTGGTGTTATCCCAACTTTCACAACAGGCTGTACACAGGTCTTGCTTGTTTGCTGCATCGAGAATCTAGAGGGTTGGTGCCCATGATGGTACTGAATGATTTCCATAGTAGGTGCTGTCAGCATGGAATTCAAGATTCCTGTTGTACACATCCTAAAAAGAGATGTAAATATGCAATTTGTAAGTCATATTACCAGGAAAGAGCTGTATAAAATCTGAAATGAGTACAGGCAGAAAAACTCCCAGAGGAGAAGAGCATGTGATCTCAGTGGAAATTCATTAATCTACCGAACAGTGTACATGCGTGTCTGCCATCTGGTATTTTACTCTAAAGGAAAACATAAAAAAGAAAAAGAGAAAGTGGGAAAAAACAATCCCTGTAGAATGTGAATACAAAGTAACTTTGCCTGAAAACAAACTTCCTAAGTTTATAGCAGAAGAAACACAGGAGAGTATCCTAGATCAGGCCACTAGAGCTGAGAAGGTTTTAGAAGTGTTACTATGTGATTTTGATTCTCCCTAGAAGACAGAATAAAACATTAAAGATTAAAGTTATTCAGCAACAATTTCAGCAGTCATCTATGATGTAAAATGTAGCATAAACCACACAAGATGGGGGTAGTTTGGTCTTCTGTATCAGGATAGCTCAGGTTTGTTTAAGCCAGAAGCACTAACAATCCTTTCCAGAGCACAGCTGCCCCAAACCAGAAGGCAGTGAGACACCTGAAAAAAATGAGACTTTTAAAAAAGGCATTTGCAATTTCACATAATTAAACTGGAAGACCGTCAACTTTAAGCCCCTTTCCAACTCCCATCTCCACCCCCATGCTCAACGTGAAAATCTTAAGGCTCTAGGAAAAAAAGCTTCAGAACTCAATATCGCAGCAGTGATGGCTGGCTTTGCTCTAACTGCCCTCTTCCTCCCACCACTGTAGGTGAACCTAACCATCTCATGAAACAGCACATGGAACAGAGCCCGAGAGACTCTGGAGCATCTCTTCAACCACGAAGAGGCACACTGGTGACACTGTCAGGGCTGACCCAAGTTCTGCATAGGAAGCCTCTGGGGCTGGGAGAATGCAGGGTGGGTTGTCTTCTCAACACGTGCCCCACAGTGATTGGCTTGGCGGTCAAGAAAATTGAAAGAAAAAGATGTCTAATTCCTGTTATTCCTATCATTCTTATGCTCTCCTTTTAAAATAACACGTTCTTAGATTTCCCCTTTTATTTTACATCTTCAACTTAACATATTAGCTGCTTCAGAATTGACTTCCTCTGGAGAGGGCAGCTGAAGCCCCATCTATGGGCAGAAGAACTCTTAATTTCCGGGCTTGAAGATCTGTTAGACGCTGTGGCTGGGAAGGGAGCCAGATGTACAAATCTAAACAGATTCTTCTACTCTGACTCTATTATGTAAAGGTATGTTTGTACTTAGAGAACTTGAGTTTCTACTCAAGAGAGGCTGTGTTTTATAATATGGAAGCCAGGAGTCAGCTCAGATCTCTATCATTACCTTTTTCTCTGAAATGTTGGCTGGCCTCAGTTTAGAGGAGAACATACTTTTTATGCTGTTTGGCTCGTGAACTAGCAGTAGGAAAACAATGGCATTCAGAAGGCTCTCCTAGATTATATCACGAATACATGTGGAAATTTGAGATTTGGGCAAATTTGATCTGGTTTTCTGATTTCCTAGCTAGGTGTGTTTTAGAGACCAACAAAATGATGTTGACAACTGCTTTACGAAAGTGCTCTATAAATATAATAGGTTTAAGATTCATTACTAATTAAGGAAAGGAAGTTAATCTTCCTTCTATGTTGTCCTAGGTCTGTTTAAAGAAACCATCACAGGCAATTTTAAGAGCTTTGGCAGGAGTGCCACATTATCATGATTATCACACAGGGGCTTTGGTGGAGGGGAGATTTTCTCCCTTGTCTCTAGCTAATGCATATGGGAGTCTTGACCTTCTCTGACCCAAAATGATACTTCCTTTTCCTGACATAAAGTCTTCAGCATGAGTACTTATTCAGGAACTTTTCAAAGTGAGTATTTTAAAAATTATGAAACTGTAATCTGTCATTTAAAAATAAGCCCACAGATTACAAGAACAGACTGAATGTTCTTTAGTTTTATCAAATAGCCTGTAGCAACACTTCTCCATTCCAAGACCTTTCCAGGTGGTGTTTTTCGCAAGCTTAAGAGAAGGGATGACAAAGAGGACATGCTGGATTTAACTCCAGTTTGTCCTCTGACCTCAAATGTTGAAGAGATAGATATTCCTGGTGATAACACCGTGATTTGAATTGGACTGTTTGTCATGCGTTTCATTGCTTGTGCAGTGGCTGTGACTAGCACAAACTAAATAACTAAACCCCCAAATCATAAACAAAATAACAAAACCAGAACATGCAGGAGATGTCATGTGAAGCCTACTATTTGTATGTAAATAAATGAACCCTCCTGACACTAACTCTGAGCCAAAACAATGCATCCATTTCAACACAATAAGCTCCGGTCTATGGTAAACCAGGATGGCAAAATAATATTGAACTAACTGTTTACTTCCAGCATCCAAATTAATTCTTTTCTAAGGCTTTGGGGCATCATTTAGTGCAGTTCTAAAAATAAGCAGTGTTCCTCACACCCAGAAAAATTAGGACTAGAGAAACTTAGGTGTGAAGTCTTATAGTAATTCAATATATTGTCTTTTTGCTTATTCCTTTTGTTTTGTTATCATTTGAAACCGCCATATATATAAGGAAAGTCTGAATTTGTTTGCTGTTAGCAGAAGTTTGTGCCATGTTATTTAATCGAGTGATATAAAAGGAAGAATAGTTTTTACATAGTCGATTGCATCAAATGCAAATTTTGAGAGTAATCTTGAGTGGTACCTGGTTTGATGAATGGAGTTTAACATCTTTCAAGACTTAACATCTTGGTTTTCAGTCATTCCCTATTTTTCCCATGGTTAGATTTATATTCTTCTGCTTACATCACATCATTTCATAACAAATTCAGTTACAGCCACCATTGAAAATACATGTAACACTAACTAGCACTATAGTAAAAAAAAATCAATTTTAATTTTAATAACATGTTAAATTAGTAAAATGCTATTAAAATAAGTCCCAAATTTACCTGCTTTTTTTGGTAACATACCACCTTAAAAAATAAATCTACAATGCATAATACTTATTGAATATTACAGCTGTATAGTACTTCAAACTTTTTGATATTGCTTTATCTCTATTACTTAAAAATATCTTCCAAAACCAGTATAAAAAAGATCAAATTATTTATTAATGTTTTGGGGGTTAATATACACTTGGTTCTATCAGTGTCCCTGATGGCTAATGGCTAAGACTACATTTTAATTAAAGCACTTAAATATTGCAGTAACATGGCCAGAATTAGATTTTTGGTGATTGCTGTATTACAGCAAAGCTGCTAGGTTACCAAAATGTACACAAAAGGAAAGTCTATGCGTTTTTCCCTAAACAAATGGCATATAAATGACATATGTAAAGCTGAAACTTCAGATGATCTGTTGATTTTTAAGATGAACTACATGATGATGTAAATAAAAATTTTCAAGATTTAGACTCAATATATGATGCCAAGCAGTGGGTTTTAATCATTTTCAGAAAGTGGGAGTTGGAGGACTCAGTTTTGAGTCTCTGAGACACAAGTTTATAATCCAAAAGCTGGCATTTTGGATAATTGTGGCACAGACGACATTGATATAATTCAAATACTTCACAACTAAGGAATGCGTGTCTGGAAAGTTCCTTCTGAAGTGGATTGTTCCTTATGCTGATAAATGCAGCACGGAGAGTACACTCTGCCCTGTAATTTCCCTTGCTCCATGGCTAGTCGGACTGTGTATGAGAAGTCATGTATTCAGACAGCTGGAGCCTCCTTTTCCTAAGACATTTTGAAAGTATCCATCTTTCACTACTCTGTACACCTGCTGACAGTTTTTTAAATGGATCAACGGTTTCCTTACTATTCCACAGAACTGACGACAGTTTTCAAGGGGGTATGAAAAATATCCCAGCCTTGAAGTTGTTTACACCAATATTCACAGTTGATAAATTGGGCTGTCACTCTGATCCTACCATACAGGGCAAAAAGGGGATTTAGCAGTGGCGTTGATCACAGCGATACAAGGCACAAACTGATCCTACATCCATTACCAGATTTCTGTGCTGGCTACCATCTGTTGTTCTCCATCTCCACTGAAGGTAAGAAAAAAAGGCCTAACCTGCAAAAGGAAGGATGGGAGGATGTGGGTTACAATGTAGAGGAAAGGATATCTGGATAATAAGGGCCGTTAAATCCTGAACTAGACACCTGAGAGAGTTTACAGACCCTCCTTTGCTAAAGGATTTTAAATATAAACTGGAAACTCTACTGTCTGGGGACTAGTTAACTAAACATTCATGTTTGCAGACGGGTGGAGAAACGCAATGGTCTCTCAGTGGTTGTTTCAAGATTTTGATTCTTTGTGGCCCTCACTTCCAAATGACTGAAATGTGTGGATAGGCAGGCTAGATTGCAGAGTTTAAATATATAACTCTATGCTAAGGAAATATTTATTTCTGATTAAATCTCTGTATCCCTGATTCCCAACTGATGATGCATATCAGAATTATCTGGATAATTTTTGCAAACTGTACAACCCTGGCCCTCAAAACTTCAGTGCTACTAAACCAGAATCTTGGGACTGGGGTGGGTGTGTGCCAGGCTAGCGAGGTCTGGGATGTGATTAGCCACTGTCCTGCTGGTCAAGAGTTACTGTTGTGGGGAGGTCAGTGTTTTTTAAAATCTCAGTCCACCAGGATCACCTGGGGAGCTTTATCGAAATATAAACTTCCAGGCCACACTCCAGCCCTAAACAATAAGAATCTTGAGGGGGTGGTGGTGGAGCAGGACTTAGATAGTTTGAAAAATCTCCCCAGGTGATTATGATGCCCCCACAGACTTGGGGACCAATCCCCTAGACGATATAAGAAATTAGTGGAATGAGAACAGCATTTTTAATGATGAAAAGGCCATCTGGCACCAAGGAAGAGATTCATGAAGGGTTCAAAGCTGAGATCTGGTGAAGGCTATTTTTATTATATCAGTATTTCTTATAAAATCAGTTTGTCTAAGTTGGATTTTTTTCTTTGTTTTTTCTCTTTTTGGTCATTTGGAAATATTTATAGTATTAATAGTGGGGTAGAAGCACATCAATGTTTTTGAATCCTAGGGTAGGAAAGTTCAGAAATGGCCTTTAATTCAGAAATGAGTCTACAGTATAATGCTCCTAGAACAAGAGAAACGAAATTGATGAAAACCAGCTTATCCAATTTGAGAGCTGTTGTGTGAATGAACGAGGGGGA
The DNA here is from genome assembly GCF_027409185.1 of Cynocephalus volans. Classification (NCBI taxonomy): domain Eukaryota; kingdom Metazoa; phylum Chordata; class Mammalia; order Dermoptera; family Cynocephalidae; genus Cynocephalus; species Cynocephalus volans. The sequence goes on along the minus strand of NC_084471.1, from coordinate 75,938,985 downwards.
AATACTAATCCAGCTGCTAAAATTCTCTTCAATATCAGTGCATCGTGCTCTTTGTGATGACTTTGCCTTGAGAAAGATTGCAACAGAGTACTGACTATTTAATGTATAGGCAGTCACCTCTGTGTATTGGCAGAGTGCTATTTCAGAGGTGGGTGGTGGTGCTGGGCGTGGGGGAGATGTAGGAAGAAGCTGAAAGACTTGAGAGGAAACAGAGGGCTAGACATCACTACGTGATCTGATAAAGGGTTGAAGAGCATAGATTTTTGTATGGACAAGGTATTCTATTGCACCCAGGTTTGGTCAGCCTGTTGGAATGATAATGAAGGCTCTGTCTCATTTCCAGATTTCTAAAAAGAACAATCTATTAACCAAATTAACATTAGAATGTAACATTTTCATTTTAGCAAGTGTAGGCATGCAAATATGGATTCTTTGGTTACAAAAGTCTCATGCAGAAAGGGAGCCTGGCTTTTATTAAATCATGTCATCTTTATCAGAAGTGGCCCACTAATCTCAAAACTGGAATTACAAGAGCAGTTACATCTTTTGCAGAAATTGGATGGGAAGTAACTGAAACTGGTTTTCTGTTTACAGTAAGGATCAAACCATTTGGAAGCTGTGGATTGCAGTAACGGAAGGACCTAGAGCCCTGCTCTGTGAGCCTTATGCCAAGTTCCTTTAAAGTTACGCCACTGACCTAGGAGATAAGTAGTGATAAGAGACAGACAGCAGCAGAGTCTGGGCTCTTTTTCCAGAAAAAACAGCCCTACTTTGGGCTCCCCCACTCCCACCCCTTCCTCTATTCTCCAAATTATGGCTGGCTGTTTATTTAATTTTTAAGACTGCCAACTTTCAACGGTAAGATTCTAAAGGAATAAGAACTTTTTCATTTAAAAATTTTAATGTATGTTTCCCAGTAAATACTAAGTAACTCAAAGTTTATGTTCACCTCTCTAAACTTGTGCTTTAAAAAACATTCATTGTTTGGAAGAGTGTGGTGCTGAAAAAACATTTACTGCATAAGATTTTCTTAGAAGAGAATCTAGCAAGTTTCAGAGAAACTTCCTAGACACTTTAATACCAAACTGCAAAAAAAAAACTTTTGCTAAACAACGCAGGCTTCCTTGTAGTGGGTATTTATGTGTAGTTCATATGGAAAATGATCAATGATCAATATCACATTAATAAAGCCAGTTTCACAGAGTTTAAGTTCTCTCACGGGATGTGTACAGGCTTATGGCAAAGGGCATGAATATAAAGCACATGGATTTTTATTCATTACAAGAATGCTACTTAAATCAGTTAATAAGTATTCGAGGAAATATTTGAAAAGCTAAGTTTTCAAGACACTAGACGATTATTGGAAGATCCGATAGTTTTCTCCATTTCTGTTATCACTTGACCAGAAGAAAAAGGCATTCGATTCCAGGACTTGAGTTAAATTGATAGCCTGCAGCACAATAATAGCCTAATGAATAACGGGATCTGAGTGATAAATAAATGTCAGGGGGAACTTCACAATCACGGCTTACAAGCAATAATCTGATTTAAGAAAAATATTAAATTAGGACCTCAGCGGAAAGTGGTTTTTAAACAGCTCCCTTTGAGGGAGCCAGGTTGTACTCTGCTAAGTGGCAGTGGTGGCTAAAGGGCGTTGGTTTCTGCTGTGGCAGGAGCGTGATTGATGCAGCTGCTCACGAGGACCTTATTATTACAGCAGCTCTGAGGTTTGTCGCAGGGCTGTGCAAACAAATGATCGACATCACGTGGTGATGGCAGTAAGTGGAAGGGCCTTGGTGGAAAACATGGTTTGTGAAACAAGCTTTTCAGCTCAGAATTTAGCTACTGGGAGTGTAAAAACAAAGGTCTTTGCGAGAGAGACAGTGAGCAAAGCATGATGGATAATCTCGACCATGCACGTAATTGCTTCCAGGTGTCTGGCCACTTTATGACTCTTGGGGTTATGCTACCACCCTGACAATGTTTTCTTTCTCAAACACGATAACTCCTCAGCAGGCTGGTGCCAGCAGTTACTGTTACCTACATGGCTCTAGGTTGACTTAGTTGTGGCCCAGTCTCCAGACAACTGCCACATAAGGGAGATTTAATACGGTGCATGGACAAAATGGAGTTTAGGGAAACCCTGTGAAAAGTCAGCTGAGCGCTGGAAGTTTGTTTTCTCCATCTGAGTTGAGTTGTCAACTGCTAGAGCTATTGCTAATTTTTTCAAAGGCAGTTTTTTCTCCTCTGCATGACAATTTTAGCTGAAGTACATAGCTTTCTTTTTATTTAACTGATTAGATTTCTTATGCCATTTTCAAAGACTTTTGGTATTCACAATTTAGTGTTTAATGATTTAATTTTGATGCAAACAGAGTGAAAATAGAGTGTGTTCTTGCCTGGATGTCGACACCTAGAAATAAGAAAGTTGAAGAGGTTTTATTAACCACCTGCTTTCGAGGCCAGAGAAAATAATCACAAAAGCTTAAAAATAATATGTCATGTTCCATTTCTAAAAAGATTGTCCCAAGAATAATCAATACAAATTCTTACATTCTTTAAATTCCTTGATATAGGCAGATTTAGGAGTTGTCAGTAATTCAAAATCTGGTTTTAAAAATTGCTATAGACAGACCAAAACCTTGTGAATAAAAATGAACACTATGTACATTTTGTACCTACCCACAGTCCTTTCCCCCCAAGGATCTCTAGAATCAACTGAGAGGAAAGAAATATTTTTAAAGTTGGAAATAAATGACAGAATTTGATTAAAATATTATAATATGCAGGATAAACAAGTACAATAACTCATTTAACCTTTTTTACCTTTAGGTAGTATTTGACTTAAAACATCCTCAAAAAAAACCACATGTAGATATAAATACATAAGTATATATATATGATATTTTATACTACCCTGTTATTTTAAACTCTCACAAGAAAAGATGTTACCAAACTACGGCAATAATTTTATCTTCGTTAAAATTTTTATTACTCTATTATTTTAGACAACTTGGCCATCATAGTCTTCAGAAAAGTCCTTTCATCCTATATGCTGCTTGGCATCTACAATATGAGTGTCCTGCCCTTGGGGCACAGGAAGACAGTAGATTTCCAAGCACCTCAGGTTGGACCATCAGTCATCTATTTTTTTCACGTGTATTCGGGTTCCTCTTTTCTTTTCAACCTTATTTAATATATTTGCAGTACAGGAATGGGCTCAAAATTTGAATCTTATATGTAAAAATTCAAGTATATTTTTACTCCCATAGCTCAATTAAATTTTATACTCACAGTGAATTGTGTTGGAATACAGACCTAATCCCCAAAGATGCACTGAAGCATCACTGTTGACCTGAGTGAGGCCGAGACGCGTCTGTTCACTGACGGCGGAGACGCAGCAGAAAGCACAATGGCTGTTAGAAAATACGATGGCATGAGAATTGCAATGAATTTTAATAAACTCATCTTTCTACAGTTTAGGTTCATTTCTTCTACAAGAATACAAACATATATATGTATAAAATGGTCCTCCGTCTTATTAAAAAGATAATAACAATCACCTTTCACTGTTCCAGTGTGCCAAGCAAAAGGCTTTTATCTTTTACAAAGCAATTTAAATAGGCACCTAGAGTCAACCATTTCACATGACATTTATGATGGTACCGATTTTAATGATTTGTTTAAATTTATTTTACATTCTCCATGACTGAAATGGTGAATCTAGAATACAGAATAGTCCACAAGTAGGTATTTAATGGATATCTTGCCTGATTCTGCTCTTTCCAGGGCACTGTTCTTTTGGCTTGCTTTTGTGAATTTTGCCCTCATTTACTGACCCATTCTTGCTGTGAAGGTTTCTCTTCCTGTTGCCAGTTAAATGAATGGTTCTGTTTCTCTTGGACTTACTGTTTCTTGCTCACCTCTCCCCATTTCTCTTAGTGATTGAGAGGAAAATCTTCTGAGTAACAACCCCTCGTGCTTCCCACACGGCTCCTGGAACCTCCCTGAAAATGGAGCCGGCACCTCTGGCTGCCTTGAGATGCTTGAATTTGCAGTGCAAACCCAGCTTAGGGCTTTCCTCTGAGAACCTCACCTAAAAAAGTTATGAAGCAAAAGTTAAGGAGCAATAAGTGGCTCTGGAGGGAGCTAGCCCAGGATAAACAGTCTCCTTTTCATCTAGGGCCCTAGAAAAGTGTTCAGCAAAGGAAACATTTTCTAACAATAGGGTCATTATTTTTTCCCTACAAGGTGTCAAAAATTCTAAGATAAAACCACCAGAACACAGGTGCGAAAAGCAAAAGCTTTATTGCTCATAGAAGGAGGGTCAGTCTGCGAGTGAGACCCCACCCTCTGGCAATTAGTAGAGGCTTTATATGTTACACAGCCATTTAGCGGGGTCACAAGAAAATGGGCACAAGAAACAGGAATACAAAGGGGGGCCTGAGGCAGACAAAACTTAACAGTTTGGGGTTTTTTTCCTTTCTTTTTTTTCAGTTACATATTTATTTATTTATTTATTTTTAATTCTAAATATTTTACACTTACCTGTACATATTTGTGGGGTACAGTGTGTTGTTTCAATACAGCATATACTCCACAATGATTCATTTAGGGTAGAGCGCTTTGCACCCCCACTAGTCCATCAAATAGATTGCTAAGCCAGGCTGGGAAGAACATGCTGCGATCATTGGTTTATCAAGAAAACGGCAGTTTGGGCTTGAGTCTTATGATTCTTTTCAACTACAGGTTGCAAAAAGATCTAAAGTGGTTGCCATGGCACTGCTCCCCTGTCCCATGCACACCTGGGGGGAGGAGTACCCTCTGGCAGGTGGTGCTGCTTCTCACCTCCGAGACTTGGATCTTGCGTTTTCTCCATCTTGAATGTCCTGTCTCAGCTCCACCTTCCCAAACCTTAACCATTCTACATGGCTTAGCTCAGATGTCATTTCCTGAAGTTTTCTCTGATCACCTTGGCAGAGACTGATCTGTCCTTTTGAAGTCCGTATTATAGCATTTCCCTCCTATGGCCTTCTATTGCCATCCTTTGTGCCTTTATCCTAGTTGTCCTATTAGATTTGTAATCACTTTACAGAGAGAAAATTCACATGTATCAGGCAACATGTTGCATATTGTTTGTATTTAATCTCTTTAAGTTCTGGTGAAATTTCTCTAGTCTAGGTATTATTGTCTTCATTTTTAAAAGGAAAAAACTGAAGCTCAAGAGTTCAAGGTACTTACCCAGGCCCCATAGTCAGTATGCGGTAGAGCAGAGATTTGAACTCAGATGTGCACGACTGCAAAACCCATGCTTTTCCCAACCACTTTATGCTGATACTTGCAGGGCAGACATTGGAACTGATTTTTATCCTCATCAGGGACTGTTAAATATTTGTTGACTTAATTAGTGATTTCAAGAAATCATGGGGCATTTGGCTTTGTACATATTGTATTCTGAAATGGTTGAAGGTGGCATTAAAGAGGAGTGAATTTTGTATTAGACATTGTGGTTCATTAATTCCATGTCATTTTAACATCATAGGGTTCAGTGATAGGGTAAAATGATAGAGAAAAATGTCCTATTTGACCAAAGGTTCTTAAATTTAGCTCTGTCATTTTATCGCATTTTTAATATGAATGAATTAAAGACATTTTAGGGGGCAATTAGTTTATTTAAAATACCAATAGCAAGAAAGAGACATGGTGTTCTGATTTTCTTGATCTCCTAACAACAGATTAAATGCCTGTTGAACTCCAGGGTATCCTGACAGCAAAATGCATGCACTTGGTCTGGAGTCCTGTTTCTGGGGAAAGGATAGTTTTGAGTGCAGTTTAATGTAATGTCCCTGGAATTGTCTAGTGTTCCATTTCAGGGGAACCTTAGCCAGGTTAAAATAAAAAGCCATAACACAGAAGGTGCCTCAAGGTGCTCTGTCCGTTGGCCAAGTGACTAAGGAAAGTACAGGGGAGGCAGGTGGTAGGGATGGGCGGTTCCCTCACTAGCCAAGGAGGTGCTGGGGCAAAGTAGAGGAGCCATGTGGCTTTGGCAATGGGAAGGGAGGAGAGCAACAAACAAGGTCAAGACTGCCAATGCCCCAAAGGTAAAGAAGTCTCTCTTATTCACTTTCGATCTCTAGAACCAGCAATTTGCTTGGTGCATAGCACTCAAAAAATAGTTGTTGAATGAAGGGCTGTTAGAAGCTGCCACGGAAATGTACTTTTGCCAAAATACAAATTATGTTAAATAATATGTTAATTAACATTATATTATATGAGACCAAAAGACCCCTTATTTGTGAACACTTGTGAGACATTCTCAGGATTATCCTGAATTAGATTGGAGGGATTTAGGGGCCGATGGACAGAGATTTTCCATTGTAGGAACTAAGCTGCAAATAAATGTTTCTTTTCTTCTGATTCCATTACTTCTCCAGGTAGTTATGACATGAGAAAATGTAATATGTTTATATATTTGTGCTGAGATTTATGCCATGGAAGATGGCTCCTAGGATAACAAGATGAGAACTTTGAAAATTGCATTGTTATTTTTAGGTTAAAGCCATAGACCACTCAGTAAATTATTATTATTTTTTGCAAATCTTAAATAGGCCCCAATATAGCCCTAAAGAGTTAATGTAACTTCCAAAAATCCTTTGCATAGTCCTAGAGGCTGAGATAGTTCCAGGAGAAACTATTTCTAAATTTAGTTTACAAACACAACATAATACACATAGTAAAGGGTTTGAAGATATTATAAAATTATTTAATTCGGCTTTGATTTTAGCTCCAGTTTAATTGACTATCTATAGCTCGGTATAATACTTCTAATACCGCTGACTTGAAATTCCACTTCGGCTTGCAAGCCTTTTTAAAAACCTCATTTCCTTAAAAGGAACAAGAAGGCCTGTTTTTGTCCCTCACAGAGGAATTTGTGCAGGAAACAAGAAGGTAACAGGGTTAGTTATTTGAGGCAGATTCCTGCTGTGCACAGCATCACTGACTAAATTGCATCTGAGGCTCCAAAGACAGTTTACTTAAAATAGGTATAAGAGCTTTCTGTTGATCCTAGAGAACAGATGAAATCAAGGGCACACCATACATCTTGTGCATTTCAGAATTCCTAGAAGATACTTCTGCTTTTCTTATTGAGATGTGATGTAAAAATTGATGGCGAAAGGCAGATGTTCTTAATTACCACCTTCAAATATTGCTGATAGTATATAAATCCATACATTTGGTAGTGAGTTCCTAAGTGAACGTGAGAAGCAAAGAAATGCTTTGAGAGAAGAGGAACGGAAGGCCTGAGAAAATGGAACTCAGTTAGACTGCGGAATGACCCCACTTCTCAGTTGATGAATTAGGTTCTTGTTTCCAAGAAAGTGACATTTATTCAGAGGAAAGAAGCAAAGAGAGCAAACCTCAAACTGGAGACATGGTTTCCTTGGCTTCCAAGGCCTACGGCAGTAGCCAGAACCCAGCACGTGGTGATGTCCTACGCAGCTGGATTTTCAGAGAACGTCATCATGTTGCACTCAGAAATGAAGGTTTTTGGGGTTTTTGTTTGTTTGTTTGTTTTTTGTTTCAGCATTGTTGCTTAAGTCAGTATGTGTGTCCAAGGTCTCCAACCAAATGGTCTCAGGATTGTCTTCCATGTGGCTTTGGTTTACTGGGGTCATCCATTTATCTGTTGTTTAAAAACAAAACATAGTCAAACTTGTAAAATGGTTAGGACTCGTATCAAGTCCAGACAAGCAGCCTAAGTTATGAGAGAACAAGGTCAAGGCTATGAGGACAAGGCCGGGCCTCGGGATAATACCGGAGTAGATGAGGCAAGAGGCAGAATGGAAATAAGATAAAAAATGGAAAAATCAGGGTCAGAGCTGACAGTGGAGGAAGGAGAGAGGATCACAGGCCTGGATGCCAGAGAAGCCACTTTGAAGCTTTTCTTCTCTATTTTTTGTGGAGAAGCCAACTTGTGCCTTCAATGAAATAATAATAATGCTTTGGACTTACATAGAAACTTTACACTGGGGAACTCCAGTATTGACAATTAGGAGAACTAAATATTTTCTTAAAATAGTTTATTCTTAAGAGTTTTTTACTCAATGAACATTTCTTTCGAATCTACAGTGTAAATGCCGTAGAAGCAAGGACGGTGTTTCATTCATCGTTGAATTCCCAATGTGCAGGACAGTACACAGTAAACATTTGCCATGTGAATAAAACAGAAACAAAACTCTCCTGTTTTCAGGCACGATGCTAGATGGTATGGAGATACGCATAGCTCTGGCCTTCGACGGGTATTTGGCACGTACTCATAAATAACCACACACAAGGCAGAGAGGGGTTCAGAGGAGACCGCACTCAGTGAGTTTACAGTGAGGACGGGGTCTTCCTGGTGGTGGTGAGGGTGGGTAAGGGAAGACTCTGTATGGTTGATTATGTTCAATTTCAACTTTGTAGGCTAGGGCAGGACTTAGAAATGGCAGAAATGGAGGAAAAGGTGTTCCAGGCAAAAACAAAACAAAACAAAGAAACAAAATAAAAACTGAAAGAAGCCCAACAAACTTAAATAAAGGGATTTGAGAAAGTGTAGGGGATGTTGAGTAGTTCATTTCTGCTAAAGTGAAAGCTACGAGATGGGGGACCATGGGAAGTAAGGTGGGAATGTGAGTCAGGATCAATCGATCGGGGCTCCTGAACGCCACAGGAAGGGATTTGGACTTTATTCTGTAGGAGTCGTGGAGAGCTAGTGAAGGTTTTGGGAAATGGTCAGGGTTGTATTTTGGCCGATGCGTTTGGCAGCAGTATAGGGGATGGACTAGAGGAGCGTGAAGATCAAAGAGGCCAGGGAGCCCTGCGTGGGGCTCAGGCAAAAGTCCACAAGCATTGAAACCAGGGTGGGGACGATGAGGGTGGGACGTGGGGCGAATGTGAGGGATTCCAGAAGCAGGGGCTGGGAGCTGAGGGCAGGCCCAGCTAGCCCATGTAGCGCTGGAGATGTGGAGCTGAAGCTCGGGAGAGAGGTCAGGGTGAAAAAACGGTTTGGAAGCCATTTGGATAGAGCTGTGAGTTGAAGCTGTCAAACTGAACCAGGTGCCAAGTGAATGAGGGTAGGATGAATGAAGAATGTCACCAAGGAAAAGTCCTTTGGGAACAGCTGAATTTATGGAGTTGACTAAAGAAGAACTGGAGAAGAGCGCAGAGTAAGGACAGTCAGAGACCCGAGGGATGAGGAGAGTGTGTTATGGAAACCACAGCGAGAGGGTTTGAAGAAGCCCAGTCGCTTCTACTGTGCTGAGGAGGTGAAGGATGTAAACTGAGGAAAAGGCTCTGTCAACAGAAAGTTCACTGAAGACACTTAAGAGAGGGTGCACGAGACAGACGGAGGGAAGGTGGCATTTCATCCCCGATAAGTAGTCGGAAAATTAGACGGCAGCACAGTCACTGATGCAGGAGGTTTGGAGATGAAGGGCAGAGAGGTGTGGTAGTGTCTTGATGGAGTGTTAAAAGAATTGGGAAAAAACTTAAGGGTAGAGGAGGTTTGTGTTTCTTGTTAGACGAATGGAAGAAAGAGGAGGAGGAGAGAGAGGGAGAGAGGGAAAGAGTTGGGGGCAGGGGGCAGAGAGAGAGAGGGAAATAGAGAGAGAGAAAGGCAGAGAGAAAGAGAGAGACAGACAGAGCAAGAGAAAGAAAGAATATTGTATGGTATAAGGTACCAGGAAAGAAAAAGTTCCTTCGATTGAGAGTCCAGTTTACAAATTTAAAATATTCTGAAATCTCCTAACATAGTATGTTAACAATATCAGATGAAAGTTGGAGATTAAAGGGACTTTACTTCAGTTTACTTATGTAAGTGTGTGTGTGTGTGTGTGTGTGTGTGTGTGTGTGTGTATTCGTGTGAATGAGTGAGAGAAAGAGAGAAAGAACGGATGGAGCATTTAGGAATATCCTGGAATCATTAGACGCTTTTCTCTTTGTTTGATTCTTTCTGGTGGGGCCTGGAAAAAGGGTTCAGTAAATAAAGAGACGTCTGATTGTCTGTTGAGAACGGAATGTTTACCTGAACTCTGCTTTTTGCCAAGTCCTAAATCACGTTTTTGCAGAAGATCTTTTTTCTTACTATTTTCTTATCATTTACTGTCTGGAGTGTCCCCTAAGCATTCCTAGTCTGCCAGTTTTGAAACAGACCCAGACTTTTGGTTCCAAAGTATAAAAACTTAATGTTGACGCTATGGCCACGATCTATCCGTTCATGTAAATGGCCTAAATTAGACTGGCCCCATCTAGTCATTTCGTAACTTTTAAGGGCTATTTCTGCCTGTTTTGGGGAATGGGTTTCAGCTGCTGTTGAAAATGGAAACCAGTGCCAAAATTACATGCATATTCATATCGTATAAACAAACACACAATTATACATACACAATCCGACATACCCCCTATAATAATAAAACTGAAACCAAAGGCACCACACAAAATACTTTTTTGCTTTGTTGGCAGAGGTTGTGGAAGAGTTTTTGTAATACAGGGCTCAATTTTCAGAGTTTATTATAAGTCCACAATTAAAGATAGTACACACAAAAGAATTATTCTCAGATGTACTATTGCAGTACTGTTCGTAGCTCAGATACACACTATCTGGGGCTCTGTTTGAGACTCACAATATAGGACTTCCAATTGTATATAGCCCTGGTCAGGTTTTCAACATATTCTTGTAAAAGTTTTTTATTTGGTTTTTAGCACACATGAACCTTTGCAATCTGTTCTCTTATTTGGACTGTATGAACAGCATCAAGATGCTTTTTTCTTTTCATTCAAACAAACAAAGACTTTGTAACTAAGAAGAAAATTAGTAACAGGTGAAAGTTTATTTTTAATGGTGTTGAGATCAAATTGCTGTTTAACTTACAGAACGAATGTCCCCATGTCCCTTTTAATGTTTCAAAATTATTTATAAATTAAACTTACACAAACTCTAAACATGCTCAGAGCATTAAAATGGCCTCTTTATTCTGTATTACTAACAGAATACAGAGAATATTGCTTTGTTCTGATATTTTTCTTCACAATTTAGTTTTAACACATCTTGCATTGGAAACATTTACATACAACTTTCTTGGAGATTTTTTATTTTGTATGAGGGTACTTTAGAAGTTCATGGAAAAATAGAATTAAAAGATAATATGAATCTTTCCATGAACTTTTTGAATTATCCTTGTACTTGAATATAACTCAATGTTTTGTGCTTCAAGTTATGTATCTTTTAAAATCCACACTAAATATTGAATATGTATTTATTTGTGCTCTATTTTATTGTATTAACATGATTGTGCCTTTTGAGGTTTTTGTTTGTAATTATTCTCTTTCATTACTATAATTTACAGAGCTTATAATAAGCAAGCTAATAAAAATGTTTATTTCATTTTTTAAAAAATTTACTATTATTATTATTTTTTTGGCAGCTGGCTGGTGCGGGGATCCAAACCCTTCACACTGGTGTATCAGCAACACACTTTTAGGCAAGTGTGCTAACCGGCCAGCTCCCTAATAAGAACGTTTATTAAAGGTTAAATCCTCCCTACCCCTTTCCTCTTTCTTTAAAAAGCTGTAGAGTGTCTAGTACCTATAAAACTACATAAACTGTATAAATCAAGAATTAGTTTTACCCCATATGTCCCTACTTCTAATATAAATTCCTATTGAAATAAATCAAATTTTGAATGATTTCATTAATGACAGCTTTATAAAGTATTTGGACTGGAAGGAAGATAGATTCCAGCTCAGTACAAAGAATGTTTTCACTATCAAGGGCTCTTTGGAGATGGGAATGGTGGCCTTGAAAGCTGGGTTAATATTCCCCTGGAGGAGGATGCTTCCCCCTTAGGTGAGATACTGAGGGAAATTGCCGGTGCCTTGCTGTGTAGGATGCTAGGAATCTACTAGTTTATGAGAATGCAGACGTGAGGATCACTCCACAATGTATCCAGCTGAAACAATGCAGACTTTTGAATACCAAGGTGTGACATGGGTGCATAGGTCTGAGGAAGGAGAAGTTGGTTTATATAGCCTTGAAAATGACTTTGGTGACAAGTTAGAACTTTTTCTTTTGCTCCAAGATTTTATTTTCTTTTGCTCCGGGAGATTTTGTCTCTTTTCAAAGGCTTTTACTTGTAACACTGTACAATATACATGATTACCTTCAAATAAAATACTTCAAATAAATATACTTTCAAATAAAATAAAACTATTTCATTTTTTCCCAAGTATGAAAAAGGTTGATTAGAATGTAAACTCCTGAGTGCTGAGCATGACCTCTTCATCTAGCCCTTGGCATTCTTGTGCCATGTTCTATTAATTATTGTGAATAGCAGATTCTGCAGATATTGCACAGATTGAATTCAATTTCACTTAATAAACAATTTATTAGATATGAGTTATGTATAGTAATTATTTAGCATAAGACTCAGCACTATAATTAAGGGCTTTGTAATTAAGGGTTATAATTAGAGGAATAAGAAGTAGGTAAGGAGAGCTAGATGACTTAGATACTTTTCTTCTACTTTCCCCCTCATGTTCCATTTCTTCTTTTTTCTCACTGGTGAACTGAATGAGGAAATCCAGACTTCAGAGCCAAAGGTAGTTTGGGAGCGGTTTAGCTTTGCAAATACATTCTGATAATGTAGGCTTCAGAGGCTCAGAGGTGAATCAGGTCCTAGGGAAACCTGCAAAATTTCTTTAGGCCAGAGCATGGGTTCAGTTCGCCTATCTATAGCCAGTGTCCAGAACACAGAAGGCACCCATCCATGTTGATTTCACCATTGACTAGGCAGGACAAATTTCACTGGCACTCTCCCACCTACTTTTCTGAAATTTTTCCTCCCCTCCCTTCTTTGGCACATCCGCTATTATCATCCCTCTCAGGCAGCCCGTGTCCTCTGATGGCTTCTCCTAACCCAAGTCCTCCCAGACCCAAGCCAGGTCTCTAAAATGCCCTGTCTTCTCCTGCGGTCCTACTCTAAGGAGGTTATTTTGATTAGTCCTGCCCTGGAGTCAGTGAGTCCCAGGTTCCTAGGAGGTGTTTGGATTTTGAAGACTAGCATATTGATCAAGTGATTTCCTGAGGAAAGTAAGGTGTTGGGTGACAGTAGAAGAGAAGACAAGTCTGAGCCAGGGCTCCTTGCCTCATCTTTTCTGCCCCATCTGCTCTGCCTTACCTTTTACAAGGACTAAAACGTATGGTATCAGTACTGCAGCAACAGATCTAGAACTGCTGCATTCTCCCACCTTTGCAGAGACACTGTATCCCAGGGGGTCAGAAGAAGAAAGAGTCATTGCCTAGTGAGAAAGTGTATGTTGACAGACCACACCACATGTATTTGAAATCTAGGCTCCCAGATGTGGGGGTCTCTTAATTCCCATGTGGCACAGTTCTAAGCAGTTATCAGCATTGTTCAGTTACTGATTGCTACATAAAAACCACCCAGACTTAGAGGCGTGAAACAGCACTCACCCTACCTCCTCACCATGATTCTGTGGGTGAGGAGTCACGCAGAGCATAGCACTGCCATGTCTGGGGTCTCAGCTGAAAGGACACAAATGGCTAGGGGTACTCAGGGTACCGGGGCTGGAAGCACCAGGCAGCTTCCTCACTCATGTGCCCACATCTGTCTGGAATTAGTCTAAGGCAGGGTTGGCTGGGACTGTTTCCCAGATCACCTCCATGTCTCCCCTCCACATTGCTTGGGCTTCTCCTAACATGGTAGCTGGGCTCCCCAAGGGAATGTCAGAAGAGAGAATGTTCCGAGAGAACCAGGGGAAGCTGCATAACTTCTCTCGCCTAGCCTGGGAGGTCACATAGCATCACTTCTGCCCAATCCTCTTGGAAACAAGACAACTCATGGGGCCAGCCCAGATTCAAGAGGAAAGGAAGCAGACTCCACGTCCAGAAGAGGAGAGGCTCTTCTGTGGAAGTGCACGTGGGATGGGAGGGGATGGCCTGGTCACGTTCAGAAAACACAGTCTGCCACAGCTACTTCACAGTGTCGTTTCTCATCAGTGAAGCCCACGCTTTACACCGTCCTCTCCAATCCTTTCAGCCATCCTGCGAGGTAAATACTATCCTTATTTCTCAGCCAAAGAAACTGAGGCCCCAAAAAGCTTAGAAACTTGTCTCAGGCTGCACAGCTACCAAGTGAGGGAGCTGGGTTGTACTCCGGGTCTGTTTTACTCTAAAATCCACACTCCTTCCATCATATGATATTTTATATTAAATTATATGGGGAAAGGGAAAATTGTATTTAATAGAACTAGCTTTAACTTGCTATGGTAATTAGTGAATTATAAGGGATTATTTAAACTGAAATACATATATGTTCACATTTGAGAAATAAGAAAGTCCCCACATAATAAACTCAGCTCTCCTTCTTACTGATTTTTTGCTCTTCTTTTTTCTTTTAGTCCACAATGGAACTAGTTTACAATGCAAACACGAATATAGATTTTCTAAATTTATTTTATGTACTATTTAGGCAGTATTGAGGTAGTCAAATGCTTTGGGAGGAAAAGAGCAATACCTCCAACTTTTATATAGTCATTGAACAATAGATTATCTGAAAATGTTAACAATGCATGGCAGACATGTTGTGAGAAGGAAAAATCGAGATTGCTTTTAGCTACATTTCTCTTTCCAGAATTTTCCAATGCATCTCTCTACAGACTCCCTGACATTAATTAAAAACAACTTGTTGAAGCATTTGTGACGTATTAAATAGAATTTTAAAGATTTTTTTTTCCAATGGAAAAGAGTACATAGACAAAAGCTTGTATTTGCATCCATAAGTATTTGTATATTGTTGTGACCTGGAAGTAGCTGAAAGGATAGAAGATAAAATTTTACAAAATGTATACAAATGTTAAATTTCTGGTTCTGGATTCTTTGTGTCTGAGTGCATATATATGTGGGAGGGGGTATGAGATGGTGAAAGGGTAGAGTTTTAGAAGAAACACATTGCTTTTCCTATAAAGAAAAATATTGCTTTAAAAGTAGGTTTGATTTATGTAACTTGCATATATTTACTTTATAGAACAAAGAGTAAATTATCAGGCCTCTGAATGACCAGTAAATTCCATGGATACAGATTCCTCATAATAGTGTGCTGTTATGCTTTCTAGATAAATGTGTTAATAATTTATAATTCCCAGGCAGTTGGAGTGGTAATCCTGAGGTGTTTTCAGGGAGTGGAACCTTGACTCTGGTGTGTGTCATTATTGCTAATTGAGCATTTGTGTCATTATTCACAGTTGGGTTTTAATGTTTCCTCTCTAAAGTTCCCATGGAATACAGCTACAAGCAACTCGTGTAGGATGGTCAGTAGAAAGCATTAGAGTTTCAGAATCTGGGAAGAAGTGGTGTTTTTCTAAGGAGAAAAGCTCAGAAACCACTAAAGGACAAGAGCTGTACTTTCTCCTTTGGACTGTGTTATTTTCCTAGGGCTGTCATAACAAAGTGCCATAAACTGGGTGGTTTAACAAAAAATTTATCATCTCACAGTTCTGCAGGCTAGCAGTCAGAAATCAAGGTGTCAGCAGTCAGATCCTTCTGAGGGCTGTGAGGGAAGACGCTGTCCTGGGCCTCTCTCCTTGGCTGCGGATGGCCGTCTTCTCTCTGTGTCTCTGCACAACGTCTTCTCTCCATGCCTATCTCCAAATTTCCCCTTTTTATAAAGACATCAGTCATACTGGATGAGAACCCACCCTAATGATCTCATTTTAATTTGATAACCTCTGTCAAAACCCAATCTCCAAATAAGGGCACATTCTGAGGAACCAGGGATTAGGATTTCAACATATGAATTTTTGGGGGGGGACACAATTTTACTGGTAACAGATTCCATCCTGAGCTTTGACACCAAGGCATTATCTCCTTAGAAGAACCACAGATGTGGATCTGGAAAGGGACATGACACCCTCCAGATGTTTGAGAATCGGGCCACTCAAAAATCAGCCAATGAAAGAAGAGTGCTAAAATTCCTAGTGTGAGGGTGACTATGCTTTGTTATCCAAACAGGGACACTTGAGAGCAAAAGAGGGCACTCACCAGATAACATGCTGGGCCTCAGTACATCCTGGGACTGTCACCCTATTCTGCACAGATGTATTCCATTTTGAGAATCCCCAATTTAGAAGGAGTGCATTCCCTCAAATGGGGCTGTCACCCCCAGATGCCTGACGGTCATTGCTCAGTGTGTGGTATAACGATAGCAGCTGTTGTTTTTCTGAGCAGCAGGTGTGTGCTAATCTCTTCCTGTATGTTGTCTCATTTAATCCTTGTAATATTCTGCAAGGTAACTCTTATTTCCATTTCACAGGTGAGAAAAATGAGACCCAGAGAGAGTTAGTGATTCAGTGGAGGTCACACAGTTACTAAAAAAACGAAGTCTGGATTCCTGAACAGGTTATCCAATTCGCCAGCCTGTTTCTCTCTCACTCTCTCTCACTCTGCAGAACCATCGTGTTGTCCTCTCACAGTCATGGCACACAGACCACTCTGGGATGCACCATGCTGATGTGGAGGGGCTGTTTTGAGTCTGAATTCACATCTGCTACAGACAAAGGATGGGCCTAATAAACACGTATTGTGGAGGGCTGTTGGTTTTGCGTTGCTTTGGATGCCCAAAGCATCCTCATTGGGGAAAAATGCTGTCTCAATACATTTTATCAAGTTGATTTACATAATGTCATAGAGAGTTTTTAAAAAAACTGGTTGAATTGTGCACACATGTCTAGTAAACTAGCACAGGTTTGATAAGCGTGCACCTCTCACATGCCACTAGAACCTTTGCCTGGGTATGTACCTGGGACCTCACCACCTTCTTCTCACAACTCTTCATTTTAAAGCCACTTATAAGTCTAGGTTCTGGTACATGATCACACGTATAGCACTTAGCAGGGGAGATAATTATGCCCTTTGACCCAAGAAAATGGATTAAGTGATTCAATTCACATTTAATCATTTTTATTTCATTCTGATGCAGAAATCCATTTCCTTCAGAATGAAATAAATGATTCAATCTTCCTCCAGGGAAGAGTTAAGGTAAATGCAGTTGCCACATAAAACCCAAATGGTTCAAGGTAATGTTACATATTTCTAAAAGTAGGCAGTCGAAGATGGAAATAAAACTTAATAATAATATTGCAAGCATGCACTGGGATTTTATTATAAGTTTATTGCGATCATAAATATGGAATTTACATGTAATATATATATATTTCAATATTATATTTTGTTAAATTAGTTCAGGATTTAGTCATTAACTTCTTGGTGGTATGTTACTTATATTCCCTTTGCATTACACACTCGACTTCTGAGACCTACAAAATGAATTAAAAATCAATTCCTCACAATGTTTTCTAAAGCTGAGTTTATGTATATTCTCAGTGTTTTAACCACTTGGGAGGTTTTTGGCTAAAGCACCTGTGAAAAATTAAATCTGTTCTATAGTCTGTGTGCTTGTGGAGGTGTGTATGTGTGTAAAATTGAGGGTTTGGCATGGAAATTAAACCATAAATGACTTAATGACCCACCTAATGATCTACAAAGAAATCGGATGACTTCCTTCTCTAAATCCCTAAATGAAACTGCCAGTCTATTATATTCATTCATCAGGGAAGCCCACATGTTGTCTATTTGAGCTGCCATTTTTCAAACACACGCTTGAGCAAATCTCTCACCTTGAGCACGGGAGGGTAGCCACTGCAGTGCGCCTTCAGGAGGGGATCCTTCAGGGTTAGCTTTCTTTCTCACCTTTCTTCCTCTATTTTCTTTCTGTAGCTCATCTCCCTCATCTCCATATTTCTCTCATGCCTGATAAACACACACACACACACACACACACACACACACACACACACCCTCCACAATTGAACAGTTAGAAGAAAGGTGACCACCAGTTTTCCCAATTTCCCATTTCCAAAGCCAACTCAAATGGGCTAGGAGAGCATATTTTCCGTTTCTTTGGGCTATGCCAAGTCTTCCTTAAGTACACATGAATGTCAGAGTGAGTGTCAGAAAGAGACTTCTTTTCAGTTGATTCTGATTCTGTTGGCCCCATTGATTCAGAGAGAATCCTATTTATGTTAAATTCTATTTAGTATAAACTTCTCACACATGGTTTTAGGAAAGGAAAAAAAAGATTAAAAGTACTGAATTTGCAGTATTTGTTAAAACACATAGTGTTCTGAAACCTCATTATAACATCGTTTTAGGGTTCACATCACACAACTGCACAAATACAAAGTCTTCCAGTGCTTTTTGTAACTAAATTTGCTTGGATGAAATTCAAGATAGATCAAGTTCGTAGTCACAAATGTAATGGTTATATCCACAAATGTAAGCTGTGTCTACACACATGCCACATACTAGTGAAAGCATGCAGGCAGTCAACAGTGACTACAGAATTTTTTTACAGTAGACTGGTTTGGGGTGGAAAACAGGAATGTGTGGTGGTGGGGAGTGCATTTACATGGCAAGCACACTTTTTATTTAGAATGTATGTTGCAAATCAATTAAAATAGCAGCCTTCTATTTCCAGATGCTTTCGTTGTTCACACCTTATTAACACTGAGAAATGTCAAGGCTCTGTATTGAAAAATGTTGTTCCTTTTTACTTGGGGTGGTTGAGGGATTGATAGATAATATTTGTGTGTGGGATTCAAGTACCCTCCTCACATTCAAGCCACCCCTTAGGGCCAACACTGGTGAAACTTAAAGCAATTTAAGAGAACAAGTTACCAAACACAAAACCAAATTTTTGACTGAGTGAACTGGTTGGTTCATTCAGGTCTCTGATTTCCCATCCCCACCTCCCATATCTTGACAAATAACTGGGAGATAATGCAATTGGTAAGCATAACTAAATTATGGAAAGAGGCAGAAAGGGTTAAACCTTGGTATTATGGTTACTTAATTCTAGTGTCAACTTGATTAGATTAGGAATGCAGAGAAAGGTGGTTAAGCTATCTTTTTAGGAGTGTCCATGAGGGTGTTTCCAGAAGAGATTATCATGAGAGCCTGAGTGTACTGGGTGCTAAAGACCTGCCCTCAATATGGGTGGGAAGCATCCAATCTGCTGGGGGCCCCAAAAGAACAAAAACAGAGAAAAAGTAAATTTCTCTGTCTATCCACAGGATCTGGGATACACTCTGTTCTCTTGTCTGTGGACATAACTCATGAGTCTTCAGCTTCTGGGTTCCAGGACTTATACCAGCGGTACCATCGCCCTCCCTGGTTCTGAGGCTCTGGACTTAGACTGAGCCACGCTGCTGACATCTGGTTTGCAGAAGGCCTGTTGTGGGACTCCTCGGCCTTCGCAATCATGTGCTCCAATTCCCCTAATAAGTCCCCTTTCATATATTTATATTCATATCCTATTGGTTCTCTCTCTCTGGAGAACCTGGCTAATACACTTGGGAAGAGAAAAAATTCATAAAGATGCGTGTATAAAATCATATTAGCCATGTGAATATAGAAATTCCTCCAGAAATTCGAGGAAGATTCTAAACGTGGGGACTGTTGCCTTCCACTCCCTGTGCAACTGTACTTTGGGGTGCAGTAGGTGTCTTCCTTGCTCCTCATCACCACTTCCAGCTCATGTTTCTCCTCCTTTCCTACACCCCCCCAGACTTGCTGCTCATAACCTCAGACTACACCACCGACACCTCCTCCTTGTTGCAGTTGGCCACAGAGCCCTGGGCACTTTCTCTCATTACTTGAACATTTTAGCTTCAGTTCACTGGCTATTCATTCAAAATTAATGGATATTTCAATATACACGTGTACAACTCTTCTGATAACTTGTCCTTAAAGTTTCTCTCTCCCAATTTTTTTGTCTTCCAACCCATTTTAGTCATTGACTCCTATGGCCATATATACCATAAGCCTTTTCATTACCAGTAACAGCACCTCTTTAATAATGATAATTTCAAGCATCATACTCTTTGACCACTTCCTCTCTTTCTGAATTACTCCCTCTGGACCTTGCTCAATTTTCTGACCCCACTGGGCTAAATGATCCCTTGCTTCTACTACCCTTTCATTGTTTCTCATCCCCTTCTCATCTCTATTTGTTTCATTTTTACTCATCTTCCACGGCCTTTCATCACCATCATCATTATTATTACAATCATTATCTCTACCGCCTCACTCCTTCTTCTTTTTATTGTATGCTCTTAGAAAATCCTAACTGTGTGTGAATTCAACCCTGCATCCGTGCAGCTGAGTGTGGCTGGAGAAAAAAACAACCTCGCCATGCCACCTGGTCTCACTTTAAATTCATGACTGCCATGCTCAATTCTTCTACATGACTTTTTAATTCCTTCTCCTCTTCTTTAAATTTCTAAAACTTCCTCCCTCATCTTCTCTCTCAGTTGTTGACCTTGCTTTCTGTATCACTGAAAAGTCATATCATATATTCCCACCGCCACGTCTACCAACCCATTAGCACCCGTATCCATATGCTTGCGTGTCCACCTGTTACTATGGCAGAAATGTACATGCTTCTTTCTGCCTAATCCTTCTGATTGTGCACCAGACGCTGTCTCTTCACTTCAGCAAATTTTCCCTCTCTTTCCCTGGGAATCTGCAAACGTTTCCTTCTATGGGAACAGAACCCCATAGAGATATAAACATGCTATAATGTCTCCAGCTAAAGCAAAACAAAACAAAAGGCCTTCCTGAATCTACTTTCACCTCCACATATCGCTTCATCTCCTTTTAATTTTAACTGAAAAATTCCTTCAAGGAGATTAGCATTAACGTTTACTAGTTTTCCCACTGAATATGTGTTAGTGGCTAAGGAATTTCAATCAAATTGTAAATAATAATAAAAAAAAAAATCAGTGTAAAGGGGGAAAAGCGGGAGGAAAAGCAGGTGTTTCTCAGCATTAGTCAGACTTGATCCTGGTTGCTGTCCCTCTCATCTCTCTCCATACATCATACTCATTAATATCCTTATCCATGAAGATCAAGATTAAAAGGAATTCAAAACCTAGAATTCAATTTTTATTTTTCAAGTGCTATTTTGTGAGATATGTAGTTTATCCTCAACCTCTGAAATTTTTGGTGAACCTTAACCGGCATTTTGTTACTGTAAGCTTTTCAGGGAGTTTCATGGAAAAGAAGTTGAACACAAGGGACAAGCGGGCAGAAGTGTCAGGGCAGAGCTTGTTCTGCATTTATTACAGTCCTTACTGTTAGAAACTTCTCTAAATTTTAAAAATAGACTGGGTGTATTCATTTGAATAGCTTCTGGATGACCATAAGTCATATAAAGAATATTTATTCACTTTGCTTACAGCTTTCTTTAAGGTTGGTAGCTAAAATAAAATCCTGCTTTCATTCCATTTTTTTTGGTGTTTCTTGAAACAATATTTTAAAACTGAGTGCCACCTACCTTGATGTACAAGGGACTCAAACAGAAGGGAAAAAAAAGTGAAATTCCATGAACAAGTAGAATAAATCAGAAAGTCAAAGAAAACTCCCTAGCCAAAGAACAAAATGAAACCAAAAAACCCTTGGACAATTGAATTTTCCAGGGTAGCAGGTAATGAATTATCCACCCTTGAGAAAGATGTGCCATAGAATTGATCCAGACTTTATTTCATGTTCTCATGGGAGAAGATCAAATTAAAATGGTTTTACACCTATTAAACATTTTGTTTCTGTAGTTACAACATTTCACCATGTAACCAAGCACCTGACTAATTCATGAGTCCAGAAATTAGCATACTTCAGTATTCAGGAGACACAACATTGCTGTTGAAATAAAATCTCTCTTGGAAAAAGCTACTGGGGACATAAGGTTTTTAAAAAACGCTGGAGGGTCCCATTGATTTATACTTTTGCATTTTATGTATTTGTGACTTTTGTATTTATTCATTTTTTTTTCCACAGAAAAATTCAGCATCAAAGTCATTCCTTGAGGCTATGTATTAAAATGTAAAAACCAAGTCAAACATGAATAAACAAAAGCCATGTGGATCCAAGTGAGCTGTCTGAGGCATGATCAGGAGATGTTGTCCTTAGACCTCCTTCTAAAGGTAAAGCTAAAACATGATGCAAATACCATCATTTCTAAAAATTAGAACTGTTTTGATTTAGCATTAAAAAATTGGTGCTCTATGTGTTCCTGAGAGCCCACTTTTTCCTCTTTCTACTCCATGGTAAGAAGGAACAACGGTGACTTTTGATTTTTTTTTTTTTTTTTGGCTAGTGCCAATCTCCTCCTCTTCCCTTTGGCACTTCTTGAGTCAGCAAAAGCCTTTCAAAGCCCTCCCAGAGCTGGGGTCTTACAGCTAGCAGAGACCAGAGTTCTGGCAAGAATCCAGTTCTTATCATTGAAAGTCACTGTTGTTTCTTCTCTGTAGGGGATAGGAAAGGGAAGAAAATTTCATGCATTGCTTGCAGCCAGAATAAGTCCTTATTTTGTGTCTGTTCAAATAAGATCTTTTCCAAAATTCTCTATCTATAAAAGTGTATGTAAATCTTGAAAAATCATTTCTGCAGTAAACAGGTTTCTTGACAGTTGCTTTCTATAATTCATTGATTGGCTGTGTAGAAACCTTTCAGCCAACATAAAATGTCTTTTATTAAAATCTTTGTACCAAAGATAAGATAGAGAAAAACCTATTTATAAATCCCATGCTAAATCTGTTTTTACCATCTTTTTTGATAAAATGGTTCAGTCATACAAAATGGTATAAAGTGATACAACAAACTACTGTTTCTAACAGTCTGTTAAAAAAAACACACAAAAAAACATTGTAAATGTAGTGACAGCCTCCTGTGTAACCTCCCCAGCAACATTTCTCTCATTTTACAATGAACTGAGATAACTATTGTTCAAAATCCGGAGCTGATCATTCTGACTCTGACTTTATACTTTTCCTATGCTAAATCTTCAAAACAAATTTAGTGACCAAAGTCAAAGCACATGAAACAATAGAACAAGAATATACAGAGACTATGTGCATATGGCTGCAAAACAGAGAGCTTCAGAGCCTCTTACAACTCTAAAATTCCATGACTCAAGAAAATGTGGAAAACGCAGTGAATCAGCTAATTTGTTTTCATAAAATCCAATGACAAGTTTGAAATCTAACCCAATCTTCCCATTCCTTCATTTTAATTGATTCACGTTTATTCATACCCTTCATATTCTTATATTGATTGAGTAAATTACTCTTGGAAGTTTTTTAAAAAAGGTCATATTCCTAGGGATTTAACTTCTTTATTTCTTCTCATTTATTTTTCTATTGATGCATACTTGTAAGACACAGCTGTCATACTAAAAGCAAATAGCAAAAGCACATCAAACATTAGAGACCCTGTGAATTTGTGAATTCGATTTGCGTTGTAATTCAGCCACCTGCAGGATTAGATTTTGAGTTTGGTTTTTAGATCTGAGGCTTCAGAAGCGGTGGCTGTGCAGAGGCATCCACTATTCTTGGACTTTTCCACCAGCTCCCCTTTATGGTCTCACTTTGGTGGCTGGATTGACTTGCCTAGAGCCCCAGATTCACTTGAGGGTTCTAACTTGTCCACCTGCACAGGAGGCTAGTTAGTAAATTTCCTCTGATGCACCAATGCCCACATTTCGGAAAACATAGTTATAACATAGCCAAGTTGACACAGACCTAAAAGCTTTCTATTCCCTCACCCGGACCTGGAGCTGGGAATTTAAAGGTTTATATTCATGATTTTTTTTTTCTCTATGTTTGACCGTGCACTGAGAAGCAACAGATCAACGCAATGCATTCTTTATTTCCACTAAAATATTATACGGTAGCACTACTTGCTCATTCAAAGCCTTAAATTCTATAAGTATTTGATTGTAAGTGATGACCAATGATGATTTAAATGACTGCCTTACCACAGCAGGCGATGGACAACCAGCGTCTTCTCTACCACTGCTCACAGAGTCACTAATGCCTTTAAATCTAATTTTATCAGAGCAACATTTCCAGATTCCCATCCTTATAATTCTGTTCCCTGGTGCCAATTCTGGTAGCTGTAGCTATTAGTCAGGATTCAATTGAGGGAGCAGAAGTACTATGAGTATTAAGGACAAAGGAATTTATACAGAAATTTGTCATACACAATTGTAGAAGACTCTGGAGACATAAAGATCCAAAAGGGAGAGATGGAGGATCAAAGCATATTCACTAAGCAACTTTCCCAAAGCCAGGCACATCCAGCTGCCAGATGTGAGCACAAAGGAGAAACTGGTGGAGGCCAGTGTCTCTGCATCTGTGGGTGAGCCTGCAGTCATCACTGGTCACCAGGCCAGTCAACAGGAAGAAGAGCTGGAATGGAATGGGGCAAAGGGAGAACCAGCTGGAACCTGCCAGAACCTCTGCATCTGTCTCCTACTGCATCTAACTATGACGACTCCCAAGGAGTAAATGCTGCTGTGTCATGTCTGCCATCTGAATCTTGTGCCAATATTTCTTTTGGCCAATTTCAACTTAGAGCCACATAGGAAGGGGTATTCTGGGAAATAAGAGTTTCAGCTTAGCCAGGTTGATACAAAACAAAACCACCACACTTTCTTATCTTCAGTCCCTGGCTCTAATTGCTGACTCAATCTATCCTGTAGACTCAGATTTTCTCATTCATCTTTGCTTGGACTTGTCTATTGTTTTTTTGCTTTGTCTGTTGTTGCCATATATCTGTATTAGGTCTACTGTTTGTCTGTACATCCGAGGTAGGTTTACTTTTATTTTTGACTTCATCCAAAATACCAAACTTTCCTATTCTGTCTATATTCTTCCCACTATCTAACTTCAGCCCCTAGGGGATATTTGTTACATTTGTGGCTGCCAGCATATTTTGAACACATTTCACACATTATGAATCCTTTCATCCCCAAATATAAGCTACATCTCACCTTCCCAGCATCCAGTTATCTAGGTTCTGCAAATCAAACTCACCATTACAAGAATGGTATTAAGATTTTGAAGGCAGCAATAGCATAAGTCCCAGAATGTATGTTCTGTACTGGGCATCCCCAGGGAAAGATGTGGTGCTTACTCCTATAGGCCCAGAGATGTTGGAAGCTCACCTACAAACAATCTGATATTGAAAATTATACATAATTCCTGGTTTCAGAGTCTCCAAGATGATTTCCTGGACCTTCCGAAAGTTTTACGAGCTAACTAATGTTCTTTGGTATAGTATTTCTCAACTTTCAGTGTACATCTGAAGTAGGTTTAGAATGATGTCTGGGATTCTGTATTTCTAACAAGTTCCTAGGTAATGGGAAAACTTCTGGTCCAATTGATCCAGGCCTACACCTGTTTTCAACTTTGCTACTTTCATGCCATCAGTGCTGAGGCCAGAGTAGTTGGTGATAAATAAGAACCCCAATTGGTAAAGTCCTATACCATTGGTGGGAGTTCTAGCTGGAGATCTGGGGGAACCTAGTATTCCTGGGGTTTTAGTGGGATGAACTAGGGACAGGTGTGACTATTATTTCCTCTCTACCTTGAGGGAAGAGAGATTTCTCATAAAACATTACTTGTTATTTTATAACTTTCTAATTATGATTGGCAATGCTAATTGATCAATGCTAGGTGATCTCATGTCTTATTAACATTGATTCCCACATTTCTATGTCCAGTTCAGAACACCCCTGAACCCTAGATTTGTGTATCCAACTGTCAGGTCAACATCTCTACTTGTAAGTCTCATTTCTATTTTAGATTTAACATAACCCAACCTGATTTTATATTTTTTCCCAAACCTGTTTCACCTATAATCTTTCTCATCTCAGTTAATGGCAATCCCATCATTTGAGCCGCTCATGTCCAAACCTTGGAGGCATTTGGAGTCCTTTTGCAACTCACATCCAATTCATTAGCAAACTCTCTTCAAAATCCACTTGTCAACACCTTTACTGCTTTCTCTCTGGTCTAAACCACCATCATCTGTCACATGGATCGCAAACCTCCCAAAGCTTCTATCCTTGCCCTTTTTGTCTTTCTGCAACACAACAGCTGAAGTTTTGCTGATTAAACACATTGTTTATGTCACTCCTCTGCTCAAAATATATCAGTGACTCTTCTTTTTTTTTTGGAGTAAAGGCTAAAGTCCTGCAAGGCAGTGCAGTCTGCAGGAATTTGCAGGATTTTGCAGGACTTTAGCTCTTTGTTGATGTTTGACTTCATGTCCTACTACTTTGACTCTCTACTTATTTAGCTACAGCCAGACTGGCCTTGCTCTTTCTCATACTAGTCAGGGATTTACCTCAGGGCCTTTGTGTTGGCTATTTTCACTGTCTGGAATGTTTTCCCCCTAGAGATTTACATAATTTGCAACCACATTACCCTTAGGTTTTACTCATGTGTCACATTTTCTCAGTGAGGTCTTTTCTGCCCATCCTATCTAAAATTCAATACCTTCTCCTGACCTTTCCCATTCCTTTTCCTTGTACTTATTACCATCTATCATACTACATATTTCATTTGTCCTGTATATTTCATGTTTTTCTCACTAAAGTGCAAGCTCCAGGAGGGGGAGATTTTGTTTATTTCATTTATTGCTTTATCTATAGTGCCTAGAAACATGTCTGGCACATAGTAGGTGCCCATAGAGTATTTGTTGAATGAATGAACCAAGAGAAGAAAAGATAGGTTTGTTTTAGGCCCACCAGCCATTCAGACAGATAGAGTCATAAAATAGGTATATTCAGGTATGTTGGTATGACACTGTATAGGAGCATTTCTTTATAATAACAACTATTCAATAGTAGGAAATGTGAGATACAAGATATATAGAACAGAGATGCTGCTTCTAAAAACATCTATAAAACAAGTTAGGAAGAAAAACATCTCCACAAATAGCTGTAATATAAGATGAGTATTTGTGGGTGAGGCTTTCCAAGAAAGGACTGTAAGAAAGTAGTTAGTTTCCAAGTTCACATGGGCATACTATAATGGAGGGGTCACTTTTAAAGCCTTGTTAAATAATTGATACCTGTAAACACAGAACCCAATTTAGTAAGTGGTAACCATTACAAGTAATAGCGTGTCTTTGTAATAATGCCATTAGAGATAGGAGAAGAGCTCAATGAAAGAATGCCTATCTCAGAATTGGCATTAAATTATCATAATTTTTCTGATTAGTTAAGCAATACTGCTTATTATTTAAAATTGGGAAGTCTAGAAATGTTAAAAATATCAAACAAAGAAATTAAAACTCACTGATAATTCTACTATCCAGGTAACCAATTTTGAAGCATATAGATGGGATCATATGGAATATTCTGCCTTATACTTTATTATTGTTTTACTTATTTTATCCAGAACGTTTCTCTCTATCAATACACATCTTTTAAATATAATTTCAAATGCCCGAAAAATGTTTCACTTTGTGTATGTTATACAATTTATTTAATTATTCTACAATTATTGGATATGTATACTGTTTTCTTTTTTAAAATCATAAATAATACTGTGCACTTTCCTATTATTTCCTTATGATGGATTCCACAAAATTGTAATATTAGTCAAAGGTATGATTATGTTTAAAGCCAAAGATGCAACTGCTACGTAGTACACCTCTTCTAAAATGGTTGTACCAATTAACTTAATAAGTCCATGAATAAAGAAATAAATATGGACACTTTTATCAGCTATGTAATTAGAAAAATGTACTTTTCCCACTTTATAATGCAGGTTCTTCAATTTTCTACTTCCTGTTGACTTGATTAGTGTTCAGCATCCTTGGTTCCAAGCAACAATTTCAGGAAGAACTTGGAGGTGACATACTGGGTAATTGAGAGTATAGTTCTGCTTTGTTCACCTGGTTTATACTTATCACTAGGGGGATTTCTCATACATGAGATAGTGTATTATCCAATGCTGTGTCTGCTGGTAACCCATTTAAAACAGTTAGTACAATAAGAGTGCACTACTCCTCCAGTGCTGCCCTCCTGGGGCACAAGCAACTTGGGAAGTCTCATAATGCCAACGTAGATGACTGTAGCATGGTATCAAGTTCTTTTCATCTTCAGAACAATTTGCCAACATTAGCCCGCTAGCCTTCATGCCGTCACTGTGAGGCAGGCACGGATAGCTAAGAAAAACTAAGTAGTGATTATAAGTCCCCTTTAACATAAAAATGCTATTTGAATGCTGAATACCAAATCATAAAAAGAAGATAAATATTATTGTCCCAGTTTTATAGGCTGGGAAATTGGGTCATGGGTATCAAGTATTAAGTAATTGCCCACTGGGGACAATGTAACTAAGGGTACAGAAAAATTTATAATTTGAACTCAGGCATCTTCTAGTCCAACAGGCTGTGCTCAGAGATTTGGACCAGGTCAGTATCAGGCACGAAGAACTACTATTACGAATGGAAAACTACTAGAAAAGATGAGCTGCTTGAAGGCAAAAGATTCATAATTTGTACTGAAATACTCTTTAAGTTTGGCAATAAAAAAGCAGTTGCAGTTGTATCGATAGTAAGACCATGGCAGAGTTCCCTCCTGTGAGCTTCCACTGCACATTAAATATATTTACACAATATTACTTCTTTCCCATAATAATAGTTTTTTTTTTTTTTGACATTTGTGTCCCTCGCTAAAGTCATCTTTGAGATCATGCATTGCACCTTAGTTTTGTATCTTGGTGCCTAGTTTACTTCTCTATGCATTGTAGATGTTAAATAAATTCCCAATGATTGTACAAAAAAATTATTAGAAATATGGTGGAGACATCACATTACCTGATATCAAAATATATTACAAAGCTATAGTAATCAAAACATCAGGGACTGGCATAAAAACAGACATGTTGACCATTGGAACAGAAGAGAAATCCCAGAAATAAACCAATTTTGTCAATTGATTTTTAATTTAGGTACTGAGAACGTGGTGGGGAGATGACAATCTCTGCAATAAAGGGTGTTGAGAAAACAGTATATGTACGTACAAAAGAATAAAATTGGACCTTTGTTTCACACCATATGAAAAATCAACTCAAAATGGATTAAGGACTTGAAATTCTAAAACTACTGAGAAAAAACATAGGGAAAATGTCCATGACATTGTTCTAGGTAATGACTTTTTGGAGATGATCTTGAAAGCACAGGCAACAAAAGCAAAAGCTTCTGCTCAGCAAAGGAAACAATCAACAGGGTGAGGAGACAACCCACAGCCTTGGAGACAATTTTTGCAAACTATACATCTGATAAGAGATTAATATCTAAAATACATAAGGAACTCAAACAACAAAATAGCAAGAAATTAAATAACCTGATTAAAAAATGGGAAAAGGACTTGAATAGACATTTCTTAAAAGAACACATACAGAAGACCCAACAGATATATGAAAAAAATGTTCAACTTCACTAATCATCAGGGAAATGTAAATTAAAACCATTATAAGATATCACCTCACACCTGTTAGAATGAGTATTATCAAACAGATGAAAGATAAGTGTTGGCAAAGTTATTAAGAAAAGGGAACCCTTGTACACTCTTGGTAGAAATGTAAATTAGCGTAGCCATTACGGAAAACAGTATAGAAGTTTCTCACAGAACTAAAACTAGAATTGCCATATGATCCAGCAATCCCACTTCTGAATATATGTTCAAAGGAACTGAAATCAGTATGTTGAAGATATATCTGCACTCCCATGTTGTTGCAGCATTATTCACAATAGCCAAGATTTGGAGCCATTCTAAGCATCCATTAGTGAATGAATGGTTAAAGGAAATATGGCATATATACACAATGGAATACTATTCAGCCTTGAAAAAAGAAAGAAATTCTGTCATTTATGACAACATGGATGAGTGTGGAGGACATTATACTAAGTGAAATAAGCCAGGCTCAGAAAGAGAAATACCACACGATCTCACTTACATGTGGAATCTAAAAATGGTTGAATTTACAGAAATAGAGAGTAGAGTAGTGATTACCAGAGGCTGGGGTGAGGAGGTGGGGAGATGGGGATGGGGAAATGTTTGTCAAAGAATACAAAGTTTCAGGTGGATAGGAAGAATACATTTCCAAGTTATAATTAGTTTTTACGTTTGTGTAGAGCTAGGGCTGGGTCTGGAGCTCACAGACCCCTTCAAGACCGTTCACAAACCCTTCACACACAGGTCTACGAGCTAGGTAACTGGACAAAATGGTCCTTGGAGCCTTGGCTGAAGTAGGAATAGTCTTTATTCAGCACTCACAACACTAGGAGCTAGGCAGTACAAAGGAGAAACTCAGAAACCCCAGGGCTACTGGCAAAGTCCAAAGAAAAACTGAAACTGAGTAGCTGCCAGCAGAGTAAACATGCTCTAGTTTTAGATGCTTAGATGCCAGCTCTGCCGGCCAGCCTGCTTTACAAACTGAAGAACACACAAAAGCAATTAACTAGAAAGATACATGGGTGCACATGCACACTAACTCCACCCACGCACAACTTGTTTACAAGAAATGTCGAGGGAGCCTGACTAAATTATCCTATTTTCCCCACAGTTTGCTATTTTATGAAGGTTCTTAATTCTTCCACGCTGTTGTCCCTTATTTAGTAAATATTCAGTTTAGCTTTTGTAGGGAAAGGCTTTTCCCTGTATAGGCTTTTGTTCTATAGTGTCAGTTGGGTAGTGTGCTTTGGCTTTGATTCTGGGATAGATAGTGTAGTCTCTGTGTGATTCTTCGGCTGTATTCAATGTCAAAGGTGTCTGTGAGTGTCTCAGTAGCTTAAGCTGTGGGTGTTTGCAGAGGCTGTGGCACAGCTTTACTGGGGGCAAGGGCTGCCATATGGGCTGGTTCTTGGGCCCTGGAGTTGTGTGCTTGGTTGTGTGGCAGCTTGGCTGGCCAGTGGGGGTGGAGTCACTGGTGGGGTGCAGCTCAGGTGGGCCAGTCCTCAGGAGGGGTGTATGGGTGCTTAGCAGAGCTGGTGGTGGAAGAGGACCCCCTGTGGTCGGCGCTCATGCTGAGAAGAACGCACATGTCAGCTCCCTTTGTCTTCAGGGTGGCCTCCCTGCTCTTTCTGGGGTACAGGACGCTGCATGGGCTCAGGTGACAGAATTTTGGCTGCATCACTGGGTCCAGCTGATGTTGCAACATTGCAGTCCTCTGGATGGATGTTGTGGGATGCTGATGGGGCCCCAGCAATGTGGAGATGCTAGGGCTATTAGGCCCCAGGGCAAGATGCATTCTGGTGGTGGCTCCACTCTCAAAATGTGACATGCTACAGCAGCCTGAGTACTGGGTGTGGGGGACCCAGCATGAATTTCCTCTCTAGAATAACACAGTGGCCTGGACTCCAGGCCTCTCTCTATGCTGGGCTCAGGGCCTGTGAGGGCTGTGGAGCATTCTTGTAGCTAGGATTTCAGGCATTCGTGGTGGGAGTGTGGACTGCTGGGCATCTCCCACTTACCTTTTCCTTGCAGTGGGGAGATCCCCCATCGCTCTGAGCCCATCCAGCTGGGCACTTCACTGCCCTTTCTATGCCACCATCCAAAGTCTCCGTGCCTAAGGTGGTCTTTGTGACTTCTTTGTGGGATTTCAGTGTTCCTTTCTAGACAGTCTATTTGATATGTGGTTATCTATTTGTTGTTTTGGTTTTTCTTCGTGGAAGAGGAGAATGCTGGGTGCCTCTAGCTAGCTATCTTCGAGCTTTTTTTTTTTATTACACCTCTAGAACTACTTTTCTTTTAAAAGAAAAGTTTAATTCAGGAATTAATGATTAAGTTCCGAAACATTTAAACTTCTATTTCTCTATAGTATTTCTCTATAGTGAAAATAAAAAAAAATAGAAACTGAGCCAATGACCCAATGGGAAACAAAAAGGCACAGAACATTCCTGCCACCTCTGTTCTTAAAGAGAAAGGAGATTTCCAGTTTGGTTTTTGAGTTCAGAAGATCTTTTTTTCTTTTTTCAAGAACAGGCATGCTGATCCAAGCACCCTGGAGCAGTAGCTACAATGTAGCTTTATTATCTCAACCCCCCCCCCATCAGTGGTCTCAGGACAATTTATGATCCAGCAACACGTTTTGAGGTGATAACGTAAGCATGTAATTAAACAGAGGAGGACGTCTAGATTTCAGTCTGCTGAAAACCCTTGAAAACCCCTCAGCCAATGTGAGGCCGAACATGTCTGAATGTCAGCTTTCTACTCACAAAAAATTAATAAAGAATAACAAGGAGATGTTGAGCTCATTGAGAAAATAAGAACTATTCCATGTTTTCCCCTGCAGAGTAAATCATAAATATGATATACTGCTTGAACTTTTTTTCCTCTTTAACACACATTTTCATTCCAGGTCAAAAAGCATTCAGGAGGCACTTTTCATGATTGGAATACCAGCTGCTTATAAAAGAGGATTAAATATAAGAAACATACTCCATATAAAATGAAGGATACTGGAGAACAGGCTGGCTAACTTTAAAAAGGCTTCACAGAGCCCCTTCTCTGAAATCATTAGGAAATAAACAGGCTCATTTAAGCTGCTGCTTCTATCAAGCTGTGCCTTCCTAATTATACTGAATATTGCTCTTGGAGGGGTGAAAAGGTGTTGTAACTAAAATGACAATAACTGACATTCCTATGACCTTCCGCATATATATCACCTCATTTAATGCGCAAAACAGTTGTGTAATTCAGGTTATTGTTTTTATTTTACAGATGATGAAAGAGAGGTCAAAGGTTTATGTGACAACTCAAGAAGGAATAGCTTGTAATTGGCTAAACTGAGATTCAAGTTCAGGTCTTGTTGATTACAAGTTTCATGCCCTTTCAACCACAAATTCCTGCCTCCTTGCCCACTGGATAGATGTGAATTGAAATATACTGAGGTGGGTTTTAAATTTTGAAGCAATCCCAAAGTTACACAAAGATTTATTTTCTTCGGCATTTTTTTCCTTTTGAAATTTAAAATAGGCATCTGCACAAAAAGTGAACTTAGTTGCCAGAACATGGGTAGTTTGTGACCTGTGATAGAATAAAACTAAGACCAGAGGAATCCAACGTTCCATAGTTTCTTAAAAAAAATTCCATCCTGTCCTTTCAGATGTCCAGGCTGCCTGTGGCTGACTTGGGAGATACGTCAGTTCTACCTGTTTCTCTTTCCGTTTCCTACCAATTCAGAGCCTAACCCTAGTCTAGTCATCAGTACAAGAGGTAAAATTGTCTGCATATTTGAGGTATACATGAAGGGGAAGGAAATGAAGGAAAAGAAAGGATAAGATGGAGGTTATCTGTCTTTGAGGACACAGGTCATTTTCACCAATGCTGGATTGAAAGACGTGCTCATTAGTGATAGCCATGGATAGTTACTTTTTTATTCTTGCCTAACTCCCAGGACAGCTCCCCAAATGATTCAAAACCTAGTTATTATTCCATTGGTTTCTGCCAGGTGGTACAAACCCCATTCTCAGTTTGACAGTAGCCATTATCCAATGGCTGCTTCCCTTTGGCTACTCAGTCCCCTCCTGAGAAATGACAATTGTGTGTGTTTGCGTGTGTGTGTGTGTGTGGGGGGATGTGAGGGAGTATGGGAGAAATCTTGAAGCTGAAACACTAGAGTAATGTGTTTTTTCTAGAAAATATCTCCTGGGCATAAATTATTCCCTCTGTTAGGTTGCCTTTGTTAGAAACAGATGTAACCTAGAAAACAGTGGTGTGTAAGATTTTTTTCTCTGATACCTAGAAGCCATTAATGTGTTTCTCACAAGCCATTTTTGTGGCTGCCAAATCTGATATTGTTGACTTTTTGGTATAGATCAGTGACCAGAGGCGACAACTGTCAACCAGGCAGGCTCCTTTGCTTCTTCTGTGTTCAAAATGTGGATAATGTTAATATTTTCCTTGTGATCTGTCACAAACTGTTATGTACAGCTATTAAATTTCTCAGTCTCTTCCTTGGGGAGGCCCTGGAAAGGGGTGTACTGGGAGGTGGCAATAGAGGACTAGTCCTTGCTATGATTTCTAGCAATGACAAACTCTTACCTCTGCTCCTTTATGGAGATGTATTTATTTCTTTATTCATTCGTTTGAAGAGGAGCAGATCCTTTCAGTGTTCCTTCTGTTCTTAAATTTGTTGATTCTATGACCCTAATATCAGTCTTCTGTCAAAATCTCAGTTGTTTAGCTGGGCTAAATGAACCCATCCTTGATTATGTGTGCACTCCCATCCATCCTGAATTTAGAAAGAAATGCTTTTCTAATATGCTCCAGAAATATTCTAATAAACCCAATGGCAACTCACTTCTCCCAAAGGTCAAGGGCAGCAGCTTAATGCTAAGCTTGAGCACTATTAGGATTTAATTGTGGCAAATGCCATGAATGCTGCTTTTGGCAAAACCTTAGTCATAAAGAATGGATATGGATGGCCTCTGGGTTTTACGTCCTGGGGATGAGATGCAGCTTGTTACCTCGGAAAAAATTGAGTAAATTTTTACTAATTGGGCCAAAGAGACATGGAACTGGTCATAGAAAACTAAAATAAAAGCTGAATCTGTTTTGATGATATCTATGACAGGAGAAGAGTTCTATTTAACATTTGCCTCTCTGAGCAGTAAAAACTAGGTCAAGTGGTAAAAACAGCTCTGTACATCTAATGTGCTATTAGACCATACCAAGTAGTTTTACAAGATGTGGTCTACTTATGTAGGAGTCACTGTAATAGAAATTCCCAATTTTGGATTCATGGCATAATTTCTCACCTGACATCACTTCTAGTGTTGGCTCTTTTTCATATTGCACCTGCACATGTAATTTGAAAACTTTTTCTTTAATTATACTAATTGCATAACTTCAGTTTTAAGACTAGCACAGTAAAATATACTAGTTTATCAACAGAATTTTTAATGGTTAGATATATATTGAACTTTATGATAAAAAATTGGGGACAAAAACATTGTAGTGGTGGGATCTGTGAAAGTGATATGATAAAATATAGCCACATCTGATTAATTAAAAAGAAGGAACAAATCATCGTCCATAGCACTGAGTGGATAGTCATTTGGAATGAAGTCTATTTGTTTAGAACACGAAATTGTGAGTATAGCTTCTTAGGTGAAATGAGGTGGCTTAGAGAATATGCCTGTCACACTCATTCAAAGCTACCAAAGGAATTTAACAAGACCAGACATCACATTTTCCACCTATCTTCAGCATGTCCACAGTTAAAAATCCAAAAATTATTATATGTCAGTTAAGAATGAGATTGACAACAGAAGTTGGAAAGACCAATAGGGAATAGTACGTTCAACTGAGTTTCAACTGTTGCTACTGGCCTTTGGGCTGCGTAAACACAAAGGGTATGAACACAAAGTACATACGGACATTTATATATAAGTTAGTTATGTCGAAATAAAAATCTCATTATGCATATTGTATTCTCTGTCACATCCAGAGTTTGACACATTTTTCCTAATGATGTCATCATGTAGGTGAATGGATTTTCTAGGAACCCGATGCTCAGAGCCATCCTTTTTGTATTCCAATTTAGGGATGATCTGGTATAAGTCATATAAACTGAGAGTGGGGACATTGGACTTCTTTGCGCTCTTGGCTTTCAGGCTAAATATCCATATTTCCCTAAGTTAGTA
This sequence comes from Cynocephalus volans, assembly GCF_027409185.1. Taxonomy (NCBI): domain Eukaryota; kingdom Metazoa; phylum Chordata; class Mammalia; order Dermoptera; family Cynocephalidae; genus Cynocephalus; species Cynocephalus volans. The sequence goes on along the minus strand of NC_084471.1, from coordinate 75,903,365 downwards.
CCCAAGATGAAAGACGATGAGACATGGCTTCAGTAAGCAAAAAGTTATGGCATATCAGCAGGCTATAGTTAGCTAGAAAGGTGGGGCACAAAATACTTTTTAAAAACCATAAAATTCTCAATGATTATAACTCTTTATGTCAAAATATTCAGGGCTGAAATTACTGAAACCCACAAGAGCAGGTGTTCTGAATGATAACCTAGGGTATAATTAGAGTTTCTGAACAACACTATGAGGTGCTGTTAATTGAAAGAAAGTATATGCTTAATCATAAATGATTTATTTAAAAAATTAAAGGTAGACTGACAAGCTATAAAAAAGCCCTATTTCTCAAATCTCTATTTTGACTAAACATAAAGCTGAAATATGTTACTACTTTGATTAAAAAAGGATAAACAGTTTAGTTATGTCTTCAAAATGCTATATAATTATCTCACTTTTTATGATATTGCACCTCATTATTTACATAATATGTAGGTTGTTTCCAAGGTTCACAAAACCACACTGAGTAGAAAGATTACAGGGATGAGTGGTAGGACAGTGCCTTAAATTCCACTTGGATTAAAGGACTTTAAAATGTGGAATGAAATAGAGATGTAGCCCTCTCCCCTTGAGAATCGCTACCACTTTGGATAGCCATATTTAAACTGTCTATCAATAACTTCTTAGTCACCTCTTTGATTTTTTCAGTTCTCCAAAAAAACTGACTGAAACTCTGTAATTATTACAAAAAGAATTTTAACGGATGATGGTGGGTGCTGGTGTGATAAGTTAGAGCAAGAATCCTTCAGATGTAGGACTTCTTTTGAATACTGGTATGTGGAGACAGGGATCACACATGTTGATAAGGCGGGGCCAAAAGCATGGAACTGGAAAGAGTATTAAAGGCATCACATTGTCCCTTTATTATGCAAATAATAAAACTGAGGCCCAATGAGAGTAAGTGATTGCTATGGTATGAATGTGTCCCCCAAAATTCGTGTGCTAATACCTAATGTCAGTTGTGGTAGTATTAAGAGGTGGGGCCTTTAAGAGGAGATTAAATCATCACAGGTGGGTTTAGGGCCCATGTAAAAGGGCTTGAGGGAGTGAGTTTGCTCACTTCTGCCACATGAGGACACCACTTCACGGTGCCATCTTGAAGCCAAGAGCAGCCTTTTCCAGACACTGAACCAGCCAGCACCTTGATCTTGACTCCTGAACTGTGAGATGTAGATTTCTGTTGTTTGTAATTTACCCAGTCTCAGGTGTTTTGTTAGAGCAGTGCACATAGACTAAGACAATGACTGTCCCCAAATTTCAATTTAGAGTACTAAATTTACCAGGAAAATAACTCAATCAGCCATCAGTAGCTTGGCATAACCTATGAAAGAGATACAAACAAAATACTGTGGGGTTCAAGAGAAAGGAGAGATCACATTCAGTCACAGGAATAAAAAAGACGTCATGAAGAGAGTGACATTCCATATGGCCTTTAAAAATAAAGATTTAGAATCTTCAGTGGTAGAGGTGGAGTTCAACAGGGAAGACAAAGGGGGAGGTATCCTACTGTGAACAATGACCTTGTGACAGAAAAGAGAGGATACATTAGAGCAAGTTTTCTCAACCACTGTTGACATTCGGGGGCAGGTAATTCCTTATTGTGGGTTCTGTTCTGTGCATTATAGAATGTTTAGCAGCATTCCTGAGCAATACCCACTAAAAGCCACTAGTCCACTTTCCCCCACACCTTCCTGGGTTGTGACAACCAAAACTATCTCCAGACATGGCAAATGTCCCCTGAGGGAGAGCAAAATTACTCTCTAAACCCTTGAGAACCACTGCATTAGAGCATCAGAAAGCTTTAAAGAAAGGGTCTTGGTCTCTCTCTGTGTGTATATTAGTCACTACATAAATGCTTGTTAAAAATTAAGAAGGAAGGAAAGGATGGCAGGAAGAAAGAGAGAGAAAAAAAGTGAAAGGTAGGATACATTAATTTTTTTCTGAACATCTCATTGCTAAGTTAAAAGCCATTCAAATAAACTTAAACTTTTATTTTAATAATTTTAATGGGAAAACTGATGTATTTCATCTCAAGCTGAGATATATATATATATCCAAACAATTTTCACAGATAGAAAAACATATTAATTTGACTCTATTGTTTTGCTTTGGGACATAAAATTCAGCATAAGGAAAGTTTATGGTACTTAAAGGGGGAAGAGAGCATGTGATAGTAGGTGTGTTGGTCGTGGTGGGGTATGAGGGAATCATTTGTTGGAAGGTGGTGGAGAGTCAGGTGATCCACTTTTAGCAGGCAACTCTTTGTGATCTTTAAAGATAAAGTAATAGCACAGAAAAACATCTTCAGAGGGCAAAATAAAGATTAAGAATGAGAGTGTTTTGGGACATACCAAAACAGCACCACGAGGATAAGAGAGTGAATAGGAGGATAAGTCGTTGCCTTTCATCACACTCACTAAGCAAGGTGCTTTGAGTTCATCCACATGTGGTGTCTGTTCAGATGAGTGCCCTCTGATAGTTTCAAACCAGAAGTAGTTGCATCAAGTAAATAGGTGACAGCACCGTTCCCTGAAGAGAAGAGCAATGTCAGCTTGTCCTTTCCAGAATGCCTATTTTGGGGGATTCAAATATCATTAAACTGAGAAACAAAGATTATGGATATCTTTAAGAGCCTTTATACTATAAAATCTTTATCTGAAGAAACTCAGTGTGGTGTAAACCTGTATGTGAAAGGGCTAGTGGGAGACAAAGCTGTGAAAGCAGAAGGGGGACATGTGATTTAACAAATATTGTGGTCAAGAATATGGGACACAAAGCTGAAAAGGATATGGAACCTGCTTTTTGAAGAACTAACAGTCAGAGGGCAATGAAAATTATCACCTAGGAAAAATTGTTCTATACTTCAGAGCAGCATAACATAAAGCGTGACTGGGAGACTTGAGAAGGCTTCACAGAGGAGGTCACCATGAATAAGAGTAGGAATGAAGCGGGTGGGGGAAAAGCATGTTCTTGAATGAAGGAAGGCGGAAGCAAAGGTGGGGGGACTAAGAGGACAGGGTGGGTTTGAAAAGGAGAATGGAATCTGAGGGGTCGGAACATGGTTTGGATGTAGGTGACATGGACACAGGGCTTTAAGCCAGATCACGGTACTGCTTACATGTGCTGTGAACTCATTCGGTTTTGCTATACAACAAACTACCTCCAAACTTAGTATCTCCAAAGAGCAAATGCTGTTCTCCCCCATGATTCTGTGGGTTGACTGGGCAGTTCATCTGTTTTGGGTAGGATCAGCTGATGTCTGCAGTACACCAGCAGTGTGGCTGGGGATGGGGGTCTAGAATGGCCTTATTCAAAGGTCTGGTGGTTGGTAGGCTGATAGTTATAGAACAAAGGTCAGCCAAATTCTTCTCTAATGGATCCTGTAGTAAATATTTTAGACTCTGCAAACCAAGAGGCAAAATTTAGGATATTATGTAATTACATATGTAATAAGAAAGAAAATAATTTCCACAATTCTTTAGACAAAATTCAAATAAGTGATAATGAGTATTTTTTGTGATACAGATCTTCCAATGAGAAGAAAGTTTGGGTTTGTTATTATCTTACTCTGCCCAGGCTGCTGTAACAGAATATCATAAAGTGGGAGGCTTACAAACAACAGAAATTTATTTCTTATAGCTCTGGAGACTGGGAAGTGCCAGATCAAGGCCCTGGCAGATTTGATGTCTGATGAAGGCTTGCTTCCTGGTTCACAGAAGGCTGTCTTTTTTTGTGTGTTCTCACACAGCAGAAGACAGAGAGGGAGTTCTTTGGGGTCTCCTTTACAGGGTGCTAATCCCATTCTAGAGGGCTCTACCCTCATGACCTAATTACCTCCCAAAGGTTCCACCTCCTAATCCCATCACATTGGGGGATAGGATTTCAACATATGAATTTTGAGGGGGCATAAGCTTTCAGTTTATAGCACCTATCATCAAATCAATTGTTAATGGTTATTCTTAAAAACAATTCTTAGCTTAGCCTATACCAAAACAGATGGTGAACTGGATTTGGGCTGTAAGCTGTAGTTTGCTGATCTCTGTTCTAGAGGTCTTGGCTTTGTTTCATTCTCCAATAGGCTAGCATGAGCTTCTTCACATGGGTTGACTCAGGATTCCAAAGGCAGCAGGAATGGCAACCTCCAACATGCAAGCATTTTGCAAGTCTTGGATGTGTCTTATTTTCTTATGTCCCATTGGCTAAAGCAAATCATATGGCCAAGTCTGGGTTCCATGGTTAGAGAAATAGACCTCACCTCTCGATGGGAGATGTGACAAAGTCATATGGCAACAGGATGTGCACACAGAAATGGGAGGAGTTGTGACCATTTTGCAAACCATCTACCACACATTGCTACAATTTTTGAATTTATTTTTCAGGCAAGAAAGGAGTGAAGGTATTTGAGCAGAAGACCACCATGTCTGGAACTGAGTTTCAGGAAATTAAAGAGTAGCTGTGTAGGAAGGATGGCATGGATGGCAATGGAGGAGACAAGAGGGGAAAAGACCAACTGGGAGCTACTGCCATTCAAGCAAGATGTTTCCAAGGCCTAAATTAGAGTAACAGCAGAGGATGGGGAAAGGAGAGGATAAATGGGAGTCCCTGGAGATGATTCATGGCATCATAAAAAGATTTTGAACCTTGAAATTGGTCAGATGTGGCTTTAGATACTTATTGTGTCACTTACTGTGTGAACACAGGTAAATGACTTACTCTGTGTATGTTAAAACAAGTTTTTTGAAATTGTGAGGATTAAGGATGATGAGTATAATGTGTGGAATATTTGAGAAGGCAGATACAAATGTGCCTCTTGTGTTTTTTAGCACATGAATGACTTTCTAGTCAACTCTTGCCACACAACGTGTGTGTGTGTGTGTGTGTGTGTGTGTGTGTGTGTGTGTGTGTGTGTAGGGAGGGGTGTACTTATAGCATGGATAGAAAGGAAAAGAAAGCATTGGTCTTCAGCTCTCACATCCAAAATAAAATTTTGCAGTAAGACTGTATTTTTAGAAGACGGGCTTGGGGTAGGGAGCAGGCAGGAAGCCTAAAAATTATTTTATCTCCCACTTTAACACATCGAGAGGCAGGGTGGCTGAATGGGAGTTTTATATAAAGTAGGTCCTACTTGACCGCTTCAGTTCCAGCACAGTGGAGAGAGGAGGAGGATGGAAGCAGGCAAAGGAGTTAGAGGTAGAGATTCCCGAGAGCCTGCCTCTCCCTGGATGTATGAGGGACGTGGGGCTGTCCCTGCAGGCGTTACGTGGGTAGGCTGTGCTCAACCAAAGCAGCTCCATTTCTGCAGCCTGTTGAGGCAGAAAGAGAGCCAGAATGTCCAATTTTGGAGCTGGTTTTGATCCCTGTATGCTGTGACACACAGAGGGGCCACAGGAAACAGCTGAGCAGAAAGCCAGTGTGGCCCTGCCAGTACTACACTCACCGTGAGGGGCATGGTGACCCCTCAGCAGGGCCTATATGTAGGTGGGGACAGCTTCAGCCAGTGGCCAGTGAGAGGAATTAGAAGCATTAGAGGGAAAACAAAGCAGCAGAGCGGATGACTAGGCCAGAGTTAAAATGCAGACTCCAGCAGCAAATGCGACCGGAATTCCCAGTGATGAGGCCAGTGACGGCCTGTTGTCTTCAGCTCAGGAGGCAGCCAGTGAGTGGCGAGGTCATCTAGCTCTGCCACCATGTGAAGGTACCACCAAAATGCCATCTGGGAGATGAGAAGAGAGAGAAAGATAGATATATGAGAGACTGAACATTTTTATCCCAAGAGGCTACAGTATTACCTAAAGGAACCACTTACATAGTTCCATTGACTAGTTTGGACTAATATGTAGGGTTTTTTTCCTGCTACCCTCCTAAGTAGGACTCATGAGTAAAAAGTCAGAGCAGTATTAGAAAACAAAAAGAGCTACCTCTTCTTTGCAAAACCAGAATGCAGTAGGAATAAATGTGACCCATTTTCTATAGCTACAGCTTGTCACAAAATAGACATTCTGAAATGGTCGCTATTATTAGGACTTGATAACTGATTGGATGTGGGAGACTGAGGCAGGGGGAAGAATCACAGAATATGCCAAGATTTTGTCCTGAATGAAAGGGGAGAATGAGGGCTCATTTATGAAAAATATGGGCATCAGCACAATGAGTTCATCTGGGGTTAAGAAACGGTGCTGCAAAAAAGGATGGTTGATAAGTTCTGGAACATGGAGTAATAGTTAAGAATAATGAGTACACAAATAGAGAGTGCTGCGTATTTATAATGTTAAGCAGCAGGGGGTCTTGAGGATCAGGGAAGAGATTATTTATGGAACTGGATCCTGTGGGTGAAGGAAGACTAATGGAAGTCTTGGTGGTGAGTCACGGGTTTTATTCTTTCCTTATAATTGTTGGCTCCAAAAAGTGACCTGTACATAAACTGATGTTGGAATATTTGTAAGTGACCAAATGCAACAAATCTTATATAGCCATGTTTTGTGATTGACAAAACAGTAAATGGCCAAATGAAATTGAGAAGATTACTACTTTTTTTTTGACTTTAGAAACAAACTAGTTTTCTCATCCTCTTTTGATTCTTCGGCTTCTGTGAGGCGCATTTGGCGGTGGGCACAGGAGATGGGCGCAGATAGCATGGTCTCTTCTCAGTCTCTGTTCTGTTCCTCCCCTCTGCTACTCAGTCTCCTGGCATTACTATTTCTTAACAATCCTGGTGGAAGAAAATAGTCTTCTGGAGGTTCTGTTTCTTCATGGCGAGAGGTTCAAAAAGTTTAGAATTTATAAGGTGGATTATTAGAACCCAATTTTTCTGTTGGTATTGAACATTTATATTTTGGTTTGATAGGCATCTGCTCCAGTGGGCCTTTGTAAGAGTATTAAAATATGTGAAAGGAAACTTCTAACAGAGTGTGGGAGAAAATTAGCAAATTTTGCCTATTATTTGAAGGCAGCTTGGTTTATCAGGAAGAGTGTGTGTGTGTGTGTGTGTGTGTGTGTGTGTGTGTGTGTGTGTGTGTGTGTGAGAGAGAGAGAGAGAGAGAGAGAGAGAGAGAGAGAGAGAGACTCAGGAGAGATCCTTGTTCCTGAGAGTCCCTGACACCAATGTTCTACTTTTTTTGCATAAAACACATGACTAAAAAACTCCCTTTCTACTCCATGGCTTTGAGGGTGTGTGGAAAGTGTGAATGATTATTCCATTCATGTTAGACAGAGAGAGACAGGGAACAGGAGAATATTGAGAGTTGGAGAGCATCCCAGAGGAAAATGATGTTGGAGGAACTTTAAGATTAATAGATTTAGTGGTTGAAAGCGAAATTAAGTCAATGGAGGGGTCAGATGAGAGGAGCTCAGGTGGGGCTGGAAGAATTAATGCAATTTAAAGAATGAAGGGAGAAATTAGGATAACAAAATGTAGGTTTTTAAAAATGTAAATATTTTTCCAAACACTTATCACAGTAATAATCAGTTGTTTAGTAATGTGCAATGTATATAAATAAGTAAAATTATATCCCAAAGACATTTTACTAGGTGGCTGAAAGTTTAGTATAATGTTTATTAAGTTACTATGACAAAAGCAAAATAATTCAGGATGACAAGCCTACTTCTAAACTATAAAAGGCCTTTTCTTCCTTTCTTTGTTGGTCATGCTACGGCGAGACACCTTAAAACAGAATATTTAACAAGCCATAAATTGTTTCACTAGACAGAATTTGTGTCAGATAAATGTCTGCTTTTCAAATGCAGGGAAGTATCTTAGGTTACTAGTGCTCCAGGTGAAAACTTGTCCCCAAGTCTTAAACAGAAGGTAATGCTAGTAACTTTAGATCACTTGTCGGCATCTCTGTTTGTGGTTTATCACTTTTTGCCCTTGGGTTGAATAATTAATGTCTTTTCCTTCCTGCCTGCCTTCCTTCTTTCCTTCCTTCCTTCTTTTTCTCCCTCTCCCCCTCTCTCTTTCCTTATAAACATCAAACCTACAGTATCATCAGGCAACTGAATGCTATTAATAATTGCTACATCTGTTATGTAATGAACATACACATGAAAGGTTCATGAAATAGCAAATTTTTGTTGAACAACATACTTCCTACACACTCCTCAACCCCCTTCAATCCAACTTCCACCCCCATCATTCCTGAAATGGCTTGTGCTAAGGTCACCAATCATCCTTAAGTGCCCAGATTTGAAGGATACTGTTCAGCCTTCATTTCACTCGACTTCTCAGCAGATTTCACAATGGCCAATTATTCTGTCCCTAAAACAATCTTTTCCCTTGTCTTCTGGGACAAAGCCATTCCTCTGGGTCTCCTTCCTTCCTTCCCTTTTGAGACTCCTTTTGCTGGCTCATTTTACTGTACCTAATCTTTAAGTATTGAAGTTCCTTAAGGCTTGTTTCTAGATTCTTCCCTCTTCCTCTTCTCTGTCCTATTGCTGCAAGTATCATCTGCATGTCAGGGACTCTCAGACCTGTGTATCTGGCCTACTTGATATCTTCTGTTGGAGGTCTTATACGTAACCCCAAATACATGTCCAAAACCTAATTTAAGATTTCATTTGTAACCTCCTTCAGTGCTTCCTACTAGTAATAAGTAAGTGGCACCATTCATAGATTTTCATAAGCCAGAAACCTAGACATCATTCTTGGCCCAATCCAATCCTGTCCATCTCCTTACTGTCATCACCCTAGCTTGGACTAATGCAGTTGCTTCAGAAATTATCTTTCAGCTTTTTATTCTTAGCTCTTTGTACTCTGGTATTTTCACTGCCAGCCAAGTAAACTTTTAAAAATGTAACCTCGATCACACCAATCTCCTGCTCAAAACCCTTGAATGCATCATGTTCTCTTCTCACCAACATCTTTGCACATTCCTATCTCTGCCTGGAGTGCTTTCTCCTCTGCATTCCACTGAATTGATTTCTGCTCATCCAACCGATTTCATCTCTACTGTCATGGTCTCATAAAAAAACTCCATGTTGCCTACACTGTTATGTTCTTACAAATCCCTGTTCTTGATCTTTGTAGAACTTTCAGAGTTTATAACTCTCTGTTTATGGAATTATTTGCTTATCGTCTATTTTCCTCACTAGACTATAAGCTCTATGAGGGCAGAGACCATTTCTGATAATTATTGATAATTGTATATCTTGTGCTAATCTCAATGCCTGGTACATTATTGGTACCCAACACTTATTTGTTGAATCAATGGAGAGGCTATTTTCTATTTTGGGTTCTGATTCATGCAAAAAAAAAATAATAATAAAAATCTAACTGTATTATACAAGTCTTTATATGTACATATTTGTAAAACATGAGCTTGTTAGGGAATGTACTAAAATAACTTTATGCAATGAAGCAAAAAGACATTAAACCTAGATAGCATTTAGCCTAGAATTTCCTCTGAGACAGAAATACATTTTCCTGGAGTCTTTGGGGGAATTGACTGTTATTTTTATTACTGTTCCTTTGCTGTGGTCCACAGATCAATGTATGATGGGCAAGAGAAGTGACTGTAATGTGGATGACGAGGAGCTTGGGCAAAGTGAGCAGAGTGTGCAGCCAGTGAGAAGCTGAGCTGTTGCCACTGGGGGAAAAGAGCAGGTGGCTATTTAAAAAGCATTTTATGATTATTCCTTCATCCAGCCTGAAATGAAACAGAGTGCCCAAACACCAGTCTGTGGATCACATTGCTAGAAAGTCAAAGACTAAGGGTCAGAATCTGCAGGTGTTTCCTTTCGGTTTTGGCCTTCAGGAAGAAACTAAAAGTAAATAAAAATTATGATTGTTCTGTTGGTACCAGAATAACATGTATGTATTTTCAGGTTGTTGCATTTTAGTTAAACTTACATAGCATGAGAGTAGGGACAGAAATGTTATGTAAGAAAACAATTCCTTCTGTATTTCCTACTTACTTTAATAGCTGTCTTCAATGTGGATTTAATATTTAGAATTTTAATTCTTGTAACAGAACCACAATGAAGAGAGATTGGACTTCAGTATTTCAAGTAGCTTTGGTATAGCTCATCTTGAAATTTTGTCTGTTTTCTTTTTCAAGGTAAGGGATCTGTTTCATTCTGTTTATTTTGTTTTAGTCATGCCATGAAGAAATGAGATATATAATTATTTTAATCCTAATAGAATGATGATGAACTGTAACTACGTGATACCCTCCCCAACTGCTCAATTTATTTAAACAGTGTATAAGCTAGATTTTTTTTTTTTTTGGCAAGTTGTAAACAAAAGACCTAGATTGTTCCTCTTAGAAATGAATTATTCTAAAATCACGCTATCCTGGAGAAAATCTGAAATTGAATAACATACAAAATCTCATTCTATTCAATCTCAGAAGGCTTGTCTACATTACTATAAATAAAAAAGACTTAAAACAGTTGTTGAGACCCACAAGAAACTATGTTTAGTTATTATGTCAGTACTATTTTTACCCCTCAGGGACAATTTTTTTTGTCATGAGCCTCGGATTTGGTGTAAAATCTCATAAGATTTTAAGAGAACCTCTTATGAAATAATTGTTATCTCTAGGGAATGTGGGTTTTCAAAATAGCATCATGTTTGTATCACAAAGAACTCATAATCATTTACTCTTCCCTGTGCAAAATTAATAAATCAAACAAGCAAGCAAGAAAACAAACAAAAATCACTTCCCCCATGTATTTACGTACTAGGTTGTGTCCTCCCAAAATTCATGTCAACCAGAACCTCGGAATTTGACCTTATTTGGAAAAAAGGTCTTTGCAGATGTAATTAGTTAGGTTAAGACGAAGACATACCAGATTAGGGTGGGCCCTAAATCTAATGACTGGTGTGTTTATAAGAGAAAGGAGAGAAAGATTCAGACACCAAAACACAGACACTCAGGGAAGAAGGCCATGTGAAGAAGGTGGCAGACACAGGAGTGATTTAACTGTGAACCAAGGAACAGCAGGGATTGCCTGGAACCCCACAAACTAGGAAGAGGCAAGGAAGGAGTCTTCCTCAGAATCTGCAGAGGGACATTGGCCTGGTGGACATCTTGATTTCTGACTTCTAGCCTCCAAAACTGTGGGAGAATAAATGCCTGTTGTTTGAAGCCACCTAGTTTGTGGTAATTTATCATCGTTCTAGAAAACTAACACAATTTCCCAAGCTCCTTTCCCATCTTCTCTACTTTGCACTTGAATTTGTTGAAAGAATTGCCTTTGTTTGCCGTTTCCTCTTGATCACGTGACACTCATTCCTCGACCCTCATCATTCCAAGTTTACTGTGTTGGCCAAGTTTACCAGTAGCACCTCCTCCTGGCCGACCCAGTGGCTCCTTCCCAGCCTTTGCATTGTTTCATCTTCCACAGCGTTGGGTATTCTTCACCACTTCCTCCCCAGATCTGTGACTCTGCAGCAAAATTGTCTTCCTACCTTGCCGGGCACTCCATCCCAGTGATTGTTCAAGCTCTTATTGTAGTTGTCCCTTTAATGTTGGCACTCGTCAAGATTGTCCCTGTCTGTACTCTGGATGGTTTCGTCCACATGCATCTATTTGCTAATGTTTTCTAAATCTGTCCTAGGACAGGTCTCCCTCCCGAGCTTCAGACTTGTTATCAACTCCCCAAGTTAAGTGGGACATTGAAAGTTAAATGTCTCATGGGTCCCTCAAAATCAGTGTGTTCAAAACTGAAATCACCATTTTCTCTCTTAAACATGCTCCTCCTTTTTTGCCTGTGTCATAGCACCTTTCTTTCAGTTATTAGAGTCAGAAACCTGGGAGGCATCCCTGATTCTCTCTTCCTCTCTTTTCATCCTCGCAGACATCCTCTCTGCCTGCCATCCTCTCTCCCCTGACTTTCTGGTGCAACATGATAGCTAGTCTTCTCCCTCACATTTCTTCCTCACATGCCCTGGAGTGATCTTCATGAAACATAAATTTGCTTGTGTGATCCTCTTGCTTAAAAGCCTGCAACATCTTCCCAAACCTTATTGAATAAAATCCAGAATGTCTGACAAAGCCCAGCATGACAAATCCCTCTTTGTCAAGCTAAATGGAAAACCCTCCTCTCATCTTTCAACTATGCCAGGTGCTCTCTCGGCTTGCATGGGTTTCACTCCTGGGAAGCCTCTCCAGCCTCAACCCTCTTTCATCCCCCATGGCACCCATCCCTCTGCCTGGTAGATCTTTGCTTTCCCCAGTGTTCCTCTGAAGGGTGAGGGGCACATCCGTCCTATTTACTGTGTATCTCCAGTGTTGACTACAGCGTCTGGAGTGGAGAGGCTCAGTAAACACTGGCTGCGCGAATTACAGAATCCTCATAAAGGAGGAAACCAAGGCTCATGGTAAGTAAGCCATTTGGCCAAGCAAATGCAAGCCAGGGTCAGCTTTCTCCAGTGCCTTTCTCCAGTGCCTTTTTTATTCTTACATATTTTCTTTTTTAAAAAACTTGCATTATGTAAAATTAAAGCAAAGTTGTTAGAAAACATCACTTCCAAATTACAGCACACCAAATTTAGAACAAATGATAAAAACCAAGAAAGGCTTTTATATAAATGATACACCTCATTACCAATTTAAAATGAGTTCTTTCTTCGAATCACTGCCTTCCCACAGGCTAGCGCAGCCACTGTTACAGCTTTGACCTTTTCTCCTTCAGCTGGGACTTAGCTGCTGGTGAGTCCATAGGTGTCAAATGCCACTTTCTTCTTCTTACTTACTCTAATAGTGAGCAGTGCTCTCAAGATGCCTCCTGCTCGTTTTTAGCTTAATCCCCCCATTGGTAAGCTCTAACTCTGCTCTGAACTCTCGCTCACCTTGTTCGCCTCTGAGCTGGCTTTGAAGGGCGATGCCCGTCATGGCTCTGAATCTGCGCCAGCTGTTCCTAATTCTTTCATTCCTATCCCGCTCCTGCCACAGAGCTGTGCTTGCTTCTCAAAGGAGAGGCTGTGTTGGGGAGAAGGGGGGAGCCTGAGCTCCACTCTACTCAGGAGCCTTTTCCAGGCCCTGCAAAACTGGTGACTTAGTAGTTGATGCAGGTTCGTTGTCTTTGTTTGGCTTTTATTTATTTTTCACCAAAAATAAAAGTTATTCATGTTCATTAAAGAAAAATTTTATAATAGAGAAAATTAGGAAAAATTCTATAGCACATATCTTTCTTTCATTAGCCATTCACCACTGCCATTAAGATATACAGTGTGTTTCCTTTTAGTCTTTGTATTCATGTGTAATCTTTAATTTTGACAGTTATTCTATTGTGCATATAATTTATGTCTTTTATTTTCACTTAACAACATTACAGTCTATTTTGCATAATATTTTGTTGAGTGGATATGCCAGAAAATTATTATTCTCCTCGGGTGACACTTTTAAGTCGTTTCCATTGTCACTGTGAAAAATAACAATGCATCTGATTAAAGAATATAGAAGAAAAAAAAATACCTAAGAAACTCTTTGTGCCTAACACCTTGTCTCTATCTAGAATTCTTTCCTGAAGATTTATATTCAGAAGTGAAATAACCTAGTAGAAGGGAATGATTATTTTCTTAAACCGCTTTCCAAACGTGTACCAATTTATATCCTACAATGGACTGTTATGAGTTTCCAGTTTGTCCATCCTTGCCAGGCTGTGGTTATACAAGAGTACTTCAAAAGTTCATAGAAAATAGAATTGAAAGATAATACAGCTCCTTCCATGAACTTTTTGAAGAATCCTTGTACATTTATTTTTCTCCCTTATTTCATAGATTAATTATGGAACCATTTCTTTGATTTCTAGAGAGAATGTTAGTGTATTAATTGTATTTCTTCTGGGAAATTATTTTCATATCATTTGATCATTAATGTATTTGGGACTTTTTACTTTTCTTATCTTTTTAAAGCTCTTTATTTAATGAAAAAATTAACTGTTGTATTTACTGCAAATATGTTTCACTTTGGTTAGTCATGTTTTGAATGTTTCACCTATAGAGTTTTAACATTTTTATGTAAATTCATTCTTTAATTTGTAATTTTATTACATTTTAACTTAAAAACTACTTCTTACTCCCTGTCTGCTCTCCCCTCACCACTCCGCCCAAACATTTAATGATATTCACTTCTATATTACCTTCTAAGATATTACATTTTAATTTTTTTTACCTTAACTCCTTAATACGGTTTATTCTGATATATGGAGTAAGGTGTGAATCTGTATTTTTTTTCACTAAACTTTTTTTTTTTTTTTTTGTGACCGGTAAGGGTATTACAACCCGTGGCTTGGCGTCGCCCTCACCGCATTCAGCCAGTGAGCGCACCGGCCATCCCTATATAGGATCCAAACCCGTGGCCTGAGCGCCGCTGCGCTCCCAGTGCTGCACTCTCCCAAGTGAGCCACGGGGTCGGCCCATTTCACTAAATTTTAACTAAAGGAACCCAAACCATTTCTAGAACATTGTTTTCTTTATTTGTTATTCCCTGTTAATCACATTTCCAATTCTCAAATATACTGGGATTTTTTTGTTGGGTAATCTATTATGTTCCATTGGTCTTTGGCCATTTTTGTGCCAGTAGTCAGTATTTAATACATTTAAATTTCATAATATGTTTAAGATTTCTGTTAAAGTTTGTAAAAGCTCTCTTTAGTTCAGAATTGAATTAAATCTCTGTATTTATTGGGGGTGGGGGAGTTGTCATATTTATAATATTTTGTTTTTCCTTCCAGAGAACAAAAAATATTATGGGTTATATTTCTACTAATGTTATTCCTGAATTTTTACTATTTATTTTTTGTGGATATTATTAATGTAGTCTCTTTTTCTATTAGATTTTAAATTGTTATTTCAGTTCTGTAAAATGACTATAAAATTTTATGTATCTATTTTGAATTGACCCCACTTCACAAAATTAATTTTAAAAGTTGTTTCTATTGATTTATTTTCCATATATGTAATTATGTCACATCAAAGTGTGAAAAACTTTGTCTCTTTCTACCAATATTTTTTCTTTTATTTTCTTTTGCATCAAATAGCATTTTTCAGACCTTTTATGTTAAAAACAATAGTATTTAGCATTACTTTGTTTCTGATTCTAGTAAAATGACTAAGTTTTTGTTACCAGTATTTTATTGATTGCTGGTTTGAATAAAACACTGCTCATCATTTTGAAATGATATTCATCTACTCAAAAAGATGAATAGAAAAATTCATCGATTTTAAAATATGAATAGAAAAATTAAAAAGATTTTTGAGTTAGGGATAGGATTGGAGTTTTGTTGGATATTTTTAATAAATCTTTTGGGATCACGTTACTAAAAAATTTCTTCCTACTGATATGAAGTAACATATTATTTATCCTGATTCCCAACCTCTTAAATCTCTAAAATAAATATTTCTTGGTCATGGCAGGATATATTTTACTGTTATACAGACAATTTTTGTTGAGGATTTTCACATCTCTATTAACAAAGTGCAATTGGTTTATAGTATTATTTGGTATTTATTTTTATTATGTTTAATATCAAAAAAATATTTGCTTGGTAAAATTAAGTGCAAACCATTTAACTTTTTGATGTTTCCAGTAAATAATATAAGTGAGAACATGTGGTATTTCTCTTTCTGTGCCTGACTTGTTTCACTTAATATAATTCTCTCAAGGTCCATCCATGTTGTTGCAAATGGCAGTATTTCATTCGTTTTTATAGCTGAGTAGTATTCCATTGTGTAGATGTACCACATTTTCCGTATCCACTCATCTGATGATGGACATTTGGGCTGGTTCCAGCTCTTGGCTATTGTAAAGAGTGCTGCGATGAACATTGGGGAACAGGTATACCTTCGACTTGATGATTTCCATTCCTCTGGGTATATTCCCAACAGTGGGATGGCTGGGTCATATGGTAGATCTATCTGCAATTGTTTGAGGAACCTCCATACCATTTTCCATAGAGGCTGCACCATTTTGCAGTCCCACCAACAATGTATGAGAGTTCCCTTTTCTCCGCAACCTCGCCAGCATTTATCGTTCAGAGTCTTTTGGATTTTAGCCATCCTAACTGGGGTGAGATGGTATCTCAGTGTGGTTTTGATTTGCATTTCCTGGATGCTGAGTGCTGTTGAGCATTTTTTCATATGTCTGGGAGGACCGCTGCTGGTGGCAGTGGCAAGTATTTTTTGATGGTGTTCTCAGTTTCTACCTTGGCTACTGTTTTATGCATGCTGTTCCCTCCTTTACTTTGTGATTTTTATTTTCTCAAAAATCACAGTTGACGTTTTAAAATTCATTAGGTGCAATTATTTATAGAAATTGTTCATTTATTTAATGTTTTAGTTGCTAAAACATTAAACAAATGAACATTTAGTACTTTAATTTACATGTGTATGTATTTAAATTTTATTTATCTTCTTTTTCCCTTATTTTCCCAATTAGACTTGCTAATAGTCTATTTGAAAAAAAATTCATTTGTTTTGTTTACTTATGCCATGTTCACTCATTTCAATATAGTCGTTTCTATTCTACACACTGTCATTTATTTCTATCTGCTTTCCTTGGGGTTGTGCATTCTAACAGATGGAATTAAATGCTTATTTTATTTATTTTTCCTTTATCTCTTTTGAGATAAAAGACTGCATTTGTATTTCAATTGTGTCTAAGAAGTATGCTATTCTATTTTTTATTTCTTACTTGAATCAATAATTAAGTCTTTCTCATAGTTGTGATTAGCGTTTTTGTTACCATTAGTTTGAATTTTTGTGTATAATTTCTGCTTTTTCTTGTGTCGTGGGCGGAAAACATAAAGTGCAAATTTTTCTCCTTTTTGGAATTATTTTACAGTTGTTCATAAATAGTATAAGCACAATTGTAAATCTTAAAGCAATACTGGAGAAGAAGAGAGTGTATTTTCTTTTTTCAATTTATAATGTTTGATGCTACTTTATATTAATTTTGGATTAAATGAAATTTAAACATGTTTATATCTTTATTAAATCATTTATTGTGTCTCTTTTTCTACCATAAACTGAGTAATAAGATTGAGCTGAACTTCCTACAATAATGTTTTGTGGATTTTTTTTCTTTTTATTGATTAAGCATATTCATGGGGTACAAAACTGAGTGTTACCACCTCTGCTGAAGATGTGATGATCAGATCAATGCTATCGGCATGCGCATTACCACAAATTGCGATTATTCCCCCTGTTCTCCACCTAACCTCTCCTCAACCTACCTCCCCCTCTCCCCACTTTGGCAACACTAGGTATGCTCTCTCCCTCTGTAAGTCCAACGTACCACTGTGGTCTTTCTTTCCTTCCTCTTTCTCTCCTAGCTCCCACTTATGAATGAGGACATGCGGGTTTTTTCCGCTCTGTGCCTGGCTTATTTCACTTAACATAATTTTCTCCAAACTCATCCATGTTGCTACAAATGGCAGAATTTCATTCTTATTTATGGCTATATAGCATTTCATTGTGTGTGTGTGTATGTATGTATGTGTATATATATGTGTGTGTGTTTATATATATATATATATACACACAATGGAAATTTAGGTAGGCTCCATATCTTGGCTATTGTAAAGAGAGCTGCAATAAATGTGGGAGTGCTTGTATCCCTTCAACACGAAGATTTCCATTCCTTTGGGTATATACCTAGAAGTGGGGTTGTTGGATCATAAGGTAGATCTATCTGTAGTTATTTGAGAAACCTCCATACTGTTTTCCATAGTGGCTGTACTAATTTACAGCCCATTAACAGTGTAGGAGAGTTCCCCTCTCTTCACATTCTTGCCAGCGTTTTTTATTCTCAGTCTTTTTTGTTATAGCCAGTCCCACTGGGATGAGATGATATCTCAATGTGGCTTTAATTTGCATTTCCCTGATGATTAGTGATGTAGAGCATTTTTTAAAGTACCTGTTGGCCATTTGTATGTCTTCCTTCAACACATGTCTATTCAGCTCCTTCGCTCATTTTTTAATTGGGTTATTTTTTATTTATTTATTTATTTATTTTACCATATAGTTGTTTGAGTTCTTTGTATATTTTGGATATTAATCCCTTTTTGGACAACATATGCAAGCCAATAAATGTGACACACCACATCAAGGACAAAAACCATATGATTATCTCAATAGATGCAGAAAAAGCATCCAACAAAATTCAACATCACTTCATGATAAAGACTTTCAGCAAATTAGGTATAGAAGGAAAGTATCTCAACACAGTAAAAGCCATTTATGACAAGCACATTGCCAATATCATCCTGAATGGGCAAACACCAGAAACTTTTCCCTTAAGAACAGGAACAACACAAGGATGCCCACTCTCACCACTCCTATTCAACCTAGTACTGGAAGTACTAGCCACAGCCATCAGGTAAGAAAAAGAAATAAAGGGAATCCAGACAGGAAAAGATAAAGTCAAACTGTCCCAGTTTGCAGATGACGTGCTCCTATATACAGAAAAACCTAATGATTCTACCAAAAAATTCTTAGACCTGATTAATAATTTCAGTAATGTTGCAGGATATAAAAATCAATGCCCCCAAATCAGTTGTTTCTATTCTCCAGTAATGAACTAACAGAAAGAGAAATCAAGAAAGTAAGCCCATTTACAATAGTTACCAAAAAAATAAAATACCTAGGAATCTATTTAACCAAGGAGGTGAAAGATCTCTACAATGAGAATTATGAATCAGTACTGAAAGAAATTAAAGAAGACATAAAAAGATGGAAAGACCTGCCATACTCTTGGGTTGGAAGAATCAACATTGTGAAAATGTCCATACTACCTAAAGTGATCTACAGATGGAATGAAATCCACATCAAAATACCAATGACATTCTTCACAGAAATAGAAATCTTCATATGAAATAACAAAAGACCCTGAATAGCCAAGGCAATCCCAAGCCAAAATAATAATAATAATAAAAAAATAAAAAAATAGAGCTGGAGGTGGAGGCATAACACTACCTGACTTCAAATTATACTACAAAGCTATAGTAACCAAAACAGCATGGTATTGGCATAAAAATAGACACTTGGACCAATGGAACAGAATAAAGAACACCGAAATCAATCCACTTACTTACAGCCAACTGATCTTTGACAAAGGCAGCAAGAACATGCATTGGGGAAAAAAAGACTGCCTCTTCAATAAAAGGTGCTGGGAAAAACTGGATATCCATATGCAGAAGAATGAAACTAGACCTGCACCTCTTGCCATATACCACAATCAACTCAAAATGGCTTAAAGACTTACGTATAAGACCTGAAACTATAAAGCTATTAATGAAAAACACAGAGGAAACACTTCAAGAAGTATGACAGGGCAAAGACTTCATGAATAAGAGCTCAAAAGCATGAGCAACCAAAGAAAAAATAAATAAATGGGAATGTATCAAAGTAAAAAGCTTCTGTAAAGCAAAAGAAACAATTGACAGAATGAAATGACTACCCACAGAATGGGAGAAAATATTTATTTTATTTTTCTCATTTAATGTTGTCCTCCATAAATTCTACCCTGGCTAGTATTTCTTGTTACTGGTAGTTTGTTACTCTTGCTTTTGTATATATGCGGGGTCTTCAAAAAGGTCGTGGAGAGATTTTTATTATCTTTTAATTCCATTTTTCCATGAACTTTGATTTAAAGTATCCTTGTATAGTTTACACATCTTCTTGGTGCTTGCTGATCCTTTAACATTTTACCTTTCTGCTTTTATAATTCCTTGATTTTTTTTAATCCTTTAATATATGGTTTGTGTTGTTGACTTTTACTTTTGATAATTAACAAAGCAGATAGCATTAATTTTAAATTATTTTAGTGTAATTGCCATTCTTAAAGCTATGGCAATTGAGTTATGAGAATAGAAAAGCTTTAATATTCAATTCAGAAAAACTTGAACATTCAATTTCATGATTTACAAGGTAGATACAACTCCTCTTAGAACTAGTTGAATGTTCAACATTAGGCAATTTTTTAAACCCCAAATTCACCATTCTCAAATTCCACAGCACTAATCTCTCCTCGGTTCCTTCTGTCCCTCTGGTCATTACATTTCCGTTTCCTTTGCCAGCTCCTTCCCCTCTACAGAACTTTGAATTTGTGGAGTTCCTAAGGATGTGGTCCTGGGCCCTTTCTCTGCAAGAAGTGACAGATGAGCTGAAACCTGAAGGGTAAGCAGGGTCAGTCTCAAGAAGAGTGCAGCAATAATTTCATCCAGTCCTGTTGCATCAAATACCACCCATATGTGGTCATTTTTAAATCATTGCAAGAAGTCTAAGAGGATTTCTTCATACTCATTGCCCTTTGCTCTACAAATTCAATCCACTAGTAAACGTTGTGGATTCTTCTGCCATCGTGCAGCAGAGTCAAGAGCCTGTCTCCACTGAGTGCTCTGATCCACTTCAGCTCCTTGCTTGCCTGCACTTCTATAATGGCCTCCTCACGGGTGTATTTGTCTTCAGTCTTGCTTCATCTTTTCCCAATGCAGAGTCATATTTCCAAATCAGACATCAAATTGTGTCACTATCTGGCTTGAAATTTGTCAGTAGCTTTTTGCTACACTCAAAATAAAATTCAAATATTTTAACATAGACTTATCATGGTCCAGCCTCTGCTTACCTCAACCAACGCCTCTTGTACCATATTCCATTTTGTTTACACTGGTGTCCTTTTTGTTTCTTTAATGCTCTGAGTTCTCCCACAGAATTCTTATACACTGTGCCCTCTGCCTGGAGCATTCTCCCTACGTATTTCATAAAGCTGATTCTTTTTCTCTCTTTGTATATCAGCTTGTCCACCACTTCCTTAGAGAGGACTTTTCTGGCCACATAATGTAGAATATTTTTCATACTCCCCATCTTTATTCTCTCTCTTTAACAACAACTTGTAAATATATATTTAATCCTGTGTTTATATGTTTAACAGTAGGCAGCCTTTAAGATGGCCATCAATGATTTTTCCACCTCGTTTCATGATGCGTAATCCCCTCTTCTTGGCCTGGATTCGTGACTTGCTTCAAAAAAAATACAATATGGCAAAAACATTGGAGGTTTCACTTTTGACATTAGGTTACAAAAAGACTTGACTTTTGTCCTCTCTTTGGCTGATTTACTCTGAGGAAAGCTAGTTGCCGTGTGGTAAGCTTCCTTTAGGAGAGAAAGATACTGAGGGAGGCCCCAGTCAGCAGCCAATAAGCGACCGAGGCCCTTGGACCAACGCTTCATGAGGAACTGAATCCTGCCAACAGCCACAGGAGCTACCCATCTCTCCCCCAACTTGTTAAGCCTTGAGATCTGTGCCAATGAAAAATAAACAGATTTGGTAAAAACTAGCTAGTCTTTGTCACCCTAAGGCTTAGTTACTTACTTTTCCCATTCTCGTTTTTTGTTATTTCTCCTTCACACAGAAACTATTCTCCAGCCAGTTACTGGTAGTTTGTTACTTACTTAATTGATTCAATAAATATTTATGGAGTGCATGTTGCATGTCAGTTACTGTGTTAGGAGTAGGAATATAACAATGTACAACACGTACAAAGCCCCTGTCTAGGTGGAGTTTATGTTGTTGAGAAATGGAGACAGACATTGCAAATGTATGTATCAAATTATGATATGTGTTATGGAAAAAAATAAAGTAGGTCAATTGGAGTAGAGAGTGTCAGGGTGGAGTTATGGATCACTATTTTATTTTGGGTGTGGTCAGGGGAGTCTTCTCTAAGAAGATGACATTTGAACAGAGACTCCAAATGAGAGAGACAGAGAGTCATGCAACTCTCAGGAGAGACACGGTCCAGACAGGGGAAAAAGCATTTACTATAAAACTCCTGAAACAGCCATGTTTAAACCCAGCAAGAATGTATTGAATTCTAGATATTTACCAAAGGTAGAGGTGATAAAATTTGCTTATGGATTGTGTGTGAGCTGTGAGAGAACGAGGGACTTGAAGATGTTGCCAAGGTTTTGGTTGGGCAACTACATGAATCAATTGCTTTTTACAGAGATGGGAGAGATGGTAGGATTTTTTTTTGAGGGGGTAGGAAGCGGGTAGATCAAGAGTTTATGTTGTAGACATGTTCCTAGAATGTCTATTATCTTTCACTTTTAGCCCTCTGATTGATTATAAACTGATTGATTTTTCTAGAATGGTCTCTCACACAACCCTTGCCAGGCTGACTTCTACAGATTGTACCATCCTCAGTGTAAGAATCACCTCCTGCAGGCACCCCTGCTGTAGCCTACATGCTAACCTCAGTTATAGAACCTAATTAATGAACCTGTTTTCTTACATTTCTTTATGATTAGAATGCAAGCTTCTAGAGAACAGGAACTATATTCTATTTATCTTTATAAACCTGTGCCTAGCACACTACCAATTGCCAAGTTGTTACTCAGTAAAAGTAAAATGTTGACTGATTGAATAGATGGATAAAAGAACACGGATGACTGAGGTAACACAAAGAGTAAAGAATTTTCCAGACATGAAGAATAAAGCAGTGTGATGTATTTGATGGACTCCAAATGGTTAAAAATTGCTGAGACGTGGAGTGCACTGCTGGAGTGGGAGAGAGAGGTGGGAAATCAAGCTGGTGAAGTGGAGGGGTTGTACTCCATGCTAAAGGGCTTGGCAAATGTGTCGACCCACTAACAGGTTGTGAGCAGAGTGTTCCTTGTGTCTTAGTACGTCCTCCAGTTTCCCAATAGAAATAGAGTGGGCACTCTACTGTAGTTTATTTATTTATTTTTCTCTATGTAAATCTAATTTAAAGGAAAAATTTTCCACCTAATTTGTATGATATTGCTCCCCCTGACTTGTGCTGCAGAATTTATTTATCAGCTTCAAGTCTATCATTTTCTGTGTATTCATCATTAAATAAACAGAAGAGTTAGGCTGTCCAGATGTCTTGTGTTCCCTTACCATCCACGAAATTACTAGTGAGATTTAAGTCTTTCAACATAAAAATTTAAAATAAAAAAAATAAAAAATAGTCATTAAAATTTTTTGGTGTTGATTTTTCTAAATCTGTTTAGTTTTTAACTTAGTTTTTAAAAAAAAATTTCATTGCTTATTAGTCTTTATTGATTATCCAGAGCTCTTTATATGTTAACAGGAAAAAATTAACATTTAAAAATATTTTCATCAAATATGACTGAATTATTTCTAGTATTTAGAGTCCCTGCTATATTTGCTATTTTGCATTTAGATATCTACTATAAACAAGAAAACTGTTCCAAGGACAGATAGCTCATTTAGGACAATGAGATTTCCATTTTCTTCTGGTAATATTAACACTGAGTTTTTCTTTCTTTTTTTTTCCCCCTAAAAAAGCCAGGGTATATGCAAATGTAATCATTAGAGCTGAATACTGACACCAACAGTGTAGTTTTCTTATTAGTTGATTCTGCACAACATTATAATTTATTTAAAAGAAAATATCAGGCCAAAAATGAAATTTTAGGCTGTGGAATTCTTACCAACAGCTCCATTCTTTAGAATATCAAGACTTAGAAAACAACGTGCAATAAATAATCATAAAAATTGTATTCTAGTTTTTAAATCATTTCTACTTTTCTTTTAAAATTGTCTCTTCTGATGGCATACATCCATTTATTGGAAAGATAACCAAGAAAATAATCCCATAAAATGAACCGATTAAATCAAGATAATGTAGAATCAGCTAGTCTCTTTCTCTCTCTTTCCCCCACCTCTCTTTCATTCTTTTTTCAGGAGTGTGTAATGAACAGAAATAATGTGGGCTGTGACTCAAGCTCCTTTACCTTTGATTTTTTTTTTTATAGAGGCAATTTTAATGACTACAATATCTTTTCTTTTGGTGACATTGAACTTGTCTCAAAATCCCAATGAACAGGATAGAGTAAGTTAGGGAAAGCAAAAAGCTTAAGTCAACAGAACCCAAAGAACAAGCGTATGTGAAATCTAGGCTTCAGTTGCAAATTTGCATTAACTGTCCCTTAAAAGGAACGCTCTGTTGCCAACTACCTGAATGTAGACTGGTATCCACCTCACAGGTTGGTGCCAGATCAAGTGTGGGAACTTCTAGAAAATATTAAAGTCGGTCAAATGCAAACTTTGTTACTGTCATTATTTTAAAATTTCACTCATAGATTTACATTTGAAATCTGTACAAAAAACTAAGTACTTCAGGAAAAAAAAAGGATCCTATAAATCCAAGGCACAGTTATTTCCCAATCATGCCATTTCCTAGGAGAGAATAAGTGAGAAGTTTATGCTACAGATCAGGTCTAAAGTCCCTTTCTGGAAAGTCTGGGTCAGGGGATCACTTGAGGTTCTTTGAAAGGTCAGCTTTTCAATTGTATCCTGTCCTTTTCCCAACCTTATAAAGTCCTATGAGCAAAAGAAGAATATACAATCGATGCGTAATTATGTAATTATACTCTATGTTTAAAACTTTGTGTCCTTCTCTGAAGGGAATGAAAAAATGACCAGGGAGATATATGTTCTCAGGCTAACAGAACACATGCTGGCACACTCTGTACCACAAGTCTCTCATGGGTGAGGCCAAATTCTCTGATACGAATAAGTTCCTGGTTACCTAGTTCAGGCCAGAGTGTTTGGTAGGACCTTGCCATAACAGTAAATTAACTTTTGCAATTTGATAAGTGAGGTGAAAGAAGACAATCTCTTACACTGGGTTAGTCTTTACTATAGCTGGAGTCAAAATTTTAGTTATAAATTTTATCTTGTATGAGATAACTGCTAATGCACACACAGAAGGAAAACAAACAAACAACGATCACAGCTTGAGATGCATTTTGCTTAAAATAAGAAACCCCAATGGCATCGACTGGGCATTGGGCAGTTTACATGTGGAGAAGCAGATGGCAACAATGCCGATGTTTGTATTAAAGAAGGAATGTTCTGATCAATAATTAATTGGTATTTAACATTTTCATTGATAAAACTGATTTTCTCTGTGTTTCATCCTGGCCTGAAATATTATAATTATTTTTTGAAAACATATACAAAGCAAAAAGCTGTTTGAAAGGGAAAGGCATTTTCCAAGGAATGATTAGATAATTTTAAAATAAAAATTTAATCTATCAAATTAAAGATGATTAAGAAATTTTTTAAAATTATTTTTATTTTTATAATTTAAGGATAAATGTGCCAATCCAAAAAAAACCCCACTTCAGTGTGAGGCATGGTGCTAAGTACCATTGGGATACGAAGGTGTCCATGAAGAATTTCTTACATTGCATCTGCAGCTGGCCATGCACTTTGTATTTATTATTCATTATGATCTTTTCCACCACCCTGGGAGGTGCGCCTGACTGGTATTATCATTATTATCCTTTTTGAACACAGGAGAGGAAACAAGACCAGAGAGGATAGTTGCCTTGACCAAGGTCAAATAGCTAGTGAGGAGTGGCCTCTGGTTTCCAGTCCAGTTTATGACTCACCACCCCGTGGTGCTGGCATCTACGGCCCTATGGGGGCTGTATCAAGAAGATCGAATCAAGAAGATAAGCATGTTTGTAAAACCTGTGCCACAGGGCAGTCTTAAGTGAATTAATAATCCTGTAAAGGGTTTCTATGAGGACTCTACAAAAGAAAGGTCAACTCCAGCTGGGGGAAACGGAAGTACTCAAGATGGGCCTTAAAAATGGTTACAATTGCAAAGATTTGGCATTTCAGACAGTGAAAATAGTGCGAAATAAGGAAAACAGTCTGGTAGATGGAAGGCCTTGATAAAAATGTTTATAGTAGATTTGTGAGAGGATGGGGTGCTGCTGAGTCTTTTTCTTTCTTTCTTTTTTTTCTAACAAGCCCAACATTTTTATTATTAGATTCAGCAGACATAAATGTACTCAGTTAAATTGCTATACAAGTTTCTAAACACTCAATATTTTTATCATGTATATTTAAGGTGTACAATATGATGTTTTGATATGTGGTCATTTGCTGTACTACAATGTTTTGGTCATTGATGGGCCGCATGTTTGACAGTGGATATACCATATAGCTTAGGTGTGTAGTAGGCTCTACTTTATAGGTGTGTGTAACTACACTCTATGATGTTTGCATGACAAAATCGCCTAATGACACCACACATCTCTGTTGCTGAGTGACGCATGACTATATTTATACATAGTGAAATAGCCACAAGTGTTTCTGAGATATTTTCTTGTTCATGAAATGAGACTCAGTCTGCCAGGGTTCAAATCTGTCCTACCACTTACAAATTGTTTGCTCTTGGTCTTTACCTAAACCTCAGTTTTCTCAACAGTAAAACTAGTATGATAAGACTCACTACTTCTAAGAGTGTAAAGATTTAAATGTGTGAAGTGCACATGCCTGGAACATAGCACCTGCAACAAATTCTTCTCAGTAATAGGAGTGACTGGATCAGAGGTGTACTTTAGGAAGGCTCTTACGGCATAGACTGACACTAGGGGTTGACGGGGGAGCCTAGAGGGCGAGAGTCAACATAGAGTTCAAACAGCAAGTTTGGAACCTACATCAGTTGTCCAAGTGAGGTGCAATAAGGGACTAACTTGGGGTACAGAAATGGGAATGTTGGGTGTCAAATATTTTAAAACTTCCTACAGGTAAGAAAAAGTGTGAAATGTGTGTTTTTTAATTGTCCGAAAATTAAAGGTTCTGCCTCTTTACTGGCTAGCTTTAAAGAGTTTGATGACCAAATTTGTAATGGTTTGTTCCGGTCCAAAAATCCTATAAACACACCAGGTAATTCTGGACTTCACACCTGTTCAAACAGCAACAAAGAGAAAATGAACTAGAGGAAAGACCAACCCCTTCCTTTCTTTAATGAGGCTCCATTGATTTTTGCAAACAAATGAAAGACAATAAATTGCCCCAAATGCCCCTTTTCTCAAAGCCAGGCTACATTACTGGCCCCGGGTGTTTCCAGCAAACTCAAGGCAATAAGTCCCCACAGCTGGACCATAAAATGCTTTTGCAGGTCTGAGGATATTCCTTAAGTTCATTTGTTCCCACCAGAGCTTTGGAAGTTTGAGAATATCTCCTGTTGGCTCCAAGATTAACTTTTGTTTGTTTGTTTGTTTCACAGGTCAATGACTAAAACCTCTAAAAATTCACAAAGAAGTTCATGAGCAGGTCAGAGGCTGCCCAAAAGACATTTGGTCTCTGGCCCAGGAGCTCAGTAGAGGTGAAAGGTTTAAGTGAGATCTGGGTGGGAGGTAACTCTTAGCCACCTGTCATTACCTACAGAGCAATGAGGGGGCCACTGTTTTGTATTTTCATCTCTGCCCAGAACTCTGTTGTCTAGTGTTGTGCTGTTCATTGTGGGGCCACGGGCCACAGTGGCTGCTGAGTCCTTGGAGTGTGGCTAACATTGAGATGTTCAGTGGTTGTAAAATACACACCAGATTTCAAAGACTTAGTATAAAAAAAAGGAATAAAATATCTAATTAATATTTTTATATTGATTACATTGTGAAATGATAATATTTTGGATATACTGGGTTAAAATATTATTATTAAAGCTAATTTTTCTGATTTATTTTTACATTTTCAAATGCGGCTACTAAACAACTTAAAATCACATGTGTGGCTCACCCTGAATTTCTATGGGAAAGTGCCGCTCAGTGGAAAGATGTCCTTAGTATACCAGATTCTCCTGATAAATTCAAAGCATTTGGTGATTCATGAACATTTTGGATTACCCTTTGATTGGATATAGCCTCCCTTTTAATAGGGCCTGATTGTATTGTTTCTTTTTACATTTGTCCTACAATTGGCAACTATCCTGTAAATCTGATAATAGTGCAAGATGACTTCCATTTTGTCTTAATGAAAACTGAAGGGGCCAATTTAGGAAGAGAATGGGCAGATAAAGGCACATGGAAAAAACAAAGGAAAGAAAAATGCAATATTGGGAAATTTCTACTCAAAACACCTCTTCATCGTGTATGTTATTTTCTTTATTTTTACAGAGGAAGAAATGGCAGCTCAGAGAGGTTAAGTAACTTTCAAAAACTGGTACAACTCATACCTGTCAGAGGATTCCAAAGTTCTAAAACAAACTCCAAAGCATTAACTCTTTCTCAACATCTCAATGCCTCTCTGCCACTGACAAATTTGAAAAAACTAAACTGTAACAACTTGGGTTATATTTCTTTTCTTTTTTAAAAAAATGTATACTTTAATAAGTATAAATTACATAAACAATTAGGTAACCTTGTATATAGAAGCTGACAAAGATATATAAATTAGGAAATACAGTGGTCTAATCTAAAAAAATCTATATTTCTTTTTTTGCAGAATATTTATTGAGGTCATTTAATTTCTTATTTGTCATTCTGGAAGACCTTTATTGTGAAGATAATTTTGTCTGATGATGAACAGCCCACATGGCCAGTGATTATTTTGGACTTCCACAGTGGGTAAATTCAATTTCTTCTGGAGCTACAAGTTTCCTTCTGTTATTTTTGAGGTAATGTTTTCATTTTTCTGCAGCTTCTGGTGGACCCTGATGCATCGGCAGATCTGGTGATTTACTTCCCTCAGAATCTGTGAAATTGCAGAGGAGTGAGGTCGTAGTTCTGATTCATTGGATATAAGATTTGTCTTTTCTGTCAGGGAGCCTTATTAATGGAAGGTGTCTCAACCACCCGAAAGACCTGCTGTCAGAGGCTGTTGCTTCTCATCACAACCCCTAAGAAGCTGTAGATACTTCTTTTATTAATCACAAATGTCCTTATTTAATGTTTATGCTTGTCCTGGAGCTTATTTGTTCAGATTATGTTAATATTGACTGCAGTATGTAGAATGGACTGTATTCACAGGAGCTTTTATTCATAGAGATCATGATAAATTTTATCCTTGTGAGCTCAATATGCATTCCATGTGCTTTCTTCTTTCTCTTCCAGTTGTATGACCTTAACTAGACACTCATGCCACATGGAGTTAATGGTACTTACTCAGGGGGCTGTTGAGGGGCTCAGAGAAGGCTACGTGGGAGAAAGCACTTTGCAGTGTTCATCCCCTCCTCCCACCTGTAGAGTGGGCATAAGACAATGACTTCACCTTGTTCTGCTACACATTTATATTGTGTTTCCAGGCATTTGGGACCACATTTCCTTTCTGTAAATATGATACAATATGAAAAAGATTATAGGAATTATAAGGACTTTTGGGTCACCTATTCATCCCTCTCTGAACACAGGACCATTCTTTGGAAACTACAGACTGGTTTCATAACGTTTCTCTTTAAAAATCCATTCCAGCCCCTTTGATCTTCTTAATTAGAAAGTTTTTTCCTCAATCATAACTCTGGATGAGAATACAAAAGACAGTGGAAGATTACTGTCACACTGAACTTTCTTTTCTCTACCCTAAATAATCCTATGGGCTTTACTCTCTTCTTTTCTTCATATTCACTGCTCTCCCCTGAAATCCAGTTATATGAATTTTCACTCAAGTGGTTCTTATTTGTTAAGTATGTGCAGATGATGATTACAACAAAATGATGCATTGCTACTGTTATTTTAGGAAGATTTTCTCTAAATTCAGTATTTATTTTCTTGCTTGGGCTAGATTCTAGGAGAATGATTTAAGAAATTTAGGGTTCATAATCAATGGTTTTTTTCTTTGCTGCTCTTGACTTGGTTAGTTTCCCATTTTAACATTTAGTACTAAAATTATGATAAAGGATGGTGAAGCAAGAAGACCAACAGAAAATATGCTGATTGTTAGTAGGGACATGACATGATGCCAGTGCAGTGCACAGGTAGTGGGGGAACTAGAATGAAGCAATCAAATTGTCTCATTTGGTCCCTTAGGCTATGAGGGGCCCACGCATGCAAATTGACTCTCACTACAGGGGTTGGGGACATTGCCACAGTGAAGTGTTAGTAACCAAAATGACAAAATAGAGGGAGAAGCGAGAGGAACTCCTCTCACTATTTATCTCACTGACCCACTAGCAAAACATGTTTCCTGTTCTTTCATTTCCACTCATTTAGAGATTTTAGATCATTAGGGAGGAATGTTCCCACCAGGGGACACAGCAATGGTCCCACTGAGCTGGAAGTTGTGGTCACTTAGGGCTCCTCATGCTGCTGAAATAGCATGCTGAAGAAATAGTTGTGTTTTGGCAGAGGAAATTGATCCTGATTTCCAAGGGTAAATTGAGTTGGTACGACACAATGGCACCAGAGATAAACGTGCTTGGAATTTGACAAATTCTCTCAACGTGTCTCTGTTTCCTCTTGTTCTGTGGTACAAAGATACAGGCACAACTGCTGACACAGACCTTTGAGGAATGAAGATATGGGTTACCACATCAGGCAAAGAACTGGGACCAACTGAGGTACTCGATGAGGTTAAAGAAAATTTAGAATAGTAATGGAAGAGGATATTGTAGTGGATTGAATTTTGTCTTCTCAAAACTCACTGAAGTTAGAATTGTGTCCCCCAAGTTTTCTGTATTAGAAACTTGGTCCCCACTGTGACTGTTAAGAGGGTGGGAAATCCTATTATGGTAATTGAAAGGTGGAGCCTTGAAGAGTTGATTAGATTGTAGGATCATGCTATAGAGAATGGATTAGAAATGGTGGTCAGGGATGTGGTTCTGAGGGCTTTAAAAGAAGAGGAGAGTCTGTCTTTCTGCTCTCTCTTCTTCCACCATCTTGCAATGTGAGATCCCTGGTTCATTGTTGCCACCACCAGATGTGTTCCTTGGACTTTGAAATTCCCAGCCTCAGAGACTGTAAGCAATAAATTTCATTTTCTTTACAAATCACCCAGTTTCAAGTATTTTGTTATTAGCAACAGAAACAGACTAATACAGATATTATACATACCAACTACAGCTATGTGAGTTGTTTCACAAACAAGGACTGTAGAAATTATGTGTATGTGCTTTTCCCCTGCTTTGATGTGGATATGTTCATGTATATTAATAAATCTTTTTCTCTGCTCAATTCTCACATAATTTAAGGTATTTTAATAATGATTAACTCTGTATCTCATTATTAAACTACATAATATCAAAGGGGGAGAGTGAATCACCTAGAAAAGAAGTAATTTATCCCACAAAGATGCATAACCTGATGTGAAACTTGGTGTTTCATCTTTTGTGGAGGGAGGTCAGCACATCTTCCATTGAATGAAGGGTTGTTATAATATATTAGGTGGAAAAATAATGTTCTTTTTTTTATTTGAAAATTAAATATGGGTAAACGGGTATTTATGGAGGTTGAGTTTATCCAACCACCAACACTTCTAAGCTTGGTAACTGCATTTCTCAGAATTCTCTTCCTTGCGCGGTTCTGGCATATAGTTTGTCAAAACTGGGAGACTTGGAAATTTGAAACAAAGCAGAAGCCACTATTCTTGGGAGGACATGGTGGCCAGATGTAGTGCTTCTACAGACCTCTCCACGAGCCCCACTTCCCAGCTGTGACTGACAGACATGGTAACATCACAGATATCTGCATGAGCTCCTCCTCCGCAGTCGTGGCAGCCAGATGTGGTGGCTTCTTGACCTTCTCAGTGACTCTGGGTTGGCTACCTCCTTGGAGTGCTGCAGGATGAAGTCACAAGTAATTACTTCTCTGATGTTCTGGCTGCAGGTGTTCAGGGGCTTGCTGCCCAGCCCTTCTCACGTTCACAAAATCTCTATTTCTTATACTGTTTAAATTACATTATTCTCAACATATGTAATGGTTTTGTTTCCCTGAGGCCAGACAAAGATAGTATGTGATCAAGTAATTATTATTTTTTCATTTTGATTCCTTCTATTTTAATTGACATAAATCTTGGGCCTAATGTTTTATTATAATCATTATGCTTATGACTTATTGATGTCATGTTTCTAAATAAGGAGACACATACAATTTTTGGTTGCTAGAACATTGATATAGAAATATTTTGAAACAGACTTGTTCATATGATGTTAACTTTTAACTCCTTATGGCTCTGAATGAGTTACATTTTCCTTGGGTTAAAAAAGTGATAATGGGACACATACTAATGTTTTATGCTCATAGAGTTTGCTTCCAGATAAGGTGATGTTCTGTAGGTAAAAGTCCTGCTAATGGTGACTCAAAACATCTAGATGAATACTGAAGAAATAAGCCATCATCTGAATGTTTGATTACAGAGTGTTGAACATATTGGTGCTTGCAGCATTTTAGTTTTGAATCTTTGTAGATAAAACACAAAAATAATTCATTAAACTTTCTACCTTTTATCTAGACGTTTGTCATGGTAGCCTTAGAGCAGAATAAGAAAAGCCTGAACTGCCATTTGTTTTAATTTCCACACTAATGTACAAGAAATCTAATTCCATAGTCTAAATGTTGAATTAAACTCTAGTTCTATAATTCAGACAATTTCATCAAATTTTCTTGCTGTGTTTCTGGACTCACATCAAACCACTTTGGATCAATGCCAATTTCATGGATTTTCATGGCAAGAGAATGACTAGTTAAAATGTAATTAAACATTAATTATTTTCCCTTGCAGTTTTGTAAGCTAAAGCGTATTTAGGTGCAAGTTCATAATAAAACATAAACAAATATGTTCTCAAACACAAACCTACCCCAAATCAACAAAGAAAATACTGGCTTTGCTAAATACATCACTGTACCAGTTAGAATAATATCAGCTTCAAGGGACTACACATGTAATTAAAACTGGCTTAAACAATGAGATTAATTTAGTATTTTACAGAATATGGATTCTGAAATCCCCCCAAACCAAATTATGATAGTTCTTTAGACTTGTTTTGAAAATGTGTGGGCAAAGCCTTAATGACAAAACCTTTAAACTACCTTGGAGGAATAATTTGACAGTGAATTGATCTGTTTGAAGTATCTTTGAATTTTTATAAAACAAATCTTCATAACATTCTGTAAATCACTGTGATTTCTGAAACTGTGCTCACATATATTTAATAAAATATACATTCAATAAAAATTGATTTTTATAGGAAAATCTCTCTTGCATTCTCTCTGAATATTCTGGTCAAAAGAGATGTATCATATGTCAAAATTACCATCATAGAATCTCAAGATTGAAGTGAATCTTAACATTTATCTATTGCATAAATTATACATGTATTCAGAGAATCAAAATATAATAAACCATATTTAACATAAATGATATCAGGCATTATTTAATTTTTATTGTTGGCAATGGAGTATTTAAAGATATTTCTGCAAGTTTTTATAATTACCAATTATTATCATAAGTGTAAAATGTAAAATGATGAGTTAATACAGTGTGTAAGTAGTAGAATTCCATACAAACCAACTCCATACACAAATCTAAAATATTATATCTAAAGCGTTCCAGAAAAGTCATAACCCTAGAACTTGTTGGCAGTAGTAATCTGCCAAATGCTAAATTGCCAAAGAAATTTGCTGACTTGTAAATCTGGTCCTAATGATGAACTATTATGTATAGTGTTAAAAAATCATTGAATAGCTAGTAAACACCAAGACAAGTTCTGAGAGGGATAAATAGCAGTAAATGCCTACATTAAGAAAAAAGAAAGATATCAAGTAAACAATCTAACTTTACAGTTCTAGGACCTAGAAAAAAGAAGAACAAACTAAGCCCAAAGTTAGCAGAAAAAAAGGAAATAATAACTATTAGAGCAGAAATAAGTAAAATAGAGACTAGAAAAAATTTGTAAAAATCAATAAAACTAAGCATTGGAATTTTGAAAGATAGAAAAAATCGACAGGCCCTTAGCTAGACTAAGAAAAAATGACAGAAGATTCAAATAAATAAAATCAGAAATGAAATAAGAGACATTACAACTGATGCTACAGAAATAAAAAGGACTATAAGAGACTACGATGAATAATTATACAGGAAAAAATTGAATAACCTGGAGGAAATAAATAAATAAATGAATAAATAATATTTCCTAGAAATATACAAGCTACAAGGACTGAATCAGGAATAAATAGAAAATGTGAACAGACTAATAACAAAGAAGGAGATTGAATCAGTAGTCAAAACTTCCCAACAAAGAAAAGCCCAGGA
The DNA here is from genome assembly GCF_027409185.1 of Cynocephalus volans. Taxonomy (NCBI): domain Eukaryota; kingdom Metazoa; phylum Chordata; class Mammalia; order Dermoptera; family Cynocephalidae; genus Cynocephalus; species Cynocephalus volans. The sequence goes on along the minus strand of NC_084471.1, from coordinate 75,869,352 downwards.
TTAGATGGCTGCACTAGTGAATTACATCAAACATTTAAAGAAGAATTAACATGATTCCTTTTAAAATTCTTCCAAAAAAATTTAAGAAGAGGAAACACATCTAAACTTGCTTTGTGAGACCAGCATTACCCTGATACCAAAGCTGGACAAAGACACTACATGAAAAGAAAACTACAGGCCAATGTCCCTGATGACAAAAATCCTCAACAAAATGCTAGCAAACCAAATACAACAGCATGTTAAAAGGATCATACATAAATACATACATAAATCCCAGTGGGATATATCCCTGGGATGCAAGAAGGGTTCAACAAGTGCAAATCAGTTAATATGATATATCACATTAACAGAATAAAGAATAAAAATCACCTGATCATCTCAATAGATGCAGAAAAGCATCGGACAGAATTCAACACTCTTTTATGATAAAAAACTCAACAAATTAGGTGTAGAAAGAATTTACCTCAACATAATAGAGGCCATATATTAAAAGGCCAAAGCTAACATTATACTCAATGGTGAAAAACTGAAAGCTTTTTCTTTAAGATCAGGGACAAAGCAAGGATGCTCACTCTCACCACCTCTATCCAACATAGTACTGGGGGTTCTGGCCAGAGAAAGCAGGCAAGAAAAAGAAATATAAGGCATCCAAATTGAAAAGGAAGAAGTAATATTATCTCCGTTTGCGGATGACATGATCTCACATGTGGAAAACCCTAAAGACTCCACCAAAAAAATTGTTAGAACTAATAAATGAATTCAGTGAAGTTGCAGGATGCAAAATTAATGTACAAAAATTAGTTGCATTTCTATGTTGTAACAATGAACTATCCAAAAAGGAAATTAAGAAAATATCCGCATTTATACTAGCAACAAAAAGAATAAAACACTTAGGAATAAACTTAACTAAGGAGGTGAAACGTACACTGATGAAAAACATGTCCATCAATGGATGAATGGATAAAGAAAATGCGGTATATATATATACAATAAGATATTATTCAAACTTGAAAAAGAAGGAGTCTTCAGGTCAAGATGGAGGAGTAGATGGTCCCTAGTGTCACTGTCTCTCACAAATCAACTGATTTATGACTATTAAAAAGTGCCAACAGCCAAGCTGGGGCCACTAGAGCTCAAGGGAAGAGGAGAAGAGACCTCTGGACTTCACGAAGGCAGTAGAACCCATGATGAGAGAAAGAAAGGATCACTCCCAACATTCTGAGCCCCAGCTGCTTCAAGGTTGGCCGTGGTGAGCACACAGCATGAGAGCTGGCAAAAGCTGCAGCCGTGCCCTTCATATGAAGTTGCTTGGGGGTGGAAGGGAGAAGAGGGCTTTGGTGACCCCCAGGCCAGCAAGACCACTAACGGGGGTCCCATGGACCCACATAGGAGTAAGGAGACACAGACAACTGAGAAAAGGAGCCACTCAGAGGCTGGCGAATCATTGCAAACCTGGGAAGTGTTTGGAATGTAGGTGGCTGTTGGGGGAACATTGGAGCACAGCATGGACAGCTGATCTGCCCTTCAATCAGTGCAGGACCACTCAGTGGATGCTGATCAGGAATACAGAGCTGCTGGGGGTGCAGTTTGCTGAAAAGACTAAGGCCCAGACCAGAGTTTCCACACAACCCAGGCGCACCAGACCTCACAAGACTGGGAAGTGCATACAAGGTCAACAGTTAAACCCCGAGCTACACAAAAAACCTTCCCCAGGGAAACAGCAATAAAGCAACAATTTAGCTCAACCACAGAGCTCAAGTGCTGGTCCACACAGGGAGTTCACCCATTTTAGAAGTAAGCAAAGGACAACAAATTAGTTCCAGTGCAGAGTTTAAGTGGTAGGAATAGTGAATAATCCAACACAGAACTGAAAGATAAAACAAAATACCCACAGATCAGAGACAAAGTTTGATATTAACTAGTAAAGATCTAAGACCACCAAAGAACACCCATAAAACCTAAAAGAATCAGAAATCCCCTTGGCTCCCAAGCCAGGGAGGGGGAAGGGCTGTGGGCCTCAGCTGTGCCCTCCCCAACACAATCAACCCAGTGACAACTACGGAGCCACCACAGGAAATGCCCCAGGCTCCTGAGCCAGGGTAGAGGGGGCCAAGGGCCTCAGCCTTTTCCCCCCAACATCTGCAACCAGCTCAGAGACAACCACCAAGCTGCTGCCAGAAGCACCCTGGGCTTAATTAAGCTGAGGAGGTCGGGGGAGGGACAATGTCTTCAGCCATGCCCACCCGATGTCCACACCAAGCCCAGTGATGACCACCAAGCCCTCACCAGAAATGCTCTGGGCTCCCAAGCTGGGGTGGTGGGAAGCCAAGAGCCTCAGCCACCCACCCCTGGCATCTGTATCCAGCCCAGTGACAACCAAGCCATCGCTGGAAGCCCCTTGGTCTCCCCTGCTGGAATGAGGGAGGTGCCACAGGCCTCAAACATACCCCTCTCCTTCCTCCTCCTCCCACCCTATTTTCCTCTCCATTCCCCTCTCCCTCAACTTCTCTGCAACAACATCTTAGCTGTAAAAAAAAAAATCTTAAAATGTAAAAAAATAATATTAATAAATACATTTTTTTTTTGACCAGTAAGGGGTCAACCCTTGGCTTGGTGTGGTCTGCACCACGCTCAGCCAGTGAGCGCACCGGCCATCCCTATATAGGATCCGAACCCGCGGCCTCAGCGCTACCAGCGCCGCACTCTCCTGAGTGAGACACGGGGCCGGCCCAATAAATACATTTTTAAGAGAAAAAAAAAAAAAGAGTTACACACACACTCTTCCCAGTTGGTTTTGTTTGTTTGTTTCATTCTGAGGAGAATTTTAAATAAAGGAAAACTTGGGGCCGAGCCCGTGGCGCACTCGGGAGAGTGGGGAGCGCAGCTACGCTCCCGCCGCGGGTTCGGATCCTATATAGGAATGGCCGGTGCACTCACTGGCTGAGTGCCGGTCACGAAAAAGACAAAAATAAATAAATAAATAAATAAATAAATAAATAAATAAAGGAAAACTTTATTTTAAAAAAAAGAAGGAAATCCTGCCACATATGACAACATGGATGAACCTGGAGGACACTGTGCTAAGTGAAATAAGCCAGTCACAGAAGGACAGGTACTGCATGATTCCACTTATATGAGATATCTAGATTGCCTAATTCATAGAAGCAGGGGGTGCAATGGTGGTTGTCAGGGGCTGAGGGAAGCGGAAAATGGGGAGTTGCTGCTCAATGTATCCACTGAACAGTTTGCTATATAAGATGAATAATTTCCAGAAATCTACTGTCCAACATTGTGCCTGTAGTTAACCAGACTGTGTTGTGCACTTAAACATTTGTTAAGAGAGTAGACCTCATGTTGTGTTCTTACCATAATAGGGGGGAAAAAAAAAGAGTGGAGGTCAAAATGCACAGGGGATGGGTAGGGAGGAAGAATCTCAGACAAACCAGTTAGGAGGTTGTATGATCACCTTCGTTAGTCCAGCGCTACTCAGAAATGTGGAGCTGGTACCAGTGTTGACCACAAACTGTTAGTTGCTAGTTCTGCCTGAGACCAGTATAGAAATTGAGAGTAAGCATTTAGATATTTTTATAGCAATGAGAGTAATTTTATGTCTGTTGAAGCTTATAATAAAATAATACTGGAATGTGTATTTTATAAAAGTAAACAAACAAAAATCTCCCATGATTTTTAATTATCCAATAATTTAATTCAATCATTTGGCAGTACCATGATTAATTCAACCAATTTCATATAGTTGGAAAAATTAGATTGTTTATCTAATTTTGTTACTGCAAATAATTCTCTGTGTACATAATTTTTGAGAGTATAACATTATTTTCTTAGATTAATTTCTCAGATGAGGCATTGCTAAGTCAAATTGTATGAACGTTTTTAAGACTTTGGGTGTATATTTCTTAGTTGTCTTTACTCAAATTCCCAGAGATTAGCTTCTTCAATCTCCAGTATGAGAGGGTTGTATTGTGTGTGGCTGGTTCTCAGTCTCTCAATCATTTCTACAAGCTCAGCCCTGAATTTGTTCGGAAAAGTTCTAAAGTCACTTTTCATTGACATTGTGGATTAGCTTCTAGTTATCCTGGAGGCTCTTCTGACCCTGACTATCTGTCTTTGCTTCTTCCTCAGTTTGGAGTCCATGTTTTGGAAATCTGTTTCACATCATATTCTTTTTTCAGATTATTGTTTTGCTTATGTCTGATGGACTTTATAACCCTATATACCCACTTGCCAAGAGAGTAGAGTCCAGCTTTTGGATTCCAAACTAATGGCTAAGGGTCTGTTACTGATAGTTTCCCAGAGGTAGACAGCCTTAACAGTGACCACTAGGATGATCAGATAACTTATTGCCCAAATAAAAAATTTGCAAGTGAAAGGGGAGCTATTAATATTATGCCAGGACAACAGGCATAACCTGGGACTATCCCAGGCAACCCAGGATTCTGGTCACCGTAGCCACCACTAGTTCCTGGATTGCTTATCTCCATGTTATGCCCACCAGTGGGACATTTTTTGTTACATCTCCATGACTGATTGGCTACCAGCGTTTGTGGATGCACTCAAGGTTCTTGGCCATAAAATACAATCTCTGCTATAAAAACCTTATTATAATGCTGATCAAGAGAAATGCTGTTTAATAATATTTATGAAGGAATACTCCCAGCGCATTCAGACTTTCCATACCTCTCTGATATTCTAAATTAGGCCCTCTATCAAACCAGATGTTAGAGTTTTACATTCTTGGAACTCAGTTTAACTGTCATCTGGTATAATTTCCTTTTAGGATATATTGGGACACATTTTTAGAAACAGGTGCTTGAAATTTGCTGTTTTATCTGTTGTTGACATGTTGTAAGGAAGACTTTTTTTCCTCAATGTGTCATCTTTGTGAGGACAATGGAAGAAATTGTTCTCCGGTCTTGATTTAAGGAGAAGAAGCTATATCTTGTAGGCCATTGGTTTGTCTTTATTTTATACACACCGAGCCTTGCAACGTTCTGTGTTACTCTCTTTGTTTTGGTTGCTAGGCAGCTCAGAGACAAACTTTAACTCGTTTCTAGCAAGTGTACAAGGCTTCAGATATATTTATTATGCCTGGATTTATTATTTTTCTACCCTTACTCCTCTTAGCCCAAATCTCCACATCTAGCTTGCAATTTTATAGTATAGTTTTAGTTTCTGTTATCGATTTGTTGTTAGCTACCTCAAATCCTTTGTGGAAGGAAGTATTATTTATGTACATAAGTAAGTAAATAATTGATTAGAAAATGATAGTTATATGGAGATATTGTACAGTATATTTGGAGAAAACTTTTAATTTATTTGTAACCATGCTCCATGTAGGTTGTTGCTGAAAGTATTTTCTGTGTGAGGTCAGTGATAATGTGCTCTTTTAGGCTTTTTTTCCTACCCTCTTCTCTTCTTCAAGCTTCTTTGCAAGAGTGGTTAAACAGTCCCAAGTCTCACTCTTCTTACGGAGCTAAAATCCATCCTCTTGGGTTTTAACACGAAAACCCCAGATTTCCTCCATTCCTTGCCATCTCTTCCTGTCCATGTTGGAAGAAGCATCTGCAGTCACTGTCTACCCTACTTCGCTTTCACTTTCCAACCCACTGCCCCTGTCCTTTTAAAAGTCAGCCTGATTTTCTTAACATTAAATCCAGTGGCTACTTCTCAGTCCCCGATTTGCTTGGCTCTCAGTTCTTCTTTCTCATACTGCATACACTATATTCATAGAGACCCTGACACTATTGGCTGCTGGAATTTTATTCTTATTCTTTCTGGTCAGTCTCCTTCCCCTCCTAACATATATCTCTAGCCTGATCACTTTTCTGATCTCAATTGCCTATTAGATGTGTATATCTAGACATCTTGCAGGCACCTCAAACTCAGCAGACTTTTCATCCTGGTCCCTCTCCCTTGGACCTGTTCCTTGTTTCTTCCCCCCCAGCTTTGAGATGCCTTCTTGTCAACTCCCAAAACCAGGAGAGACTTCTCTCTTTCCCAGCCCCCATGCAATCACCCAGTCCTGGTGACATATTGCCCAAACATCTTCTATGTCACCACCATTGCAGCCTCACCCCACCACTATAAGCTCTTCCTCACTTTGATGTCTTCTGTGCTTTGCACAGTGCCAGGGACATAATTCCTCAAAAACATTTCTTGAATGAATAAATTAATTTTAGAAAATTGAGAAACAAGAGATAACAGAAGGGAATATAGATAAAAAAAAAAACCCTCATGTCATTAGCACAAAATTTGTTTTAACAAGCCAAATGAGCCCAGTATTTTTCACATTGAATTGTTTTCTGGAACATCTATATCAAAAGCATATACTTAGAAATGTATTTTTAATGACTTTCAGGAGGCTGTTTCTCCACATTTTATGTGAGAAAATGTTGTACAGTGAGTAATTTAGTTATATGAGCCTTTGTTATTTAACATATTTAACACATAAATATTTAACATAAGAAAACACCAAAATGAAGAAGCAATATGTAAATTGGTGGCTGCTACAATGAAATTTCAGGAATTATTTGCTTTTAGGGATGCAAAAACCACGTTTCTGAATATCTTTGAAACCTATTTATAAAATTCATGGTGAGAGAGACTCTTTAATGTACTGTAATTACAAAAGTAAGTTCAGCTTTAGTTTAGTGATAAGATTTTAATGTTCAACATACATGTGTTCATAACGAAGCAGCAAAGAGTGTGGGTAATTGGGTAGCTCTTTCGAAAATGGAATCCTGATAATTTCTTTATCTGTTAATTAGTAACTGGATGCTTTGTTTCCCCTCAAGACACTACTTTTATAAATTCTGCTAAGGGTTTCTGCAAAGCGGTATTCACATCTGATTCAGTCTTTTTGGCCATCAGACAGTAAAAGGCTTTATAAAGAACGAGAAGAGGAAAAGATTACTTATGAGGGGCCGTATGTAGAAGAGTAGAATTGCTTCATGAGGTTGTGCTCACACTACAGGTTTGTATAGCCTTTACCTGGTTGGCATGAGAATCTGGGAGGTTCTATTTTGCCACTCGGTATGAGTATCATTATGTTGAGATCATCTATAGTCAGGGATGGTGGGCTGTGTAGGGAAGTGAATTAGGGACCCTTCAGCCAGGATGTTGTTTAGAGATTGATCGTGCCTGTGGTGATTACCCCTGTGGGTATCCCCTCAGGAGATGGAAAAAAGGATGTTAGCTAAAGTCATCATAGTTAATACCTTTTATAAACTATGTTATTGCTCTTGACCATTAGAATTTTGATGGAGCGTACTAAATGAATTCATTAACTTAGGGTTGTTTAGACACTGGATGAGCAGGTTTTCAGTACACGGCTGGACGTTTGCATTTTTTATTTGCTAGAGATTTTTTTGACCTTGTTGAAAGCCAAAAGAGAGGAAATAGCATTCAAGGAGGCAGAACTTAAAATGAAAAACACATGAAATAGGAGCTCTCTGTGGAATTAAAGCATGGAACACTGACTAGGAATGTGGTAGTGTTTGCCCTCGCACGGTTTGGCCTGATCACTCAGAGAACGTCTGATGTCAGACTGTCCACGTGCAACAGGCATATGGAAAAGAGGTTTTGACTTGGGCAGTAAAATTTCTTCTTTATTATTCCAAAATATAAGCATTTTTGGTCACATGTATGTGTCTAAAGTGTTCTGTGAATTTGTGAATGGCTATGACGTTCACGTGTCTTTCATTTTGTCCATCTCAAGACATCAAATTAAAAGGTCGTTGGTTTCTATAATCCTTCCATACTGTATAAGGAACGCTTGCATAATAAAAGGCATGTATTTACAATTTCAATATAGAAGATTTGTTCCAGGTGGCTTTGACTGCCTTGTAGCCTATGCTATTCTGTATTACAATTACTTATATTGTTAACTAACATTTATTGTCTCATGTAATGATAGCATTAGCATTTACAAAGGAAAACAAGTCAATTACCCATATGAGAATTAATCTGCTGAAATTAGACTAAAAGAATAAATCCAAACACAATTTTATGCCACTCTGCAGGTGGAATATGAATTGTCATGCACCAAGTATTTTTTTAAAAATTTCATTGTATAACCAGTAAGCTTTTTTCTTTGAGCATAAGTATATTATGACTTCTTCCACTAATATTTTTGCCTTGAGGTTTTTAATCAAAGAATATGATTTTTATAATAAAGTTAATAAGTTAGAGTCATTGCCTATTATGAAGCATATATAACTGAACAAATGAACTACTATGTTCTTATTAAAGGACCAGTCAGCTCTGTCTATAAAAGGAAACGCTGTTCTAGTTCTTTCATCTTTTGCCTCCTCCTCCAGTCAAGAAAGATGAGGATATTTTAAAAACTGTACTTCACATGCCCCTGCTTATCCTGTTTTCGATGTCAATTGCTCTTCCATTCTATTCTATGCTGGGTGAAACTCTAACCATCCTTCAAAGGCTGGGACAAATGTCATCTTCCCCAGAGAGCCTCTTCATGGAAAAAAGCAACTTGCCTTCCTGTGTGCTCCTTTTGCCCTGGGCCATAGCACCTGGGTAGCACCTGTGACAAGATAGACTGCTGTGGGTTTTGAGGAAGGTGGGTATGGCACTTCACCGTATTTGTGGCCCACTGGGTGGTACAGTACCTGTCACAGAGTAATGTTTATTGACTTAAATAATAAAACATAAAATAGTTGATGATCTTTGGATACATTTCAAGTGAAAATACCATTATTTTCCTCCTAACTCAAGGAAATAAAAATTTTATTTCAAACAAATAAAACATTTATTATTGTGATGTCTTGAGTGATGGGACTCAGGTTTAAAGGCTTATACTTTATTTTGTTTCTCTTGCTGTATTGTATTTATAAATACATAAAAGACCAAAATCCTAAGTATCAGAAACGTTTATTTTTAGAACGCCCATTTATTTTGCCTAAAAAGGCTCGATTATCGCCGATTTTGCTTAAGAATGATCTCTGTTACAGGGCTCCAGACACTCGACCACTCAAAGCAAAAACAACCATCAACACTGAAATATCTGTTACCTGTAGCATGATGTAAGTCAGCTTTTAAGACCAACTTTACAAGAAAGGTTTTTATTGTGCAATTTCTCCTTATTTTTACTTTGGATGCAACAGACAATGATGTAAAAACATGAAGAAAATTTTGAAAAGATAAAAAGCCATTTATAATAATAAGCTCTAGCACAACTATATTCATTTTTACCCATGACTGTCCTTTTTCATATGTTTATATACATTTTATAAACATGTGATTGTATGGAAACTACCATTTTGCATTATGCTTTTTAACTGAACATCATAGAATAATATTTCCTCATGTTTCAGCATGATCTTTATTATTACAATTGTAAGAACTGTATATTTTTCTATTTTGTCATTGTGTCATTTTGTATATAAAAATAAAGATAAATTAAAGTTTTTTTATATTAGATAAATTGAAACCTGTCTACCTATCTATCCAAAATCCAAAATCCATTTTTCAGCCTCCTAAATACAATATAAAATTCTCTAACAATTTTTCTAAGAATTTTATTTAGTTTTCTCAGACTTCTGTGACATAGGAATAGTGGGACAAGAGCTTGCAGCTAAGGACATTTTCCTCTTTTTTTCAGAATAGATGAATATTCTATTTTATTTAAAACATGTTTATTGAATGCTGACTAGGTTTCAGGAATTGGGATTTTACAGGAGTCACAAAAATGCACATGAAAGACATGACTATCAACTACCAGCACTTATATGACAGCAGAGGTAAGAAACCCAACAGATAAGCAGACAAACAGATAAAATACTTACAAATTATAATACATGGAGGAAGAAAGTGTTTTACAAAAAGCAAATCAGATAGAAAACGTCTGATTGGGATGCAAGGTTGGTGATAACATGTTGACCCTCAGGTCAAGTGACAGTAAAGAATTCAGGGTGTCTGAGGAAAGCTTGCAGGCAGTGGGAACAACATGGGCTAAGGCTGAGAGGTGACAAAGAGCTCATTTAAAAACCTGGATGTGGTGTTCTCACTTATTGGTGGGAGCTAAAAATTAATATATAAATTCACACACACACATACACACATACACACACAAACCGGGGGGGGGGGGGAAGAAGATATAACAACCACAATTATTTGAAGTTGATACAACAAACAAACAGAAAGGACATGGTTGGGGGGAGGGGGGGAGGGAGAAGGGAGGGAGGTTTTGGTGATGGGGAGCATTAATCAGCTACAATGTATATCGACAAAATAAAATTTAAAAAAAAAAAAAAAAAAAAAAAAAAAAAAAAAAAAAAAAAAAAAAAAAAAACCTGGATGTGGGAACAGGGGAACATACTGAGGAGAGGTAAATGGTGTGAGATTGAAGCCATAGATAGTGAAGGACCACACAGTGATGGACTTGTTAGCTGGGATTGGTCACATGGGCTCTGTTCTGAGTGTAATGGGAAACATTATAATGGTTAATCAACTTTGTAACATAGTCCAATTTCCATAATAATAAGTTTTCTTTTTATGCAATGTGGGGAAAGAATTGTGGAAGAAAGAATGGAAAAGGAGACCACAAAGGAGGCAGTTGCAATATTCCAAGTCAGAAATACTGGCATTGCGGACTAGAAAGAGCAGAGGATGGAGATTACTGGACAAACAAGATGTGTCACCGAGGTGGGAACAATGAGATATGGTTCAGATACGGGAGTAAAAGAAGAGAGCAATCAGGATGACTTAAATATTTGACTTAAGCAATGAAGTAGCTGGTGGTGATATTTCCGGAGATGTGGGAGACAGGTGGGTAGGGTGGGTAGCCGCAGTGATGAGAAGTAGTTAGTTGGATCCAGTGAATCTGGGGGCTCAGAGAACATAATGGGCTGCAGAGGCTGCTGGGGAGGCCCATTGACTAAGGCCCTCTGACAATTTTTGTGTTTTCATCTTAAATCTGCCTTTAAATTTAAGAAAATGGATGAACTCATTCCGGGAGAAAGATCAGAGAAAGAAGAAAGTATCTTAAGACCAAGCTTGGGAACAACAACATTTAAACGTTGGAGAGAATTAAAGAAGCTGTTAAAGGAGACTTGATGTCTGGTGAAACTTTAGCTGTATCTGCAATGTTTAATCTCTAAAAAGTCTTGAGCAAAAATTACAAAATGCGTTGTTAGATCTGGAAGACAGGTACATAGATGTCCGTTCTATTAAACTTTGTATTTTTAAAATAAATGATTAAAATGCCTTAAGACATTTTAAATTAAGTTATGGACGGCTTTCTAAAAGCCAGTCACAACATGATAACATTAGATAGATAAACCTCACAAACCCAGTCACTTATTTCTTTATCAGTCAGTGACTCTAATAAATGACCACTAGACATATTGGCATTGATGAGAACACTGAAGTTCTATCAATGCTGAATGATGTAGATGATAAAGCACAATATGTAGTGTCACCTACTAGAGACGTTTTAAAGTGAACTTAAATGGCAAGTCTCTGAAAAGAAACTGTCTTCAATTCACATTTTCTGTTTCCTGTGAACTATAGATCCCAGGGCCATAAGGGACTGTAAAGCCATCTGATCCATTACATCATTGTCTGATGAAGCAACTGACTCTAGAGATGCTGAGGGGCTTGTTCATAGTCTCAGCCAGGGATGAGTTTATGCTATCTTAGAAATACATATTTTAGACTACAGATTTAGCTTATGGGATGTTTAGAAAAGCTCAAATAGATCAGTTTTATAATATAAGCTTTGAAGTTAATACAGTATTGTGCTTTTTGTTATTTTTGACAGACTGTGGAAAACTTTTCTACAATACAAGTAATAAAGAATTATGAGGTGTATTTTGGTTTAAGGAAGCTGATTACATAACAATTAAAACGTATGTAAAAGACAAAGGTGACTAAACACATTACAAAAGGAATTTTTTTTTACTTTATACAAGTATTTCTTATGCTGTTTCCTTAAATATCAAGATATCCTACTATAGAAATGGTAAATAGATTTAACTGGGTGTGTCATCTCTAATTGACCAGCAGTGGCTTCCTGGAGTAAGTGTCAAGAAAAGACCGTGCCCTGAGCTTACTGGGTATATTAGTCAGAGGTCAGAGTTCTTCAGAACCAGTAGGATACCACTTATATATATAATTGCAAATATTTGCATTTACATATATTTATATTTAAATATCTGTAAATATAAAGAGATTGGTTTTAAGGAATTGGCTCAGATAACTGTGGGGCTAGCAGGTCAGAAGTTGCAATGAAGGCTGCCAGGCTGGAAGTTCAGGTAAGAGTTGATGTTGCAGTCTTGAGTTCAAAAACCTGCAGGGCAGGTTAGCAGGTGGGAGACTCAGGCAGGGTTTCTCTATTTCAGTCTTGAGATAGAATGGCTTCTTCTTTCAGAAACCTCCATCTTTGCTCTTAAGGCCTTCAGCTGATTGAAGGATGCCCACCCATATTATGGAGGGTAATCTACTTTACTCAAAATCTACAGATTTTAAATATGAATCACATCTAAATAATATCTTCACAGCAACATCTTGAGTGTTGTTTGACTATACAACTGGGCACCACGGCCTAACCAAGTTGACACATAAAATTAACCATCATCTATGCAATGAATGCCAGCAGTGTGCTGAGGAGGGACGAATGCCATTATTCCTGCCATGTGTTTGCCATCCTTCTCTTGCTTGTATTTAAATGCTCCTTTAGTGTAAGAAAATCTCTTTTACTGGCAAAACTTCAGGAATATTATTGCATATTGGAATAACTTATGTCCAAAAGAGTTTTTAAAAAAATTTGAATGGCAGGAAGATAAAATCCTTATATCTCATAAAGAGAGTTTTCAACAAACGACATTTTACTTTGTTGTTGCATTATTTTAAAAGAAGGTGTTTTAAATCCTTCTCATCCCATTATATAATCTACAGTTTCAGTCAACATTCACTATGAATCCCTCACTCACCCATCTATGGTCTAGAGAGGTCTCCAGCGGCAATCTATTATTACACTCTTACTTAGAGAAATTACTGTCTGGATTCTTCACAAACTAATTGTGATTTATATGACCAAAATTAAAATTCAAGCTGTCAAAAGTATTTAATAATCATTTGCTGGATCCCCTTCCGTCTTTTATGTTAGTTTTAATGTTTTAAGTGATGTGATACATTGTAAACGTTTGCTGACATCCTCAATGTCTTGTCTTCTCCAATTTGACTGCTACAGCTCAAACGACTGAACTATTGTTATCAAAGAATGCCTACAGTTTTAAAAAACTGGGGGAAAATCTCATTTGAGGAGTGACTTCAGCTATACATGTAAGTAAGAGAAGATTTGAAATAAGACTTAAAATAATAACCTTTGCTATAAAAACATCTTAGTGCAAGAGCATTCAAAAAGTCTCAGAAAAAACAAACCCTTAAAAGTAAAACAATGGTTACCAAAGGAATGATACTTGCATAATATTTGAGTAAGAACAAAATAAAACAAGAATTTTCATTAGAGTGTTCCTTTTGTCTCCCTAGAAAATGTTTTTTATTATTGAATATCACATGTCTCTCTGAGTTTCTGTTTTCAGGCACGTTTCCTGCTAGGAACATATGGAAAGGGTAAATGTCTAAAGTAGAATTTGAATGATATTATAAACTATGAGAGAGAATCTTGAAGTATTAATGCAGTTGAAAGACTTAAAGCTATGTCTGCAGTTAGATTTTAGACCATCATTTTGCTTATGTTATATTCTTTTATGGAATATGGAAAAGAAAATGTAAAAAGCAGGTCTTATAAAGTCCTGTTACTTTGCATGTTTACGTTTTGATGTTGGTATCAATTTACTCTCCTACAGATGCTTAGTATTATTATGTTTTGAACACAAAATTTCATGTGTATAAAATTGCAGAGAGTTCTAGTGGTGGACATTGATGAATCAGGAAATGATTTCTAGGGAGAACTCTCACTCAGAACCTCAGTGCTGATTTGTGAAGTTCCCTGAGCCTGGGGCCATGTCTACTGAACAAACTTAAGTGGTGTGATTCTCAGATGTTAGAGGTAAATTTCAGAGTCACGGCCAAAGTAAGGGTAGATGTGAGCAATTACTTCTGTAAGTCAGGCGTTAAATGTGCTGTTAGTATTTGGCTCATTTAGTCTTCATTTCTCCACTTAGCTGTCATTGTAAAGACATGACCTTTCTTTCTTTGAACAATTTTTAATGTAGACCTCCAGAGAACAAAATGTACCAATCTACTGCCCTCCCGTGACTGCTCTCCTCAGAACCATTACCAAAGCACAGTGAATCAGCCAGCTCAGTTAACATAGAATTCAGAGGCCAGGGCAGTTGCACAGAGGGATATGGCTGGTCAACTTGGCGAGACCCTGCTGCTGAATGAACATTTCTATCACATGCCAGACCGTAGGATGCACACACATCCAGAAAGCCTCCCCCCAAAATCTAGAAGTTAAGCTTGTTATTTCTACTTTATAAAGAAGACAACTAGTTTGAGTTACTTGCCCAAGACCTCATAACTCTAGACCTGGGATTGGAATTTGGTTTTGTTTCCAAGTCCCGCTTTGTTTTTGTTGTTACTTTCATTGTTATTTTCATTACTGAACCCAGTCTTGTACATTTTGAGTTACTTGTTAATAACTTGTTCCATTAAAAAAAGGCAATTTATACCAATCAGTGCTAGAAGACATTTAATATTTCACCAGCTTTCAAAAGCAGGTGATCAAAGCATTTGAATTCTTGTCAGAGTATCAGCTCACAAAGCTGAAATAAATAGGATATGCTGATAATGGAAATGAAAACTTCTTTATGTAAGAAATTGGAATACTCTGAGTTAATCTGGTTGTAGTATAGGTTTGAAATTGGTAGTCATTTAAAATTCAGGGCAGATGGTCTTTAGTGTTTTCATGTACTCCTGGGTATTTATCAATTAGGATTCAGCAGCATTTGCCTGTTCTCATTAGGTAATTACATTAAAAATATTCCTTATCGCAGGAATGAAAAACCTAATTACTAGATCTTAATTAAACCTTGTGCTAGAGGCTAACCCCTTGACCAGTGACATATGACTGTGATAAAAGAAAGGCAAGCTACAGGGTCTCAGGGGAGGAGGGAGGAAGGTGGGGGGGGGGAGGATGAATAAATAGGTGGAAAACAGGATTTTTTAGGGAACTATTCTGTATGATACTGTAATGATGAATGTATGACATTACACATTTGGCAAAACCCATAGAACTGGTACAGCACAAAGAGGAAACCCTGTTGTAAAATTGAGTTGATAATAATATGTCATTATTGGTTATTAATTATAACAAATGTACCACACTAATGTAACACGTTAATAATAGGAGAAACTGTGTATGTGTGGTGGTGGGGGGGTTATGAGAACTATCTGTACTTGCTGCTTAATTTTTCAATAAACCTAAAACTGCTATAAAACCAGTCTATTACTTAGGGAAGAAAAAGGCAAACCCAAAAATTCATTAGGGGTCTTGACAACAGCCAGCGAGCACTCAGCAACTGATACCGAAAATATTTGCTTTTTGTTTGTTTTAATTTCTTCCTAGCATCAATGATTATGAATAATATCAGTAGCACTGAAACAACACATATTGTTGACAATGACAACATCTTTTTCCTACACGCATGTCTGAATTTTGCTGTAAATCTAAAACTCCTCAAAATATACTCCCGAAAAAAAGCTTTGACGGCCAAGTAGTGGATACCAACACATTTCCTTCCTTCTACCTTGTCTTCATTGGGAGGGCGCATGAGGTCGCGGTGGTATACAATTAGAACATAACTCATATTTTCATTTTAGCTGAATCATCTGTAATAATAAACTGAACCTCTCTGAGACTCTTTTAGTCTTTAACACTTTTGTATTTTAAAGCCTGTTGCTATCGTCAGGCTAGACATTTCTCACAAAAATATTTTAGCAGTGTATTATTAGTCGTTTTTTACTAGCGTGCCATAGTCACACTTATAGTAATAATTCCAGGACTTGATGTAATAGATATTTTTGTGACCTCTACTATTTTTAGAAGGGCTTGAGGCCCAGAAAGGTAAAAGGAATTTTCTAATTTTTTAAACAAGCCAGTATCTAAGACTTTGTTCCTTTTTACCATTTAAAATTTATACTTTTGGGGAAATCAAGTTTGCTAAACCATATCATTTTCATAATAATTTTTGTTATTAGTGCACATTCTAATAAGTTCAGAAATGATTGATTACAGTCAACTGTGATTCCCATGCTCCTAAACGGCTTTTCTTCTATATGAACACATGGAGTTTCCCCTCCTGCGGTGGACTTAAGTGGAAAGGTCCTTTCTAGTTTCAGCTCTTCTGAAGGTATGTGGGTTAAGACTCTCCTTCTGAAAGAGTCTTTTTTTGACCAATTTATGAGAATTAGCTTCTCCTCTTCCTGCTCCGGCAAATATTTTATTTATTTATTTTGGCTTGTGATTTGCCCCACAGGAATGAAAGCTCTGCAAGGACAGGGTTCCATCTGTCTTGCTTACCAGCATTTCCTCAGTGGTTGTGCTTCAATGCCAAGCACGTCGTGGGTGCTTAGGAAGTATCTGGAGATGGAATGGGTGCATGGATGAGTGATTGTCTAAATGAATTAACGACTGATGAAGAATTGACAGAATGATGTGACCAATAGTAAATTTCACCTGGGCCATTTCTGTTGGGATCACAGCCTATGGGATGTGGAATTCTGTGCCCACAGGTGGCTGCAAGCTCAGTAATAAATAATAAACAGCAACAACAAAAGTTGAACAGGCAGATCTGCTACTGCTGCTATAGCCACTTCCTCTTATTGAAGTTGTTTTGCCTGCCAGACCCTGTGCTACGTTTCATCATTTCTTTATTTTATTTAGTCCTCTCTACAACACTTGAAAGATCAGGACAGGACACACAAAGGAGATGATGACTGAATAGGAGAGAAAGCAGAGAGGGAAATAGAGAAAAGCACAGCTGTGAGCTGTTATGCAGGTAATTCAGGCATAAGTTATGTTATTAGTGTTTGGCAGATTTAGATTTTCATTGTTTATGTTTCTCAGACTAATGAGAAATAGTCTTCATCTTTTTACTATTTTGAATTTGGCCCCTCAGACAATAAAAGGCAGAAACTCATTGTCTTGTGGTGAATATTTTGCACAGAGCTAACTTAGTCCCTTTGCCCATGTCAGTGGTGTTGGGTGATAACACTCCAACTCGCAGTTTAATTGGCAGAGGGAAGGGGGGTTCAGTGTCGTCTCTGCAAGTCTGCCAAGTGAGCCACACAAACTGAGACTCATGCCAATCACAGGCAGCCCTGATCTCTGGGTAGCATTAGTCAGTGTGATAAAAATTGGAGTTCAGAGAGGCCATCCGAGGGGGTGTGGGGGATACAGGGGCTGCCCAGCCAAAAGCCGTTGCAAACAGTCATCTTAGAAAAAGCTTCACCATCTCCCTCCCGGCTTTCTCTCAGACACCACAATGTATGAGGACAGGAGAAAATTCAGAGACAAATTCTTCTGATGAGAAGTGACTGTGCATAGATGGTTTTGAAATGTCAAACAGGCAGATTCTATCCTTTCAGTTGTAGAAGGAACCATAAGAATCAGCTAGACCTCAAGAGCAATTCTGACACTTGAAATACATTAACACATTTTTTTTTCCCATCAAGCAATATAAAGGCCAGATACATATATTGGTTGTATTCTTTCTTGGCTAGTCCCTTTTGTTTGGAAGCAGCAGATTAACAGGCATTTTCTATATCCTGAAGTAATTTACCTAACATGGATGGTCCCCAACTTAGATGTTTCAACTTACGGTCTTTTGACTTTATGATGGTGCAAAAATGATACACATTCAGTAGAAATTGTCTTTTGAGTACCCATACGACCATCTTGTTTTTCGCTTTCAGTACTGTAGTCAACAAGTTATAGGAGGCTTCAACACTCTATCATAAAACAGGCTTTGTGTTGGATGATTTTGCCCAACTGTAGGCTAATATAAGTGTTCTGAGAACACTTAAGATAGGCTAGGCTAAGCTATGGTGTTTGGTAGGTTAGGCGTGTTAAAAACATTTTTGACTTGTGACATTTTCAGTTTATGATGGGTTTATTGGTATGTAACTGTATCATAAGTTGAGGAGCATTTGTTATTCTCTGCACTTGTTAGTTTGAAGAAAGGTGGTTAATGAGATCAAGTAAGGGACAGGTAACATTTCATCTGGCTGTCAAAACCTATTATTTAAATAATTTGGAACTTCCAAACATTAAATAAAAAAGTAGTCCTCAAGTGAATAGAAAGGATAAAAAAATGATGAGGAGAGATAGAAAAAGAGGGAAATGAAAGCACAAATATGATAAAGAAGACCTGACTTGTTTAGAGTTTGTTTTTGATGACATGTTTGATGTCATGCCATGATGCTCACTTAAGCTCTGGGATTCAGAGAGTGATCACTTGTTATCTTTTGTCCTTTAACATATTTATTAGCAAACATTTGTCTTTGTAACCCAGCAAATCCATTCCTGGGAATTTAACTTAAGGCAGTTGACTTGTGGACAAAAAAAAAAAAAAAAAAAAAAAATGTGTGTACACAGTTGTATAGCCAGGCTTCATGAGTAATTTTGAACACTTGGAAGTAATCTACTGTCATTGACTTCTCACAACTCCGCACATGGTTGTCCACTCTACCCATCTCAAATCACTTGTTTCCCTTGTTTTTTATAACCTTATCCTCTACTGTTTCTCCACGTCCTATCTATAGCTCTTTTTCTGTCTCTTTTGCTGGCTGAGCCACACAATGTTTGCTGTAAGGCCTCTCCTCCTCTACCGTAGGCTCCCTCCTTAGGCCAGTTCACCCATTACCATGGTGTCAATTGTCTTATCTAACACCTCTTCACACGTTTATACCTGCAGCTCTGAGTTCCAGACCCATTTATTCAATGTCTGCTCGACATCACATCTTGGAAGTCTCAAAGGCACTTCGGGTTTAATACACCCAGGCGTAAACCCATGCTCTCCCCAACTCCCGATATGGTCTTATCCTAGTGTTTCTCCCTCTTTTACTAAATGGCACCAGAAATACCAAGTTGGGAAAGCTAGAAACCTACGAGTCATCCTTGATATTTCCCTCTGCCTCACCACTTTGTCAATCTATTCAAAAAATCCCCTCAACTTTACCTCCTCTGTATTCTCAAAGCTGTCCACAGGTTTCTATGTCCAAGACCTCACGCTATTCTGGACTACTGCAATAGCCTCCTAACACAGCAGCTGGCATCAGATAGAGCCTTAATCCACAGTGGTACCCACACTACATCCAGAAAGAGCTTTTCTAACTCAAACCTGATTTTACTTAAAATTTCAGTGGCTTTTCATTGTGCATAGGAAACTATTATTCTAAGACTGGTTCTGTCCTTGGAGTTGGAAGATCCTTGCCAACACTTTAGATTTCAAAAGCTTTGAAGAACAAAGTGTTGTACTAGGTATATTCTTAATTTTTAAAGACTTTTGTATTAATATTAACAGTGTTAATAATTTTACTGAAAATTAGCATGGTAACCTTAGAACAGTCCATGTCTATTTGAACTTTCTGAAGAAAATCACAGGAACACAAAATCAAAATCAATTTCAGGTTGATGGTTATATTTGAAGCAGTAACAAAGCTTTTTATATAACTTGTTATAATGCATTTTATTTGACTAATTTTAGAAAAGGAATCAAGCAGCACAATTATATGTAATTGGGGAGGATTCTTGATTCTTCTATTTCTATTCTTTTCATATGAATTATTTGTTTTGAATGAAAAATTAGATGAAAAATCTATAAAAGGAATTGATTTGTCTTCAACAGAAAAACAAACAAAAATCTCTTTGATTTTGGTTCTTGTTTTTATTTCCAGCACAAGTTTTGCAATCCCTAATGGAGTGAGAGTTCCCTTGGATTTTTACCTAATGATTCTAAGCAGGGTTGCCACTAGCCCAGACAGCACCTTTGTGAGGGGCAGAGAAGGGCACCCCTTCTCCATCAGGTGAAGCCCCACACAGGTGGATGTGGGATAGTACAAGCCATGGAGCCAGGTTCCCACCACTCCTGCTCTCTGGCCTGGCAATCAAGAGAGGAGCACTCAAGCCTTTGAAATCAATGGCTTTATTCCAGTCATTTTTATCACTCTAGAAAAACAAGATCTTCCTGTTTGCTGGTGATCTTTTCATCTGTGTATATTTAGATCCATCAGTGACCTCTAGAAACATCAGCACTTTGACATTTCCTGGTCCGGGTGTGAAAAATCAATTTAGTGTCATTTTGCATCTGGAGGATTTCTCCCATCTCTCAGAAATCTGGCTATTTAAAACAGAATTCCTTATGAGGATGCTTCCTGAACTGAGAAAAACAATGTATCAGGGTTTCCAGACCATTTAACATGGACACATGCAGACGTCTCTTAAGGGGAACGTAACTTGAACCCTGTCTATAATTCCATTTCTGACACATTTGAAACCTATCTGTTAGGGTGGAAGCTGGATTGTGGAGAATGATGGTGAAACCATTGAGAGTAAATTGCCATCAGTAGAAAAGGCAGATTTGACCTCAGAGGCATAATGGGGCAAGACAGCAGTTTGAGCCTGGAAACTGACAGCACAACCACCTTGTTGCAGCGTGGGAGAAAATAGAACCGATGTGTGAATCAATAATGCTGTTTTATTAAACTCTTAAGACTTTAGGACTTAAGCATTCCAACAGTGGGACTCCTTTTAACCGCATGTCAAATGGAGGAAGCACTCTTGATTTCACTCACTTTTAGTTGATAACATAGGCAACGCTATAGCACTGAGACAATGAAGGTTTCAGTAATGGTGACTTAGGCTGATTGGAAAAACTTGGTTTAACTTGGAGTAGTTTGTCTGCAAGACATTGAGGTCAGATTTTAGGATCCCCAGCTCAGGTATGAATAAAACTGATGAATCCCCACTTCTGTCTTTATAGTAGATGGTAATTTGACACTTAGGGATACCCCCCTTGGAGCTGCTGGAATCTGTTGCTAGAGAATCTTGACTTAGCAATGACAGCAAGCTGTAACCAAGAAAATTTCATTAGATACTTTGAGAATTCTTCCAAAACATGGGGATGCACATGCTATGAGAGACTGAAAAATCTATGCACAACCCATGTAAGAAAATGAGCTACCTGATTAAGAAATGGGCCAAAGGTCTGAACAGATGCCTCACAAAGGTAGATATACGGATGGCACGTAAGCATAAGAAAGATGCTCAACATTGTACAATACTAAGGAGTTGCAAATAAAATCAATTAGATACTATTAGACACCTATTAGAATGGAGAAAATCCAAAACATTGACAGCACCAAATGCTGGTGAGGATATGGAGCAACAGGAACACTCTTTTACTGCTGGTGGGAATAAAAAACGGTACAGCCACTTTCGAAGACAGTTTGACAGTCTCTTACAAAGCTAAATATACTCTTACCAGCCATAACTCTTCCTGAAATGAATTGAAAACCTATGTCCACAAAAACAGGTGAACATGAATGTTTATAGCAGATTTATTCACAATCGCCAAAACTTGGAAGCAGCGTCTCTCAATAGGTGAATGGCTAAATAAACTGTGATGCATCAGAGAATAGATTTTTTAAAAAAATATTTTATTTTATTTTATTTTTTCAAAATACAATGTGGTTGATTATTGTGGCCCATTACCGAAACCTCCCTCCCTCTTTCCTCTCCCCCCTCCCTCCCAACAATGTCCTTTCTGTTTGCTTGTCGTATCAATTTCAAGGAATTGTAATTGTTATGTCTTCTTCCCTCCCCGGCTTTGGTTTTTTTTTGGTGTATTTATTTATTTATTTTTAGCTCCCACAAATAAGTGAGAACATGTGATATTTCTCTTTCTGTGCCTGACTTGTTTCACTTAATATAATTCTCTCTAGGTCCATCCATGTCATTGCAAATGACAGTATTTCATTCTTTTTTATAGCTGAGTAGTATTCCATTGTGTAGATATACCACATTTTCCATATCCACTCATCTGATAATGGACATTTGGGCTGGTTCCAACTCTTAGCTATTGTAAAGAGTGCTGCGATGAACATTGGGGAACAGGTATACCTTCAACTTGATGATTTCCATTCCTCTGGGTATATTCCCAACAGTGGGATAGCTGGGTCGTATGGTAGATCTATCTGCAATTTTTGAGCACCTCCATACCATTTCCCATAGAGGCGGCACCATTTTGCAGCCCCACCAACAATGTATGAGAGGTCCTTTTTCTCCGCAACCTCGCAAGCATGTATCACTCACTGCCTTTTGGATATTAGCCATCCTAACTGGGGTGAGATGGTATCTCAGTGTGGTTTTGATTTGCATTTCCCGAATGCTGAGTGATGTTGCGCATTTTTTCATATGTCTGTTGGCCATTCAAGAAATGCCTGTTTAGCTCTTTTGCCCATTTTTTAAATTGGGTTGCTTGTTTTTTTCTTGTAAAGTTGTTTGAGTTCCTTGTATATTCTGGATATTAATCCTTTGTCAGATGTATATTTTGCAAATATTTTCTCCCACTCTGTTGGTTGTCTTTGAACTCTGTTAATTGTTTCTTTTGCTGTGCAGAAGCTTTTTAGTTTGATATAATCCCATTTGCTTATTTTTCCTTTAGTTGCCCATGCTTTTGGGGTCATATTCATGAAGTCTGTGTCCAGTCCTACTTCCTGAAGTGTTTCTCCTATGTTTTCTTTAAGAAGTTTTATTGTTTCAGTGTGTATATTTAATTCTTTAATCCATTTTTGAGTTAACTTTAGTGTATGGTGAAAGGTATGGGTCTAGTTTCAGTCTCCTGCATATGGATATCCAGTTATCCCAGCACCATTTGCTGAAGAGGCAGTCTCTTCCCCAGTGTATAGCCTTGGTGCCTTTGTCAAAGATCAGATGGCTGTAGGTGTGTGGGTTGATTTCTGGATTCTCTATTCTATTCCATTGATCAGTGTGTCTGTTTTTATGCCAGTACCATACTGTTTTGGTTATTATAGCTTTGTAGTATAGTTTAAAGTCAGATAGTGTTATGCCTCCAGCTTTATTTTTTTTGCTCAGCATTGCTTTGGCTATGCGTGGTCTTTTGTTATTCCATATAAATGTCTGGATAGTTCTTTCCATTTCTGAGAAAAATGTCTTTGGAATTTTGATGGGGATTGCATTGAATTTGTATATCACTTTGGGTAGAATGGACATTTTCACAATGTTGATTCTTCCAATCCAAGAGCATGGGATATCTTTCCATCTTCTTGTATCCTCTCTAATTTCTCTCAGGAGTGGTTTGTAGTTCTCATTATAGAGATTTTTCACATCCTTGGTTAACTCAATTCCTAAGTATTTTATTTTATATTTTTTGGTGGCTATTGTAAATGGGCAAGCTTTCTTGATTTCTCTTTCTGCATGTTCACTATTGGAGAATTGAAATGCTACTGATTTTTGTGTGTTGATTTTGTATCCTGCTACTTTGCTGAAATCATTTATTAACTCCAAGAGTTTTTTTGTAGAGGCTTTGGGCTGTTTGATATATAGGATCATGTCATCTGCAAACAGGGACAGTTTGACTTCATCTTTTCCAATCTGGATGCCCTTTATTTCCTTCTCTTCTCTGATTGCTCTGGCCAGAACTTCCAACACTATGTTGAATAGAAGTGGTGAGAGTGGGCTTCCTCGTCTAGTTCCTGTTCTTAAGGGAAAAGCTTTCACCTTTTCCCCATTCAGGATGATATTGGCAGTGGGTTTATCATATATGGCTTTGATTATGTTGAGATAGTTTCCATCTATACCTAACTTATAGAGGGTCTTTGTCATGAATGAATGTTGAATTTTATCAGATGCTTTTTCAGCATCTATAGAGATGACCATATGGTCCTTGTGTTTGATTTTATTAATATGGTGTATCACATTTATTGATTTGCATATGTTGAACCAACCTTGCATCCCTGGGATGAATCCCACTTGATCGTGGTGTATGATTTTGTGTATGTGTTGCTGTATTCTGTTTGCTAGTATTTTAGTGAGGATCTTTGCATCTATATTCATCAAGGATATCGGCCTGTAGTTTTCTTTTTTAGTTGTATCTTTACCTGGTTTTGGTATCAGGATGATGTTTGCTTCATAGAATGAGTTTGGGAGATTTGTGTCAGTTTCAATCTTTTGGAATAGTTTGTAAAGAATTGGTGTCAATTTCTCAGAGAATACAATAATATTCAGTGCTAGAAAGAAATGAGTTATCAAGCCATGAAAGTACATGGAGGAATGCACCTTAAATGCACATTACTAAGTGAAAGAAGCCAATCTGAAAAGTCTACATACTGTATGAATCCAACTACATGACATTCTGGAAAAGGCAAAACTATGGAAACAGTAAGAAGATCATAGTTGCAGGGTGTTAGAGAGGCAGGTGGGATGAATAGGTAGAGTCCAAAAGATTTTTAGGGCTGTGAAACTGTTCTGTATGAATGATAGATACACGCCATTACACCTTTGTCAAAACCTGAAGAATGTACAACACCAAGAATGGGCCCTAATGTGAACTATGGACTTTGGGTGATAATGATATGTCAGTGCAGTTTTCATCGATTGTAACAAATGTACACTCTGGTTGGGGGTGTTGATAGCGGGCGGCGTTGTGCATGTGAGCAGGTAGGGGGTATATGGGAATGTCTGTACTTTCTGCTCAATGTGGCTGTGAACCTAAAACTGCTCTAAAAAATAAAACCTATTTTTAAAAAACGAGCAAGGTTAAAAAAATATGTGCATGCAACTGGGATTTTGCAGTCTGTAGGACGTAGGTATTCATATTTATTTCCATATCCACATTAATGACCTCACACAGGCTGGGGAAATCTGAACATTCCGATTCCACCTGCTTTCTTTCCGTGAATTTCTCCCTCATCTTATCACTTCTTCTAGAAGCTATACTTCCATATCAAAACATTATTTTGCTTTCATATATAAAAAATACTTTTGAGAGAAGTCTGACTGGAATGTGGTTGAGGGTTCTGAAAGGGTTTTGAAAATTTCCTACCCAGGTAGGAAAATTTCATTCCAAAGATGCAAAGGTTTGAATCCCCAAACTTAGCAAGCTGAGCCTTTGTAGACTGGAAACACTGATGTAAGCCTTGAGAAGTTCAGCACCTGGGTTCCTTGGTGCGATACTCTCCATCCCATATGGTGATTCTGTTTCCACATCTTAGGAGACTTTTGAGGCCTTGCTGCTTTTGTTCCATGGGACTCTGATATTAGGACTCTATCTGCTGCATTAATTTCTGAGGTTCTTGCTTCGGCTGAGGTTTCTCTGAACAGGAGTGAATTTGGTGAGGTGAGGAAATTCACTGTCCTTTTTAAAACTGATATTGATTCTCATCTCTGATTATATGACTACACATGGTGCTTTCCGCTGTCTATAAAGTCTTCATTCTGGGTGATTGTTACCATGGAGAAATCCTTGTGTCCATTGGGCAGACTTTAGAATGAGGCTCACGAAATATTCAACTGGCAAATCAAGAAGGGGAATTTTTTACCTTTTAAAATTAGCCTGGGATTCTGGGAAAGAATATAGCTAATTGCTAGAAAAACTTACAACCAAAATGTGAGATTTGGAATATTAAGAAGAGAAAGGAAGAAGATGTATGAATGTGTGCTACCCTGCGGAGACCACACAGCTGTTGCTTTGAGAATTGTGATGTGCCGCTCCTCAAATTAATTTAAAAATCCAGTTACTGTATATAATGTTAAATAACTTCATTCCTCATGTTTTTAAGAACTCTTTAAACATTTATCAATGAATAGTTTTCAAGTATATTAGAATGCCTTTCCCCAATTGTGTTTTTAAATAAATGTCCATTTTCCCTTTGAGAATTTAGAAATCACACTTCAGTCTGTTGAATATATATATTTTTACTTGAAGGATATATTAAAACTGCTTTGGGAACTGCTTTCCGAACACCAGGAAACATCAGTGTCCTAATAAAAACCCAACTCTGCACAAAAGGCACTGTTTAATATAGTTTTTTTCTTTAGCTACTGAATGATTCATCAACTATTTATTGGGCTTCAGAAAGCGGTTCATAAAAATGGGAAATAGCAATTAAAACCCCCTGGGGGTTATTAATTACCAACCGACTCTCTCGAACCCATTACCTTACATAATGAAAATTATTCCTACACAATGTGTCTCTCTGTGATCTGCGTGAATGCACACACTTACAAACACAATTGTCTTTTCTGAGTAATGGTTTTGTGTTACATTTTTATTCTATTATTATTCTCAAAAATAGAGCTGAGAACAGGAAGCTTCCAATTTTGAATCTGTTTTTCCATGAAACCATTTATAAGCCTCTTTCAGTATTTGTTGTCTGTATTTAATTTACTAAGTTTTTATTTCCTGTGAAAAATATCAAATAAATATCACAAACATTTCTTTAGATTAAACTATTTTTAATCCTTTTATATTTGAGTTAAGTCTTTGTAAAATTTAACATTTTCATCATAATTTCTTGTGGGAAATATATATAATGTCAATGCAGTGAGATTCATATAAAATTTTCTTTCCATAATATTTCACCCAAGTAATTTTTATCCTTTGGAAACCCATTCTTCTGCATACACACAAGACTTCCTTCTTTTAAAAAAATTTTTTAAAATTTTATCATTACACAATGTGAACATTTTTTGTAGCCCTTTACCAATTCACACGAGACTTCTTTCTAGTTTCATGTTTCAAGTATTTTATTCTCTTGTCTTATTTAGAAAACATTATGAGAAGATTTCACCTCAGTATAATTCTTTTGTTCAACCAGAATAAAATTCCCTTATATCTGATGTTCTAGAAATGAGTATGGAGAGCAACATTCTGGAACTTAGAATATTTACTACTAATGTTTTAATTGAAGTTCCTGTCACTTAAACAGAAAACACCTAGATCCTTGATTACACCCAATGACAATGAGACTACCTATTTAGGCAGAACAATCTAAATAAATAATCTATTTAGGGTGAAAATCAAATCAGTTGATCCTGTTACTAGTTTCAAGTTTTCTCCCCACTCAGGCTTGTAAAAACAGTGTAAGACAATATTGTTTAGTGTGTTCTGAAGTCATTCTGCATACAAATCACCACGGTTCTTGTTAAAAATGTAGATCCTGGACTGAGCACTCCACAGAGATGGCTCTCATCCAGTTCTGCAATGATTCTTGTCGTGTCAAACATAGTTATCATTTGACTGCTCACAGTTGGCTGATTTCTCCTCTTGACAACACTTTCTTCTCTAGGCATTTGTGAAAGGCACTCTCTTCTGCCTCACAGCAGCAGCTCAGTCTTCTAACTTAGTTTTTCCTCTTTTGAGAATCTGCTGTTAACAGCATCCCATATAATTCCCCCCTCATCCATGATATGGCACAATAAACCCTCTGATTTCTTTGTTATCTCAATTACTTATTATGAGGACTTTTTGCCCTCAGGTTGAGTTGATTCATCGTTAATATACTTCATTCTTTCACTGAAAATATATTATGTTCAAACATTCAAAGAAACATGATACAGAATCATAGCTCTCCGAGAAAGATTCATATGCAAATTCTGTTAAATAGTCATAAGTCATAATAAAAGGGATATTGCTAATAAGAACTATGAATTCATAGGAATAATGAGTCTTTGTAAATTTCCCGGAAAAAGTAGGGATTGAGTTAGGCTCTGATGGGAGGTGCGTGTTTTAATCAGGAGAACAATAGATTTAGTTTCTGTTTTACAACTAAAGGGTCACAATGGCAAATTAAATCTCAGGTCTCGAAAAAGTCAAAGCGTATTATATTTTTATTTGTGACTATTGAGTGAGTAGGCAAGATAAGACCTAGAGAGTACATTAAACTTAGGAAATTAGATGTGAATGATTTTTAAGGGGGACTCTTATTTATAAGTAAAATTTATATAAAATGACCAATTTAGGAAAGGAAATAAATAGCCCTAAACAAGCTGTGAAAAAAAAAATCATCAAGGCAAAAGCAAGAAGAAAACCATTGGGAAATCCGTTAACAATTTAACAAAAGGGAACAGGGATTTCACCCACAGAGAGAATAAAGTATTACAGATATGAGTGAGATGTTATGTAGCTGTCATAGCAAAAGAGGTTGGATGGCTCCACAGAGTTGTTTCTGAGTGTTTAATCTTATTACATTAATTGCACATAATGTTTGTTTATGAAGTATCTCATGTTGCATTTTATTATACATATGATGGTCATGTCTATTGTCTAGCAGAACAAAGGAGAGAAATGAATGAGAATATGAAAAGAGGAGGAGAAAATTATAGAGCAGGAAGAAGTTTGGTGAGCTTAAAAACCATCAACCATCTTTCCAGGAAACAATATTCAATCAACAAATATACAATATTGGGATTGGAAGATGTTACAACATTTATGCAAAAACATTTTCCAGCACCTACTGCATATATGGAAGGTAAGCACTTCAGTGTTCCTAAGACATTCTGCAGACACAAACATAAATCAGACGTAGGCTCTGCCTCACAGATCTTACAGTCTAGTAGGGAAAATCTGTCAAGAATATGGGTATTTCCGCCACAACTGTGGTTCAGCTACACTATCGGAGTCCAGAGGAGGAAAGTTATCTTCCTCGTAGTTAGTTTTATACTGGCAGAAAATAAGTGCCCTTTTCAGCATACACACATGGTTAATTCTCTCCCATTTGGAAATACAATATTTGCAACAAAAACTTAGGTTTGGGTTTTTTTTACTTTTGTTTTGCAATAAAATCAATATAAACTCCTTCCTTCCACCTGTGTCCCCCTCTAGATACTTTTGCATATTGCTTCTCCTCTGCTAATGCAAACTTCTTAAAGTGAAGAGTCTTTAGTTCCTTTGTCCACATTCTTACCTCAATTGCATTCGCTTCACAAGCCTCTGCAAACTGGCTGTCACACCCACCACTTCACTTCATTGGTAATCGATACCACACACAGTAAACTATTTTGAGTCCCTTTGTTTCCTCATACATCGTCTTCATTTAATTCTTGATTTCTTTTCCTTGAGGTTGCTTTCAGACCTGACATCCTAGCGTTTGCATTCTGGCTAATCATTTCTTCTAAGTCTTCTTCACAAAGATCTCTTCCTCGTCCAGTCCCTTAAATATTGGTGTGCTCTAGTGATTTATCCTTGGCCATTTCAATTCTTTCTCTCATCATATTACTCCTGGCTGAAATCCTCCATTGTGATGGGCTTTTTTTTTTTCTACAAATGACTTATATCTCATACGAAACATTCATATTTTCCCTTTCACGATGTAGATAAACTTCCCAACCAAGGGCCATACCTCCAAGACTAAGCACTCTTGAATCCAGGAGAGGACAAGAGACCAATTCATGATAATGGAATATGAGGAGAAATGACAAGTAACTTCTGGGCCAAGGAACTTAAAAAACACAACAGCAACACCAATAACAAAAAACAGCTCTTCTGACTTTCTCATCTGTTTGCCCTGGGAGAATGTGGAACCACACAATGCTAGTAGCCTGGGATCCATAATCATGTGACGAC